>NC_057853.1:64448874-64751904 GCF_015237465.2 Chelonia mydas | reverse complement strand
TGCAGGCTGTCATTCCTGACTGCTGGGAAGTGTAGTGACTTTCCATATCTGTCACCTGGTAAGGAAATCAGAGTTGCTCTGCATGTTGTGGTATTTATAGAAAATGGGAAAGGCAGTTATTTGTGAAGTGTTAATATTTATATAAGAAATTCTGTCCTGGGGAACGTGGATCAGTAACTCTGGTTCTTTTATTAACAGACAGACCTGCTGTGGGGCTCAGGCACGTTCTGGACAAGGGGGAAAATTCTGCTCTCATTTATACCACATGTGGGCCTACTGAATGCAGGTCAGGGCAAAACTTGGCCCATAATATATTTGAGAAGATGCTGGTAGTTCACTACTTCAGTTCCTCCAGGCATGCAATTGGGGATTGGCAATCATAGGATCTTGAAAAAAGATCACCCCAATTGTTACTACGCCAAAAGGGACATTTTGTTTTGAGCATGTTAGCAAAATTATTCAGAACTAAAATTGGTCCTCGTCAGACCTGATGATATAAAGGGCCCTCATAGCAAAAACACAAGGACCATCTCTGCAAAGCTTTAGCATTAAATGAAGCCAAGGCACAGGTTACCGTGAAATAACAACTTAGTGCCATTAGCATCTTTGAGCAGGAAGTTCTCAGGACAGCGAGCCATTGTTTCCTAGGGAAAGGCAATATATTGCCCGCATTGTTTATTGTGAAATGAATATGCACTTCACCTGCGTCAGCTTAGCACAGAAGCATTTACAGGGATATTAAAGCAACTGCTGCCATCTGATCCCTGTGTAAGTCAACAATCTCACAACAGCCAGTTTAAATATTGGGATAAAACGAGGTTGTCCATGAACTAAAGATTTCAAACAACCACATTGCTGGAACTCCATTTCCATAGTAAATTCTTTCCCTTGATTTTTACCTTCCTATTCCCTTCAAGAACTAAGACACCCTTTTTTATTCGTAAAGACACAAAAAAATTGAAAGAGGGACATCAAAATCTTCCCATTAGACTCAGATCACATTGTTCCCAAATACTCGACACTGAAATAGATTGTACTATACAGGGATATTTAGAAGTCATCCACTACTCAAACAAGCATCTCTCTTTCACTCACTCACTGTCTAGGGAATATTTATTTCTCCGGGGGTAGAATTATTATGTTGGATTTGGCAGTACTGTGGAAGCATCACATGGCTTATAATGAAGGCCCAGAGTGCTGTTACTATTATTGGTAGCCGGTTATGTCATCAAAATGTTCTCACATGTCAAGAGCAGGTGTCCCCACTGGTCTACTATAAATAAAAGCATTTTTAGCCAGGATTATGATTTAAAATGAAAGTAGCAGTAAGCAAGCAACTCTTCGTAAGAGCATTCAGACAGAGCAAGACAACTGATTAGGCATGATTTTAGTTCATCTAAGAAAAAAGGCAAAAATATGTTGCAAAGAGAGACAATTCAGCACAATGCAGAACACGTTATAGTTAACAGAGTATCATAAAAGCGTGAGCATTCTCGGACACTGCTGGGAGATTACTCTTCATAGAGCAGTTTATTCTAACATACTTTGGAGCGTGTTCTAGGAAGAGTAAATCAGGAGAAAGTAATAGCTAACATGAACCTTCTCTCAAAATTTGAACCAAACCCTAACTTTTTTTAAGGTTTGAAAAAAAGGTTCTGTTTATGTTTTCATTGATTCCAGCAGCAGAAGCTCCGAGATTCCAAAAGAGGGCGGTTTTTGCAGTTTTTAACAGGTGGCACCCTGCAACTTATTCATAATCAGCCTCAAACCTACCCCATCAGGGCCTGAATTCAAGGTCCTCTATAGTCTGCAAACCCAGCACTTGTTCAAAAATGTCATAGGCTTGCACACCTGAGAAGCTGACATATATATTCCTGACCCTTCCACCCCCTCCAGCCCCTTCATCTTGCAATGAGCCCTGGGATACTCCTATGTACCTTTTAGGCTCCAGGTGTAAACACATGAGGTTGTACAGCTTAGGGAGACAAAAGGACACTATGCCAGTGTGTAACAGCTGGATTCAGGGGAGTAGCAATGTCACCCTCATCCCACATTTTCTCTGAGATTTTGGAGTGGCTGTCAAGCAATTGCCCCTTCTTTAGAGGAAACCATGAAGCCCCTACAGCACAGGAACAAATCTACACAGACACACCCCTAGAGCCCCATCCAGGGGTATTCTATCTGCTACCCAAGATCCATAAACCTGGAAATCCTGGATGCCCCATCAGCTCAGGCATTGGCACTCTTACAACAGGATTATCTGGCTAGTTGGACTCTCTCCTCAGACCCTACGCTACCAGCACTCCTAGCCATCTTCGAGACACCACCGACTTCCTGAGGAAACTACAATGCATTGGTGATCTTCCTGAAAACACCATCCTGGCCACCATGGATGTAGAAGCTCTTTACACCAATGTTCCACATGAGGATGGACTACAAGCTGCCAGGAACAGTATCCCTGATGAGGCCACCACACACCTGGTGAGCTTTGTGACTTTGTCCTCACCCACAACCATTTCAGATTCGGGGACAACTTATACCTTCAAGTCAGCGGCACTGCTATGGGTACCTGCATGGCCCCACAGTATGCCAATGTTTTTATGGCTGACTTAGAACAACACTTCCTCAGCTCTCGTCCCCTAGCGCTCCTCCTCTACTTATGCTACATTGATGACATCTTCATCATATGGACCAATGGGAAGGAGGCCCTTGAAGAATTCCACCTGGATTTCAACAATTTCCACCACACCATCAACCTCAGCCTGGACCAGTCCACACAAGAGATCCACTTCCTGGACACTACCGTGCAAATAAGTGATGGTCACATAAACACCACCCTATACCAGAAACCTACTGATCGCTATACTTACCTACATGCCTCCAGCTTCCATCCAGGACACATCACACAATCCATTTTCTACAGCCAAGCCCTAAGATACAACCGCATTTCCTCCAATCCCTCAGAGAAAAACACCTACAAGATCTTTATCAAGCATTCTTAAAGCTACAATACCCACCTGGGGAAGTGAGGAAACAGATTGACAGAGCGAGACGGGTACCCAGAAGTCACCTATTACAAGACAGGCCCAACAAGGAAAATAACAGAACACCACTGGCCATCATGTACAGCCCCCAGCTAAAACCACTCCAGCGCATCATCAGTGATCTACAACCTATCCTGGAAAACGATCCTCCACTCTCACAGGCCTTGGGAGGCAGGCCAATCCTTGCTTTCAGACAGGCCCCAAACCTGAAGCAAATACTCAAATACACACCACACCCCAGAAACACTAACCCAGGAACCAATCCCTGTAACAAACCCCGTTGCCTTCTCTGTCCCCATATCTACTCTAGCGACACCATCAAAGGACCCAACCACACCAGGCACACCATCAGAGGCTCATTTACCTGCACATCTACTAATGTGATATATGCCATCATGTGCCAGCAATGCCCCTGTGTCATGTATGTTGGCCAAACCGGACAGTCTTTATGTAAAAGGATAAATGGACACAAATCAGACATCAGGAATGGTAACATACAAAAGCCAGTAGGAGAACACTTCAATCTCCCTGTACACTCAATAACAGATTTAAAAGTAGCCATTCTTCAACAAAAAAATGTCAAAAACAGACTTCAAAGAGAAACTGCAGAGCTACAATTCATTTGCAAACTTAACACCATCAATTTGGTCTTGAATGGGGACTGGGAGTGGCTGGTTCACTACATAAGCAATTTTCCCTCTCTTGATATTGACACCTCCTCATCAATTATTGGGAGTGGATCACATTCACCCTGACTGAATTGGCCTCCTACAATGGTTCTCCATTTGTAAGGTAACTCCCTTCTCTTCATGTGCCAATTTATATTTATGTCTATATCTGTAAATTTCACTCCATGCATCTGAAGAAGTGGGGGTTTTTTTACCCACAAAAGCTTATGCACAAATAAATCTGTTAGTCTTTAAGGTGCCACCGGACTTCTTGTTGTTTTTATAAAGCCCCTTTAACACCTACACATATATATACATAGCACAGTGGAAGAGAGACAGTTACTGTTCCCTACAGGCAGCTGATACTGAATGCTACCTTCTTCTAAGGTTTGCACAGGATCAAGTGTGCCAAAAATGACCAAGCTAGAAAGTGAAGCCCTATATTTCATACTACATGGTTGCTGAGTCCCCAGGGGCTTCATCTCCATTGCATCACATCTTACGGAGCACATGCCATGCATTTCTCCCACTACAGAGGGATTTAGAGAGGAGGGTGCCAGCCTCCTAAAGAAACAAGAAAAAGGAGCGACCACCCCTGAACATCAAAGGAGGGGCCACTCAAGCCCAGGAAGGAGAAGAGGCTGCTAGCATTCCCTGAAGACAGAAGAGACAAGCAGGAGGTTCTTGATGGTTTGCTGGTGAGGTACGGAAATGCAGAGGGGATGTTGTGGGGAGAGCCCAGGATTCTTTTGTAATGTGCGTTCATTGATTTTAAAACGACCAGCAATCTTGCAGTGTCTGGTTGGATTCCACCCTCTTGCAAACTAAACTTCAGGATTCAGTTCCTCAAACTGAAGACCAGATCATCAACGGATGTAAACAACAGTAGCTCCATTGACATGAGTGCAGCAATACAAATGTGTACCAGTTGAGGTTATGGCCCTTCATCTCCATGAAGTTCACCCAACACTCATGCATTCTGGTACACAGGGGTATTTACATGCCTCATTCCCCACACACACATATGACAGACACATAACATTACCATTTTCTCCCCATTTCTTACCGCAATAAAATTTTCACTTGTTTTTTCATGCCACATCAGCAACACTACACCTACATTCTGGTGGGCTATTCAGGTTTCCACTACATGCTTGTTATTACATCTGGCCTGTTAGCTCCTTTCTATGACACAATCCTAACCACAAAAAAATGATTTACAAGATAACAAAGGGAGTTCATGATCATTATCTGAACCATATAAATAAAATCCATTTTAATTCAATGAATTTAAGGTTGGGACAAGTGCAGCATGGATTTATAGTCCTAAGAACATGCATCTGCTATTGGGTCCATAAGCAGCAGTGAAATCTTTCTAGTGTGCCTAGCCCATCATTCTCTGCCCTGGCCTGGAATAACTATTTCTACTGGAAAGAAGGGATTTCATTCTCCATCTTTGGTTAGTCTTTGGTCTGAGCTCTGAGACTGCAAACAAAGGGGGCTAGTTGTGGGGGTGGCATTTCTAATGTCACAAACCCCTAAGGAAATGGACAGACACCACAAACTAATTCACTTAGGCCATCATACAGGAATGACTATTTCAGTCACTAGTCTCAAGCAGCATATGAACCAGGGACCAAGAAGCACAACGTCCTATCACCTATTTACTTATTCATTCAGTCCCTAGTATAAATACCAGGGCCAATTTGTGCCTAGCACATGGCCAAGAGTTCAGTGGTAGGAGGCCGTAATCAGCCGTTCCCCAACTTGTGCCCTATGGAGGAACTGGGCAAAGTGGCAGACTGTGCCCTCCCTGAAGAGCAAGGATTGTTTGTGGTTAGCACTTTGAGGTTAGCAGGTGTGCAGCACTTCTCCCAAAAGGGTTTTATTTTGGAGTTTAGTGTATCCACTCTACACACACCCACATCCCATATCATTTGAGAGTTTATTTTATGTATCAGATGACGTCTGATGTAAAATGGTCAAGTGGTGCCATAAGCCTGGAGGTGAGGTGAAACAAGCGCACTCAAAATGAGTGTGTGTCATTTTTTGTGTAAGTGGGGTGTCATAAATATAAAGGGAAGGGTAAACCCCTTTAAAATCCCTCCTGGCCAGAGGAAATCTCCTCTCACCTGTAAAGGGTTAAGAAGCTAAAGGTAACCTCGCTGGCACCTGACCAAAATGACCAATGAGGAGACAAGATACTTTCAAAAGCTGGGAGGAGGGAGAGAAACAAAGGGTATGTGTGTCTGTCTATATTCTGTCTTTGCCGGGGATAGACCAGGAATGAGCCTTAGAACTTTTAGTAAGTAATCTAGCTAGGTACGTGTTAGATTATGATTTCTTTAAATGGCTGAGAAAAGAATTGTGCTGAATAGAATAACTATTTCTGTCTGTGTATCTTTTTTGTAACTTAAGGTTTTTGCCTAGAGGGGTTCTCTATGTTTTGAATCTAATTACCCTGTAAGGTATCTACCAGCCTGACTTTACAGGGGGGATTTTTTTTTTATTTCTATTTACTTCTATTTCTATTAAAAGTCTTTTTGTAAGAAACTGAATGCTTTTTCATTGTTCTCAGATCCAAGGGTTTGGGTCTGTGGTCACCTATGCAAATTGGTGAGGCTTTTTATCCAACATTTCCCTGGAAAGGGGGGGGTGCAAGTGTTGGGAGGATTGTTCATTGTTCTTAAGATCCAAGGGTCTGGGTCTGTAGTCACCTAGGCAAATTGGTGAGGCTTTTTACCAAACCTTGTCCAGGAAGTGGGATGCAAGGTTTTGGGAAGTATTTTGGGGGGAAAGACGTGTCCAAACAGCTCTTCCCCAGTAACCAGTATTTGTTTGGTGGTGGTAGCGGCCAATCCAAGGACAAAGGGTGGAATATTTTGTACCTTGAGGAAGTTTTGACCTAAGCTGGTAAAGATAAGCTTAGGAGGTTTTTCATGCAGGTCCCCACATCTGTACCCTAGAGTTCAGAGTGGGGGAGGAACCTTGACATGGGGGAATAGTCCCGCTATTGTGGAGAACTTTCCTGGCTTCGACACTACCCCGGTGAAGTGGGCTAGTGAAAGGATCTGGGTCCTCGATCCCACTTCCTTTACCCAGTGGCCTCCCTGCCCTTGAGGACTCCCCTTCCACTCTCCTGTCTGGCAGAGTCCTCGTAACCCCAACAAGGCTGGGCCCACGATTCCTGGGGGGCTCGACCCCCAACCCTGCTGTGGTCACCTAGGACAGGGGCTAGGGTGTCCCCACTCCGGGGTACTCTCTCTGCACTGGGCACTTCTCTGACCCACTGAGCATTACATACAAGTTAAAGCAAATGCAAGTTATTTAATCAACAATTAATTTTAAAAAGAATAAGGAAAAATGGGAAAGCTTAAAGGAAACACATCAACCCGCTCTGTGGCAGGCAACATCACAAACAGTGTCTCTGGAATGTCCGGGCAGTTCACAGTCTGTTCCTTGTAAGTCCCAGGCCGCCTTCTCAGGCCCTGGCTGTGCTGTAGGGATGCTGTGGGTTGGACACTTGCTCTGGTGGTGGCCACACGCTCTCAGGCTCTAAGTGGTAGGACCCTTCTTCCCAGTGTCGCCCCTGCCCTGTCGGGGTTACGATCCAAGCCTGGCCTGCAGAGCCTCTTGGCTGAGGCGTCTCCCTGTGCTGGGCCCGCTGCCCAGGGTCCCCCTCGCTCTCCCCAGCTGCTCATGGCATGCAGCTCTGGACTGCTCCAGCCCCAGCTCCACCACTCTGTCTCTGCACTGCTGCTGCTGCTCTGCCTCCAGCTCCATGGGCTGCTTCTTTGGCCCCTCTGGCCCTGGTTGCTGCAGCTCGGCTCCCAGGACAGGTCTGCTCTGCAGGCTGCTTCTGTGACTCTGCTCCCAGCACTGACCTGCTTCGTGGGCTGCTTTTCTGGCCCCTCTGGCTCTGGTTGCTGCAGCTCTGCTCCCAGGGCAAGTCTGCTCTCTCTGGGCTGTGGCTCTGGCTTTGGGGCTGCAGCTCTGCTCCCAGGACAGGGTCTGCTCTCTCTGGGCTGCTTTTCTGGTCCCTCTGGATCTGGCACAGCTCTGCTCCCCAGCTTAGCTTGGGCCCCTGCTTTCTCCTTAGCTCAGCCCCACTCTGTCTGACCCACACAAATCCAACTCACATGGAGGATGGGACCTCCCTGGCCTCCTGACTCTCTGATTAGCCTGCCCACCCTGTCATTCAGGCTGACCTGGAGCATTGGCCTCTCCCCATTGTTCCTGGGGACTATCAGTCTCAGGGTCCTGGTTTCCCATAGACTCTTCCCCTTTTAGTACTGGGAGCTAGCCAACCAAAACACCCCCACTGAATGTTAGTAAGGGGGCAACAGTCCCTGTACATTTGCGCAGTTCCAGAAACACAGCGATCAGACTATGACAGAGAACTAGCTGTAGCATGCTGGCCTCTTAGGAAATACCGTAATGGAAAATATCACAAGCTTAATTGGAATCTGACAACCTTCTATGGCAGGGATTGTGGACGTTTGGGGGAAATGAGTGGGCTGATGAGGTAGTTAACTCCATTAAGGGAAGATATATAACTGGAACAAGGGGAGTTGCCCAGAGGCTGAGATGGCTGTGGTAGAGGAAGCTGGATGGAAGACTCCACCTGACACATGGCTGTGCTATTCTGTGCAATGTCCGGAATCTAAAGATTAAAAGTACACCTGGGGAAAAGAAACTGTGTGTATGTTGTGAGTAGAGACCAGGCAAAAGGACCAGGTAGCGCAGCACACCAGGTAGCTAAGGGAGTACCCTATGACTACAGGTTTTACAGTTTAAGTTAATTTCAACACCTTAATGTGGTGTTTATTGGTCAAAGCTACCAGACAACAAAAGTATTAAGATTCCTTTTTATTGGTTTTGCATAAGCAAGTTTCCCGCCCAGAAATGATGAAGCTTTTTAGCATGTGGTGGTGGTAAGTAATGCTACCAATAGACTTTGGGAATATCACCTCTACAGTGTGTGAAGTTACAGTATAAAGGTATGGAGGATATAAGTCTCTTAAAGCTTACATTAAAGAGAGACTCTCCACAAACTCTGAAAAATATGTGATTTGTCAAGAAAAATCAAAAGAATGCAAAATTGTCCAAAACCACCAAAGCTGGACAGATTTCTGTGATGCTGGCAGCAGAAGCCAGGAGAGATGAAATGTATTGATGGTTCCCTGGAAGAGTAGAGTAGTTTAGTTTAGAGTATTGGTGGCACCTCATCCGTCACTGGGATTACTTTCAGAAATACACAAGCAAGTTAAATGTGGATCATGTCTGAGTTGTACTGAGCACAGGTAAGAAAACAGTCTCTGAATCTGATCAGACAGCTTCATGTTCACCTGTTTCTATAGACACCAGACCAAGCACATCTCCCAGTGACTGGTACTGTTGGATTGTTTGCTTGAGGGGTAAAAAAGCCAACCACGCACACAAGACAGCAAGAAACATTATAAAAAAAGATAGGTTGCTCTCAGATATTTCTAAGGGAGACAACAAAAAGGAGATGACATGTTGCACAGAATATCTGGGGAAGACTTGATTGCTAAGGATGCAGGTTATCTCTCAATGTGCCTTTCTTTCTACTTGAGTAAAATTAATCTTAAAGCAAAATCATTTAGTTACACTGCAACAATACAGTCACCTTATGGCACTGTGTGTTATCAGATGATCGAACACCTAGACAATGAACTTATGTATGACAATAAGACACTTCTGTCCAAGCTGCTGCAAGGATACAAAGCCTACTTCCTTCAGATGTAGTGTGACAGTGTAGGGTCCCACTCGTGTCTCTTTTCAAGTTACAAACAGCTCAGACACCACCTTCTGGTAAGCACCTCGTGTGGTTTATTTCTGGGTCCTCCCCCCCACCCTTATAGACTTGTGCAGCCCTGTATTTGCAGTGACATACAATCCTTAGCTCCCTTGCGGGGAAAGATGGTAGGATCTTCCTCCTGGGAGATCTCTCTAGGCTCTGACTCTGAAAGTCTCTCTACCCCTCTGCACGTCCTTCCTCTGTCTTTTCGATTTTTCTTAGCCAATCCATCAGCTAGGCACAGCTCTTCTTAGTTAGGTCTGCTCTAGAGTAATCAATTTTCGTTGCAGTGATCAGAGTGCTGGATCAGCTACTGTTGCCCACCACTGTCACAGGTAGAAACTGAAAACTATTTCAGTAGCAATTTACAGGCAAGGTTAGAAAAAACTATCATTCTGCAATTTCATTCCATGCACAGTATGAACAAGACAACTCTACCATTGTTCTACGCTGTGCAACATTAGCTGATACTATCCAAACTGCTAGCAATCTGCATTAGGAACTTAATGTGATGTTGCACTCCATATGCTTTATGAAAATATGCTTGGAATGTAAATATAATGTAACTGGAAGATGCTTTATGCAAAAGGTTTCTTGTAAGGTATTACAAAGTTTATAATCTACTGAGTGTGTTCATCCTATTTGTATGTGTGTATCATTCTTGTATCTAAAACTAGAAATATGAAGTTAACTCTGAGGCCCTATTGTAATTATGCAAAGTGTAGGCCATTAATTGTGGTTTAGAACCTTGATGGCACCCATTGACTAGGAGAATTGGCTGTAAATGGCTCTGTTTACCTGCAAGCCTTCCTGTGTACGTGAAGCAGGTAATGAAGAATGAGGTCTCACAGGACATGTGACCAGGTCACATGATACTGGAATCCATCTTAAACCTGGTGTTTTTCCATTTAGAAGGAGGGGTAGGGACCCAGAGAGACAAAAGATTCCCACCTTATGCTAAAGATATAAAAGGGGGTGGAACAGAACAAAGGGGGTCCTAGTCATGTGAAATCCCCTGCTTTTCACCTAAGATGCCTGCTGGAACTAATAAGAACTGTACCAGGGGAAAGGCTTGGGCCCAGACTAAGGATGAGTCTAGTCTGTGAAAGAATCTTATTGGAACATCTCTAAGGGTGAGATTTATCTGTACTCAGTTTCTTAAATGTATTAGGCTTAGACTTGTGTGTTTTATTTTGTTTGGTAACTTACTTTGTTCTGTCTGTTATTATTTGAAACCACTTAAATCCTACTTTTTATACTTAATAAAATCACTTCTGTTTATTAATTAACGCAGAGTGAGTGGTTAATACCTGGAGGCAGCAAACAGCTGTGCTATCTCTCTATCAGTGTTATAGACTGTGGACAATTTATGAGTTTACCCTGTATAAGCTTTATACAGGGTAAAACAGATTTATTTGGAGCTTTGGATCCCATTGGAAACTGGGTGTCTGAGTGCTGGAGATAGGTGACTTGCTGAGCAAGTTTTGGTTAAAGTCTGCAGCTTTGGGGGTGTGGACCAGACCTGAGTCTGTGTTGCAGCAGGTTAACATGTGTCGCTCAACAAGGCAGGGTTCTGGAGTCCCAAGCTGGCAGGGAAAATGGTCTCAGAGGTAATTCCAGCAGGTCAGGTGACAGTCCCAAGGGGGTCTCTGTGACTGAACCTGTCACACTTAAGTCATAGTATCACAGAATATCAGGGTTGGAAGGGACCTCAGGAGATCATCTAGTCCAACCCCCTGCTCAAAGCAGGACCAATCCCCAATTTTGCCCCAGATCCCTAAGTGGCCCCCTCAAGGATTGAACTCATAAGCCTGGGTTTAGCAGGCCAATGCTCAAACCACTGAGCTAAATGTCATCTAAATGTGTTGTGGATGTTTTGTTCTGGCAAATGAGCCTGATAAACAGCTTTCAAATGAACAAGTGGTTTTATACAATGCTGCTTCAATCCTTTGGTCTGAAATAGCCACAATGAAAACCTCAGAATGTTATCCAATGTCAGGTGGATTGTAGATTACAGAGGTAAGCTACTTGTGTCACAACTGGAGCAGGAGTTTATCTTTTGGTTGATCCTTTGTTGGGGAGGAATAATGGGCTTCTGCAAAGGGAAATCATGCCTCACCAATGTATTAGAATTCTTTGAGGGTATCAACAAGCATGTGGACAAGGGTGATCCAGTTGATATAGTGTACTTGGATTTTCAGAAAGCCTTTGACAAGGTCCCTCATCAAAGACTCCTAAGCAAAGTAAGCAGTCATGGGATAAGAGGGGTGGTCCTCTCATGCGCTAGTAACTGATTAAAAGATAGCAAACAAAAGGTAGGAATACACAGTCAGTTTTTCCAGTGGAGACAAGTTAAGAACAGGGTCACCCAAGAATCTGTCCTGCAACCTGTGCTATTCAGAATATTCATTAATGATCTCGAAAAGCAGGGCAAGTAAAGTGGCAAAATATGCAGATAATACAAAAGTACTCAAGATAGTTTAGTCCAGAGCTGTGAAAAGTTACAAAGGGATCTCACTAAACCGGGTTACTGGGCAACAAAATGGCAGATGAAATTCAGTGCTGATTATGCAAAGCAATGTCAGTTGGAAAACATATTACCAAATATACATATGTAATGCTGGGTGTCTAAATTAGCTATTGCCACTCAAGAAAGTTCTTAGAGTCATTGTGGATAGTTGTCTCAAGACATTCACTCAACATGCAACTGCAGTCCAAAAAAAGCTAACAGAAGGTTAAGAACCATTATAAAAAGGAGAGATAATAAGACAGTAAATATATACATAATACCACTATATAAATCCATGGTATGTCCACACCTTGAATACCGAGTGTCGTTTTGGTCACTCCATCTCAAAGAAGATATTAGAATTGGAGAAGGTACAGAGAAGGGCAACAAAAATGATTAGGGGTATGGAACAGCTTCCGTATGAGGAGAGATTAAAAAGACTGGGACTGTTCATCTTGGAAAAAGGATGAATGAGGGAGGATATAACAGAAGTCTATAAAACCATGAATGGTGTGGAGAAAATTAATAGTGGAGTGTTATGTGAAAGGGTAAACAACAATAACTAGGGGTCACCTGATTAAATTAATAGGCAGCATTAATTAAAACTAATATAAGGAAGTACTTCACATAACACACAGTCAACCTGTAAAATTTGTTGCCAGAAATGTTGTGAAGGCCAAAATTATAAGTGGGTTCAAAGAAAAATGAGGTAAGTTCATGGAGGTTAGGTCCATCAATTACTATTAGCCAAGATGGTCAAGGGTGCAATCCCATTTTCTGGGTGTCCCTAACTTCTGATTGCCAGAAGCTGGGACTGAACAACAAGGGATAGGTCACTCAATAATTGCCATGTTCTATCATTGCCTCTGAAGCATCTGGCTACTCTCAGAAAAGAGGATACTGGACTAGATAGACCATTGGTCTGACCCGTTTGGCCATTCTTATATTCTTATGATAGATAAAAAAGCATATAATTCAGCCAGGATTGATTATCGTCTTTCAGAAGACATTCAAAGAAGGTGCCTCTCTACTGTGGCGTGCATAATATGTAACAGTTCAAAAATTATCATACATCTGCGGCTAAGCCTTGTTGCACAACTACATCATGAGTTTGGGTCTAACCGTTTAATTGATACATGCTACACCTTCATGGATTCTGCATTTATTATGATGAGCTGAGGCAGTTCATCACTAGTGCTGCCAAAACTGAAGTAGAAAGACTCCAGGGAGGTGTGTCATTTCCAAATGGAACTGTACCACTTCATGCTGGTGGAAATCTCATCCATGAAGGAGATAATATAGACATCAACATAGAGACCAACGATGGAAAGAATACCTTCCATTCAATAGCTAGAGTGGTATAACAAGGACAGACTGCAGATAGTCCAGCATCGCAAGAAATATCGCTGAAGCATGGGAAAGAAAACTGACTTACTCTTTCAGGGCAATCAGAGTCTCTTTTGTAGTGTCTGTAATCAGAACAATCTCTGCACAGAACTGTGTTCATGCCAAGGCAATGAAGACAGTGGTAACCCACATACTCTTGACAGAGATCCTAATGATTAACATGATAATGACATTGACTAGAAATGGCACCGGCACCATTACATTTCAATGATACCTGTGCAAAATTATTATTAGATTTTGTTTTACCTTTAGATTGTTTTTGTGATGCTTTAAAGTCACAAAGAAATCCAAATTTATGTCTTAAATGCACAGTCATTAACCTAACAGAAACAAATGCAGATATTTCCAAGTGGCCATTTCAATGAGGTGATGGTGTCATTGTTTATCCCCATTTCTATGGTATTGGCACCACTTGACAGCTCCACATCACACCTCATCTTAAAGTAGACCTAAGCTTTCAAATGATGTGCATGAGTGTAGAGAGGGTACAATACATTGGCCAAATCGGTGGTGTCTGCCGCTCACCTATAGCAAGTCAGAGTCACAGCCCCTCCCTCCCCCATGCCAGCTAGTAGAATAGAATTGAGAGAAAGTTGGAATTTCCATCCCATGGGAAATCCTAATATGTCAACATTGTTTTGTCCTGAATTGTGATGAAATGTTGAAATATCAACATTTTTGCAGAACAAAGAGTTCCAAACAATTCAATTCAGACATGACTAAACATTTTGGCATTTTTGACACAGATGAATCCAAAATCTAAGTATTTGTTTTGTTGAACTGACCTGAGACACTTCATTTTGAATCAGTTCAGCATTAAAATGTATTTCCCTATTGGTGCATTTTGCCTCATGGGATCTGTATTTGGATTTCTGGCCCAAAAGAAAATATTTTGTTTCCATGTTCCCAATGGCAAATTGAAAATTTTCAGCAAAAAACAATGTTTGACAATGCCAAATTTTACAGAAACTGCATTTTCTGTCATAAAATCAGCCCAGTGGGAAATTCCCAACCAGCTCTACAGTAGAGTTAATGGAGCTTTAACATAAGCACATGATGGGCACTTCCAAAGAATTGCTCAATACATAGTAAGAGAGCGCAGAAGATGAATATTTCCCTAATACTGGCCTAAGAGCTAAAAGTTCAGTGCTAAAATAAAATGAATGTGTAAAAAGAATAAAAATCATAATTAAATAGCCGTTTTCACTCAGACAAAAGAGAGAGGGTACAATAGAAGTCTGCTGATATGCTTTTACTCCTTTGCTATGAAATATGCATAATAGTATTTGGAGAGCTATGTATTTTTTTCCCATTTCAGCAATGGAATCCCCACCACAATGTGCACGTATGAACACATAAAAGACCCCCCCAATTCTAGTCTGTTTTTTATTCTATTTAGAATTGCATTTTCATGTAATCTTTAAAACAAAACACCAAGTGTTAACAGAAAGGAGCAAAGAAAAGTCCACATTCTTTTTGGATGCATAAAAAGAGAGCTTCCGTCAAACTTTCAACACTCCACAATTAGACTCAAGTAAGCTGCAGTTCTGAACTGCGAGTGGAGGAAACAAACATCCCATTTTGCAGATCTGAGGGCTTCCTGAGATAAATAAAATTCTGCTACAAAAAAAAAAAAAAAAACGTAAAAAGAGAAGTGGTGGTGGTTGGGCTGGAGTGGGGTGCATAAAAGTCAGTCTGGAGTTCTATACTTAATCTTTCCAGACCTGAAATCAATTAATTATTCCCCATATTTGGAGGCTTGCATAGACTTGGCAAAGTGGGAAGCTCCTTTTCTTTCTTTAGTTTAATTTAAAAGAATCTGAAGCCCCAAATCTTCTTCCCAACCTCCTACTCTCCAGAACCCCAATTCTGCCCACATGCACCTATCTCTGGAGGTCTGTAGACATAGGATTTCCATCCTGCAGACCTCAGCATATCTGCAGGGTGGACTGACTGGTGAAAGCAGGGGGCTTGTGAGGGAGGAGATTAGAAGGTCATCTGCCCCCTTTCTATAGGCCTCTTAAATTTAGCAGATGGGAAGAATCCAAAGCCAGCCCCTCTCCTACCTCCCCCCACTCCGATTCTGCTCCCCTTGCTTGCAAGATTTTGCAAGTTACGCATTTCCTGCACACCTATGCGTCTTTTGCAGATTATTTTTTTAAATGAAAGCTTAGGTCTCCAGCAGTCCTTTGATATCCCATATGAAGCTCACCTTCCCTAACAATGTTATTAAAAAACAACAACTTTAGCTGTTTGATTTTAACCAGCTAAATTATCCTGAGCACAAGGCCTTTGCTATTGAGTAGAGAGTCCAGTAAGGTAGGTTGTGTCACTCATCTTCTTTCAATTTATTTTACTGCACAGTGACAAAAAAATTCAGAACTCTTTTTAAAGCTCTAGGATGCCATAATTTAATAACCACATGTCTGATTCCCTTCAAATTTTCTTCAAAAATTCTGTCTTTGATCCAGATCTAACCTACCAATTTTGAGTCCCCTATAGTTCTTTTTGAAGGGACAAGGGAACAAAATGAGGCTTCCAATGGAAACTCAGTTATAACCTTAACCATTTAGTAACTGCTGTCACTCCACAATCTCTGCAAGGATTCATTCTAATGCACAAGTAAATCAAGAACAAGATTTTGCACTATGCAAATACTTGAAAATTATTATCAGTCCTAAACATCTAGGACCTCAATATAAATATCTTGGACATGCTAGATGAGATACAGAGGATGGATGGACAAACAGGCAACAAAATTATTATTATTTGCAATCTGATGATCTTGAGTTGGTGGTGTTTTCTCCATAAAGCAGATACAGATTTAACTAGATAACCTTGCTATTGATTGGGTGAAAACCATAGGAAGCAATTCACAATGTGCCCAATCCAAAGTCCATTGAAGTCAATGGGAGTGTTTCTACTGACTTTAATGGATTTTGGATCAGACTCTATCAGAGCATCTCAAGGAGGCAAATTTAGTTTAGTGTGCAGATAATGTTTCCTTAAATAAACAAAAAGTTGAGAGCTGTGGGTGGGACAAAGAAATGGTTTGATAGCTGGATGTGCAGAGAAACAATACAATCCATACCATCAACTTCTCTTCACTGTAGGCCGAGTCCAAAACCCATTTAAAAAAAAAAAAATCTATCGGAAGGCCTCCACTGACTTCAGTGGACTTTCAAACTGCTCATATAGTGTCACAAGAATCTAGAGCAGAAGCAAATGTTACCATATTATTATTTAAAAGAATGCTTACAACACTATAGGCTTACAGTGTTTGTGTAAAGCACTGTGTAAGCCATGTTCCTTGCACATATGAGCTTCCAATTTAAAAGAGACAAGACAGTACAATGAACAACTGAAACAATGCAGCATTCAGCACTAGTCACTCCTTAGTTCTGGCCAATTTACAGGAGCTCTGAGCCCACAATGAAGTTTTTCACAGTGCCACAAGGTCTGGCGATCGCTGGTTCATTTTTTGTCTCTTGCTCTGACTAGTAAATAGAGAGAGAGGCAAATCCTACCTCCCTTCCCAAAGACACAGCCTCACTTCTGCAGTCTTAAAGGACTGCCAGCGGAGCAGACTCAGTGTGCTCCTGCTGTGTGATGTGGTGGGGGAAGAGTGACTCATGCGTCTGAAGGGGCCACACCCCCTGGGCACCACAAAGCACAGTTCCAGGAGGACAACTGTGCCCTAGTGTAACTCACACTAGGAGAATGGAGGCCTTTGTTCCTCTCTTCTGGCTGGGCCACATAAAGCCTTGAGGCCCCTATCTAGCAAAGCACTGAGACATGGGTTTAACTTTGAAGTCAATGGGATCACTCATGTGTCTATACTGTAGTTAAACGTGCTCAGGAGCTGTGTTGAGTAAGGGGTCTTAGTACCATAGCTCAAGCAGTAGCAGCTCATGCTTTTACATCCCCACCAACAGCCTAAGCAGTACTGGATATACTAGCCTACAAGGGGTTTGGAGAGGTACAGTGGGCTAAGGATAGGGATGTCATTACTGAATCCATGACTGTGGATCCATACCAATCATGCCTCCTGCAGGGAAAGGAAGGTGCAGCAGCTGCAGTGTGGGTCTCTAGGTGCTCTTTGATGTGAAAGAATGCCTGCCCCACCTCTTGTCTGTCCCAGGGCCCTCTGCAGAACTTCCCAGTGCACAACCCATACACATGGGTTGTGCATAGGATCCAAAATTGTTATTGTGCCTGGTTATTGTGCAGTAGGATAATACATGGCTATAAAACAAAGATGTGCATAGCAAGAGAAGTCTACAATACTAAGGCTGCTTTGAGAAATATGCTTTTGTTATCCAGCACATGCATTCAACACACAACTGTTATTGACTTTCACCAAGGAATACATCACCCTTGTTGCTGTAGTTTCCTTAATGAAAAATCAAGAAAAGTTATTCAACTATAAGTCACAGGGGACCTCTAACTGCGCTAAGAAAGTTTTTGATGACCCACATGAAAATTTGCATACAGGCTTTTTGGATATGTCATCAGACTTGAATCTTCTCTGAACAGTTGTGCTCCTCACTGTTTTAATTGTTAACTGTTATTTTATTATTTTTTAGTTTAGTCATTAAGGAGTTTTTTTAAACTACTCTGTGTCTAAATACACTTTGTCTCATAGTAATTAACAAAGCTGACTAAACTTTATTCACAACCTGCTGAGTTTCATGTTCTGATTCTTCTAGTGTTGTGTTTATGAGATTGCAATTGTGTCAGAGTTGCAGCTTCTGGGTTGGTTGCTTTGGTTGTGTGTGTTTGTTTGTAACCACTATGAGGATCTGGTTGGTTCGTTATTACCCCATAAAAGACTATGCAATCAGGCCCAGGTTTTAAATATGTGGCTGTGGATTGGTTAGACAACTGATATGTTTCACCCCAGATGCTTCACTTCAGCATCATGTAAACTCTCTTTTTGGAGAGTCAGGAAAGCATTTTTCACTGAAGGTGGGAATGTCGTTGCATTACGCTTTTTTATAACGCAAAGCTGCACCTTAAGGACAATGTCCATATATTCCCCAGAACTTCCCTCTGACTGTCCCCACAAATTGATCACAATATATTAGACCACAGTAACTGCAGGTCAAATTTCACATTTCAAAAAATTCTACAGGCAGCAGAGAATAATCAGTGGATCTGGCATGCAGCATTTGCCCAGAAACATGGCACAATTGGTTTTAATCACAAAAGATAGCTAAGTCTGTTCGATTACATGATGAGATTTGTTTTACATTTTCTTAAGTCATCTCATATCCTGCTTTTTCCAAGGCTGTCTTCTTGCTTCTTATAGCTACTTAATTATTGGTTTCTTCAGTCTGAAAAATTCAAGGTAAACCTAAGGTCAGGCTCAAGGCACTGTATTGTACATGGACTGTAAATAAATGTAGTGGAGCATATGTGGGCAAAATACAGAACTGAAGCATTTCATATTGACAACTGGGCTCAAAACATTTCGCTACACACAAAAACGGCTAAGTTCACAAGCTGGCGATTGCAAATCATCCCATCACTCAGGATGGATTTGCCCTGGCATTCAGAGTTCAATGTAATTAATGTGAATGTCACAGTCTATGAAGAAGCTACTAGAAGGGCAATTTGTGTTATAAAGGATTAATCTTCAGCAGAAAGTTTAAAGGTACAGCATATCTTGTAGGCCAGTATGCAGCATTACACTTGTTGATGACAAAGTCTGGTCATAAAATGGGGGACTCTTTTCCACTACAAATTTCAAAACACAATGAAAATTTTTCTTATTATTCAAAAAAGTTTCCCAAATTTTTCTGAAGAAACAATTATGAATGAAAAATCTTCATTTTCAGTCAAATTCAATGGGATCAAAATGGATATGTTTGTTATTGGGTCCCCCCGCCCCAGGGAAAAGTAGTAATAATATTGGATGTGAATTTCAGCCTATATAAGCAGCAATAGTTTGGTAACAGCTACTACTTCTTAATGGAACTCTTTCATATTTTACAGCATGTTGTCTGCATTGAAATATGTGTTTAGCTACAACTGGCAGTTGCTGCTCTTAAGAAAATACTCTCTCTTTTTATTATTTGTATTGTAGTAGGGCCTCGGAGTGCCAGTAATACACCAGTGTACAAACACAGAACAAAAAGATGGACCCTGCTCCAGAGGATTTGTAATATAAATTGTTTTGAATTATCTTTTCTCTTCTTGGTACATGAGTAATGTGGCAAATTCATCCCTCAACACAGAATCTGGCAGTGTGTAACGTTGCCTACCTGTACCTTTTGTGATGTCTATGAAAGAGAAATCCTCTAAAAGGCTGTTTTCTCTTGGATTCTGATTTTATGTTTTGGGGTTTTCATTTTGTTCCATGTTTCATAAACACATGGATTTACTAAAGCACTCAGTGTTGGCCTACATCTGCTACCACTGGAGCCAATGGGAGATTTACTTACAAATTCAGTGAGAGAATAGTAAGGCTAAATGCTACAGCTGTTCAAATAAATTTAACGTTTTCTATTTTGATTTAGTTTTGGTTTTAAAAGGGACAACATTTTCATAGAAGTAGACCCCACTGTTTAACCAAATTGCCTAAGCACTTTTGAAAATTCCATCCTATAAGCATTGTGTCCCTCTATCTGGGAATAGGACAGTTCTGCACAATCTCCCATCATCCAGACAAAACCTTTTCTTTCAGCACAGTCCTCCGGCAAAAAAAATCAAGAGATATAAGCAGATGAAAATGGAAAATAATCCTGAGGGGTCTTTTTTTCCTCCTAACCAGCATATTTGATAAGTGAAGTATACTGCATGGTGATTTGTATTCTAAGGCCTGTTTCACAGAAATGGCATTCTGGATAGTAAATGAAAGATGTTGATTTGTTACAGGAACAAACCTTGCAATTTATCCTTCTTCCTGGTCTCTTAAGCTATACCTTGAGAGATAAAATAAAAAATATTTTCCAGGCAGTACCTTAATTTGTATCAGGGTAAAGCTAAGAATCCACTGAATCCAAAATTTGTTTTCCAAATGGACTTTGATTTTCATATTATTTCTAAGACAATGGTGTCAAGAGGGATTATTTTGTTTGGTCCCAAAGAAATTAGTATCCAAATAGTTCCATATAGACAGTTCTCTTTAGAGACTGTGTAAATGAATGCCTGCAGATTGAATGTCCAAAGATTAACTGAGTTTTTATTGTTTCTGTTTTATTCAACATTTTACTAAGAGGAAGAATGAGGATCTACAGTATAATGGCCTGATCCTACTCCTATTGCAGTCAATGGGAGTTTTGTCATTGAATTCAGTGGGAGCAAAAGCAGGCCATCAATAAAGATGTGAAACAGAGCTGTCAGTGCATCTTGAAACTCACCTGTTCATTAATATAAAACAGACAGACAATGACGAGGAATGCTTAATCGTACATCCATTCAGACTCCGTGTACTGCCACTTACTAGCAGGTGTAAGAATCATGGACCTGATTTTGCTCTCACATCAGTGTAATTCAGGAGTAATTCCACTGAAGTCAATGGAGTCACACTGGGTAAAAGCACTGAATATGAAAGGAGAAAAAGTATTTTAAGAAAACGGTTTCAATTTTCAAGTGATTTTTAGTAACCATGAACAGTGCCTCAGGCCTCTTCTGTGGAGATCATCTCCTCTATCAGTATGCCCATTCAGGGGCTGATCCTGCAGTCCAAGAGTATGAATAAGCCCTCAGTCCCTCATCTCTCTTCTGACACTGCTAACAAGAATCCCACCTGCAGCGGTAGTTTTAGGGGAGATTGTATGGACACTTGGCCATTAGAAACTGGAGTCAGGGATCCAATTGTTTTCACATTTTGGTTATTCTTTGCAATTTCATCACAGGGCTTACTGTAGCCCCACATGGAGCTTAAGTAATTGCATCCTCCTCTTAAATTATCTCAAGCCTATTCACCAATTGGAAGATCATTCCTGGTCTAAGGATCATGATTAATCAGTTGTGAGTATCAGATATCTAGAATTTAAGAAGCATTGGTCAGTTTTCACTGGATATACAGGTGACATGGCATTTTTCTGTTCCCTGAATGGATGAGCATAACTCTAAGAATCAGGTTTCTGGTGCAAATACTTAAGTTTACAAATTCAAAATTCAGTGATTCTCATTTGTACTAATGCCCCTTTACACCCCTCTGGCAGTAGAACCGAACAAGTGGTGTAAAAGTAAATGATTATCTCCCCTGCTCTGTCTGAACATGTTAAGTGAATTTTAGACTATTTGCTGTTTTGTTCATTAAGATTCTTTCCAGCAAACTCATTGATGAGAATGGGCACAAAGAAAACACTAAGGGGATGTGAACACAGTCAAGGGAAATTAGATGCAATATCTGAATGACTGTGTAAATAGAATTAATATCCAGTTTTAGGTCCCTTTACATGGCCAGGGAGGTGTAAAGGGGACATAGTGCACATGAGAATCAGACTCATTTCTGTCTAGTTGTTCTCTAGCTATCCATTATAAGCTGAAATACCTGTAAGTTGGCTATACACAGCTGTATGCATGCTATTGCAGGACCATCTGCAGAACAGGCTGCATGCCAGCTGCTTGACCAGGGGAGTTGGCAGAGGAATGAGACAGGAGAGAAAGTCTGCAGCATTTTTATAAGGCTTGGAACTGGAATTACAGGTCAACTGAAGCATGAAGTTTGATTTCTAACTAGAGCGTCTCAAGAGGGCTTGGTTTACCTGATCTCTGAACTTGGCAAATGAGGTCTTCCTAGCCTGTGGGCCTGAATCTTCACTCTTTTGCCCCAACTTTGTCCCTGTGTGACTCTGCTGGCTTCAGGGAGTTATGCCAGCATAATTGGTGGATAATCAGGGATATAGGATCTGATCCATTATCGCCCTGCACCTTGCACAGTCAATTTATTTCAGTGTGAAGTGAGCATGAAATGCTACCTACTCAGAATGGGAATGTTTTACACCCACCTTATACTTCTGTAAAGGCTTGACATGGGGCAGAGCAAGAGAGAATCTAACTCCAGGTGTTCTCACCATCAAGTAGATAGCCCCATATGTTTACAGCTGGGAAATGGTGGTGGGTTGTTCTCCATCGAAGTCATTGACCATGGAACTCACTTCCCCCAGTTGGAGTAACAGAGGACAAGCCTGTTTATGTTCAGGCTACAATAGAAATACTGTTTAATTGTCCTAGGTCTGTGCTGAAGGGAGAAGTTGGAATGTTGTGCTGATCTGTTTAGTGTTACTTAGAGAGGTTATTGCTAATGTGTATTTAAAGATTAAGGTCCCGGGAGTGGCCTGTAGGCACAAGATGGGTGTAAAAGGCCTTTCCCAATCGTGCACCCCTGGCACAGGGTGCAGGCATACTTGGAAGAGACCATTCCATGCCACAGTGAGATCTGGCTAACACATGCTGCAAAGGGGCGGGGGGCACATTGACAGCAATCCCCTGCAGCACTGGGAGAAACAGTGCCTCAAAAGACAGCAAAAGACACCTCCTGATGTTCCCCATGGGGGTGGTAGAGCTCCACATTGACCCCTAATGGGGGCTGAGCCTAACACGCCCTTCATGTTTGTGTACCTAGGGATACTATGATAGGCAGCCCGTATATGCTGAAATAAATAACTCTGTTCTAAATGGCTGGGCTTTTCAATAAACCCCCAGGCTCAAGCCTCAGCTCACCTGTTGGACTAATTTTCAGTTCACGGAGTCCTACCTCGCCTCCAAAGGAAAACAACTCTTTCAAACAGAGATCCTGACCCTCCACGGTGGGCTCCTTCAGCCAATAAAAACAGCATACAGCTGCAGTTTTAATGCCTGGTAGACTGACTGGCTTGCAGAGCTGCTGCCCTGAGCTCCTCAGCAGAGATTTAGCATCAGCAGAGACCAGGCTAGCATCTACCAGCCTCCCTTCAACTTGCCCTACTCCACTCTACCACTGCATAGGCGCTCATTCCTTTATAACCTCAGAGGGGGTGCCAGCTGTCTCCTGAGAGCAGAAGAATGGGCAGAGAAACATCAGTGTACAAGCAGCCTTGTGTGCTGGGCTCTCTCCTGAAAAACAGGATTTTGTTTAGCACAGCTCATCTCTTTCCAGAGCCTTCACTTTGCGGCTGCTGCAGCTGCAAAGCAGTGATGGTTTTTGAGGTGACACAAGAGATCTGACTTCCCAGCAGCACCACATTTTCAATTGTATGTCTGTGCTGGGGACTCTGCCCCTAATACTGAGGAAATATGGAATGATGCAACCCAATCTTTCTGAAGAAATCTTTCCAATTCCTATAGGCAGCACACACCCCAACAGAGCTGGATCAAATGTATTTTGAAGTAATAGTCAGCTAACTTTTTTTAATGCACTCCTGAGGCTTCAGAGCTTAAAAGACCTTTGTTGCCAGGTGTTTGTTTCCAAGCTTTCATAGTGGTCAATAACACTTTTTTGCTATTTAAGAAATGCTTTATAGTTAACAACCCCCCAAACGGTCTAATGCATTTTCATGTAGGATTTAGCCATAATAGGTATTAGAGATATTTCTGGCTCCGGATCTTCACTCTCACTGAAAGTGTGCTATTAAAATTAAAGTGAACTTTTAGACTCAATCAAGGGAGACACAAAGAATTCAAGTGCGCTCTCTTTGTCTGTCTTCCTCCAACACTAAGTTTGCTTTTTTTGTGTAGAAACAAAAATAAAAATCTTATACCATCAGGAAAGTATTCAAAATGCATAACAAATAATTGCTCCACGACAAAGTAAAATTGTTCTCCAATGTGGGTCCCTCAACAGCAGTCTTTTTCTTTTCTTTTTTTTTAAAAAGCCAAATAAAAGGAACAGATGTTAACATACTCCTGCCAAAATTGCCGTGAGCCCTTGTAGTCAGAACTAGTAACTGAGCTGAGGTGACACCACGGCACAGTTTAATTCCAAAACTAACAAACACACGGAAGAAAATTACACAACAGTAAAGTCCACAGGACAAACACTGGGATAATTGGTGGATCTGATTTTTGTACATTTCTTTAAGCCATCTTTGCCTTGCTATGGTTAGAAATGGTCGTTGTTGTAACAAATTCCCTCCCTCCAAGTCTAAACTGATTTCTGCTTAGACAAAAAAGGCTATTGTCTTAAAACTATGAAGACATTTCTAGGTAGTTTCTGAGCCAAGTTCTGCCCTCGGTTCCACCCATGGAATGCCATTGGCTTCAACAGGATTTCAGGGGTATATTTAAGATCAGAATTTGGCCTCCAGCCATTCAGCGAAGGTCTCAGAACATGGTGGCAATCCAGTAACAGATGAGGTGTGGTATGTAAAACCAGTGTTTTTTTAACTCCTGTCTTCAAAGCACAGTCTCGCTCTTCTGAAAACTGACTCTGCTAATCTCACATTGCAGAGCTTCTTGTTTGTTCTAGATGAATGTGTACACGTGAAAAGATGTTTTTACTAACTAACTGCCCAGCCAACTCAAGCTGAGGTCTGTAAATTAAGATGGGTGTTTACCCGTTCATGTGTCATTGCCAGTTATAAGCGATTCCACAGGCCAAGCTAGGGTCATGGCACAGAGCTATGCCAGTAGACATTTTACAGTAGCTCTCCCATTGTCGCTTGCACCAGTGGAGCTGGGAGAATACCACAGCCACTGTGGGAGACTTACAGACAATTAAAGACATACCTATGCATTCCCACCATTTTCAATAGGTGCACAAGAGTTACTGATTGAAACTCAGTAAATGATTCTGCTGAGGATATATTATTGCAATATATTGATTCTAGCTCACTCCCTCTTAGCTGTTTTAACTCTGCAGTGTTACAGCAGCAAAAAGCATGAACAATTTTCTTTGTCACTTAAGTCAGCAGAACTGATTCAGATTACAAACAAGGAGCAGATTAATTAAGTGAGAAGGTGCTATTTTTACAGAGTCACTTTTTGGAGCAAACCCCCCACACTTTAAGCCCTAATTCATTCAGATAAGAGGAATGCCTGGTCAGTTTCAGCTCAAACTCTAAAATTACTAAGAAATAGGAAAACTTTAGTAAACTTCCCCAGCTCTAGATTTTTAATAATTGAGGTTTATGTTTAAAGTACCAATAGTTCTTTTACTCAGCAGCAGAAGAATTTGTTCTTGGCCAGAAAAACTAAATCCAAATATAATGGAGAATGGCACAATTGTCCCAAAATTACCATCTGCAGATCACGATGCACATTGTACCTCTTTGCCAAATCCATCCCCAAGGAACCCAAGAAGACTGGGAAAAGGGAACACACACCAAAAAAAGCAACCCTCAGTTAACCGTGAAGCAGGACAAAGTAAACAACCAGCCCTTTGGCAGTTCCTTGGCTTCTTGGAGTCCAATTAAATAAGCCTAGAACCAAGCCTTCATCACCCCTAATCAAAAGCAAACCACGTTATTTTTAAGATTTGAAAAAGTCTGGTTAGCACCCTGTTCCATCATTCACTCATCCTGTAGCTTCTCTCTCGCTGCGTCTCCTCCCCCTTGATTATCACTACAAAAGGCTCCTCTTTCCCCCCCCCCCCCCACCCCCCGCTTTCCCCTCACCCTGCTCTCCTGCTGGTAATAGCTCACCTTTCCTGATCGCTCTTGTTACAGTCTGTATGGTAACACCCATTGTTTCATGTTCTCTGTGTATATAAAATCTCCCCACTGTATTTTCCACTGAATGCATCCGATGAAGTGAGCTGTAGCTCACGAAAGCTTATGCTCAAATAAATTTGTTAGTCCCTAAGGTGCCACAAGTACTCCTTTTCTTTTTGCGAATACAGACTAACATGGCTGCTACTCTGAAATCTCTCTCCTTGTGACTTAGCCCGCTGGCTAGATTACTATGTAGACCCCCCTTCTGGGGTATCAAAGTCCCTCTGGACCAGCTGTCCAATTGCTGACTCCAGCAATTCTGTGCCACTTCCCAGTGGCAGGTAGGGGAACCTGGGCTCGCCTGCTACTCCGGGTTCCAGCCCAGAGACCTTACAATCAGCAGCCAAAGTCTAAACAATCTCTACCCTTACTGTTCTTTCACTGGGCTGCTTCCTACTCTGCCTCCCACTGGCTTTCTCCTCCCCCTTTTTGGGTAAACCCTTCCCTCAGAGCCAGGATCCTAGGGCTTTTCCCTCTCTAACCCTAGAGAGCAACTACCACCTTCCACACTGCCAACTTTTCTGCTGAAAACTTTCTGGCTTTATACCTTAGCCTGCTTCTCCTCCAGCTAGGCTTTATCAGCCATTAGTCATTTTTGGGCAAGCAAGACTTTCCACCAGGTGCAACCTATAAGATTAACTGACCTTTTCCGCACCACTTTAACCCCTTCAGGGCTGGGGTGGGGTGAACACCCCATCACACTCTCCTTAGCCTTGGCTAGCCTGTCCACTTCCTTGTTCTTTTCTGGATGCACCAATAAGAAAAAAGATGTTGTGGACTATCCAACCAAAAGGATAGCAGTACAGGAGAGCATCATTATAGAGCCTGATCTTGTCCCAGCCCAGTTTCATGACTCAGAGAGGTTCCTGTAATTCAGTCAGGGTCCCGAAGGCTCAGTATGATCATCCAAACGGCACCTCCAAACCTTAGGGAGGCTCACTTCTTGCTTATAGAGACCTCTCCTTGCAAACAGTAATTTCTAGAAATCCTGCGGAGTCTTCGGTCATAAGCAGCCTGTGCTCACCCTGATATAGCAGTTTACAATATGTTTAATACAAAAAACAGTGGATTCCCATGATTATAAGAAGCAGGGGTGGGGAGAAAACTTCACCATGTAGTTAAATGAAAGCCAATACATTTCTGCAAGGTTTACAATGACTGTCTTTACATTAGAAGAGCCAGTGGATGATGGTCAGTTGGTTGTTTAAGAATGAGCAAAGCTGGCTTCATCTCAGCTAGTATTCCTCTCACCACAAACCACTTTTTTTCTTGTATTTGAACAGAAAGGGGGGAAGATTTAAGCAAGCCAGCTCAAAGATTTATCTAGAAAATGTGCATCCTTCATTTTAGAGGATAGGATTTAATGGTATGTGGAGTAAGAAAGAACTCTGGATGTCTGGTGCAAGCTGCTTCTAGACACCCTTAGCCAGGAAATGGGCTTCCTGAACTGACAGCGCAGTGAAAGGCTGAAAACATTTTTATTGTACACTGCCCAAATAGCCTGTAAATGCTTTTTATTAAAAGGTCTCTCTAATATCCTGGGACCAACATGGCTACAACGACAGTGCACATAGCTCTTGTGTAGCGTTTTCCCCCATCAGACCTCAAAACACTTGACAAAAGTGTCCCATTATCACCATTTTAGAGATGGGGAAACCAAGGCCCACAGATGCAATGAGACTTTCCTGAGGTCAGCCATTAGGCCAGAAATTGAATCTTAGTCCAGGGCCCTAGCCATTGGACCACATTGCCAATTCTCTGGGAGAAGTAGAGAGACCTTGCAACTTGCTGGGGGAAAACAGTAGGAAAAAAACACTGTAAAAAACGTTGATAAAAATTGCCATTAGTCCTGTTCTTTCTCCCATAATGGTTCTGAAAATGGAAGGAAAATGAGCTCATTTTCCTGTTCTCTCTCTCTTACAAGAGGTTATGAGAGAAGGCATGTGTGAATGGAGAATGTTACAGGTGACAATCTTAAAAAAATAATAATCAGGCAACGGGAGTATGCAGAGAAAAACTAGGAACAGCACTCTCCCCTCCCACAACCACACACAAAGTGTCCATACAATTTAAAAGACTGAGCAGAAGGCAGTGGCTGGGACTGTGATTATGATAGCAGCGCTAGAGGCAGGAGCTAGTTGAAGATAAGGACTGCACTCCTTGTAGCAGGCACTGATTTTCCCTTCCCTTCTCCCATCATGGAGAGCGATTGCCTGTACTGCTGATAGCACTATATTTAATCACCTTCCCTTCCAATCCTTCCTCATTTGTTGCTATGTGTTTGTAGATTAAGCTATTTTGTTATGTTTTTATTATAGTGCATTTGTTTTTATTCTGTTGTTCAGTGCACTGACTGCTTTGGCAGTGGGGTGGGATGAAAAAAACATGAATTAGTTATCTATAATACAGACTTGTCCCATATTGACAAAACGCTCATTCTAATAGCCCAACAGGGTCACTGTGCTTCATTCTAGCATGGTGAAATTCACCCAGGAAAAAGCTGATGTGCCACTCGAGCCCTCACGTTAAAAGCAAAATGGGGCTGAAGTGGCGCACAGATCCTGGTTTCCAGGAAAGTCAGATTTGAGATTGTAATCTCAGCCATCAATCCTGCTACCGGTGGGCAGGCTAGCCCCTGCATCTGAATGGAGCCCCTGCTGGAGTCATCAGGGCTCTGTGTTGTTTGTGCAGAGTGAGCTGCAGGATCAGGGGCCTAAAAGTTGTCTGAAAGTTTCCAGAGTACTTTACCAAGTCAGTAGTGCATATAGTAATACACATTTCCAGGAGATGCCCCTCCATTTGAACATACATGACTTTGCTCTTACAAACAGCATTTTATGCACTAAAATGAGTTTTATAATTGAAAATTCTTTCACTGACTTGTGCAGCTGCTAGACTTTTGCAAACTGCGTGCTCAGATGTTAATCTCCAAAAAAGGCAGGTAGAGTTGTTGACATGTGCATAGTTGTAAATACACAAAAGGAGAGCAGGTTTGAAGCCCCTTTGAAAAGCAGGCCCATCACAAGCAATAAAATAGCCACACTTCTCATAAATATGCAAGCATCCCATCCCCGCTCCCAAGTCCACACATCCCTACGCCCTTCCAAACACATTTGATTTATCTCTTACTGCATCCTGTTGCACTGTATGTACAGAACACACAAACATATAAAAAAATATATAAATCTTTTGATATAGAAAAATCTCTCCAAAGAAGGCATCCTGTAGCCTGTAAATCAATTTATTTTAATCTAATCTTCATCTGTAATGGTTTTCTTGGCTGCAGCCATCAAGGACACATCTTGGCAGGTGGGAAAGAATGAAAACATATAACATATAATAGTTTCCAGTTTCCAATATGGCAATGCCTGCAAAACCCATGAAATATGACTGAGCCTTGGAACTGACCCCTGATGTAAGCTGAGATCTGCACAGATGAGAACTCACTAAAATATGAACATAAAGATGTCAGAAACTCCTTAAAACTTTTAAAATAATTGAAGTAAAGTCACAAAAGTGAACTTCTCCTTCAAAAGACAAGGAGAAGCTGAAGTGGAATTTCTTCATCTAAACAACCCAGTTGTGAGGCAAGTCTGAGCCAACTTTCTATTTTGTCAGACTTTCCCTTTTACCCACAGAACACCAGTTTTTTCTTCAGCTTCCCTTTTTATGAGCTCTATTTTGGGGCTTAAAAAATACTGTCGCTGTGGTGCAATCCTGGCAAAAATATCACTAAGGTACTAAAGGAGGGGTCAGCCTGGTGGCATATTGATTGTGCTCTTGACAATCCAGTGGAGTGGCTGAGTGTCTTCCTAGCTGTGGCAGTGTGCAGAGCACAAAGTGCGCAGATGGGTAGCGAGTGCTGTACATTGCTCAACGGAAAGTCTTCTGAAGAGGGAGTGTGCAAGGGTTAGCTTGAAAAAAGCACATTCATGGGGTACGGTAATTAAAGCAGTATAATGACCTAAAGGTATAGGTAGCAAATGAAGATCTGCAATGTTTTAACTTGGTGTTTCAATGGAGGAGTGTGTTGTCACCCAATAGCCCATGGAAAACTTTGTCTCCAGTTTGAGCATTATGATTAAGATCTTATTCAACTCAGTTCTGTTGGTGACTCAGCTCCGGAACCTTAATTCCTTTTGCTCCGAATATAACGTAGGTCAGTTAATCTAGCGGCTTTTGCTGTGCTTTTGTAGGATCTCCTCTCTACTCTCCTTTGTCTGGAAGAGTGGTGGCTGAAATGTGTGGCTTTCAACAAGTAAAGTCAAGGAAAGTGAGTCCTGACGATTCCTCGCAAGTCAGTAAATAGTCTCAAGTGTGGGGCAAGACAACCTTGGAGGATGAGAAACTGAATAATTAGGGGTGCTGTAGTATTCAGGGCACTTGGGCTACTCCTCCAGAGGTAACTAGAAATCCCAAACAGAGAGAGGTGTGTTTCTGGTTCTGTTCAGCGCTGGTTATATTATTCCCCATAGCACTACTGGAGAACTGTTATGTTAGTACTGCTGCTGTGTCCCACTGAGCAACACGATCTAAATAACAATCAATATTCATGGTAGTTGGCCCTTGTTGCAATCCTTACAATAGCATTACAATCCTTTCTACCCTGGGGAGGTTGGCAGATAAACACACAAGGCACAAATCTATTCTGAAAAGGACGGGGGGTGGGGGACGTGGCTGAATCAGGATATTGGCACCAGCACATTTTATTTTTAATTTGTAAAAATGTGCCCAACAAAATCTCTGGGTGCCTATTAAACAATTAAAAACATAACCAGAGCCACAAAAGGAAGACAGCCCTGTTCACTCACAGCAACATCTCACATCTAACACATCTTTGCTCTGTTTCTTCCTACCTATCAGCTTCATCTGTGTTTTGTCTGGACTCAGCTTGAGTCAGTTCATTCTTATTTACAGACAGAAAACAGATATTGGATCAGCTGGGTCTGATCTGAAGGTGACAGAAAGCTGGGTGTCATCAACACAGTGATGGCACCAAAGCCTAAACCAGCGGTTCTCAAACTTTAGCAACCCGAGGACCCTCATTTTGATTTTAAAATTTTTGGGGACCCCTAAGTCTCCCCAGTCAGCCCTAGGCCCCGCCCCCACTCCACCCCTTCCCCCCAAGGCCCCACCCCACTTCTTCCCACTCCTGCTCACTCCATCTCCATTCCCCTCCCTCCATTGCTCGCTCTCCCCGACCCTCACTCACTTTCACCAGGCTGGGGCGGGGGTTGGGGGTGGAGAAGGGGGTTCGGGTTGCAGGCTCTGGAAGGGAGTTTGGGTGCGGGCTTTAGGTTGCCAACTTTCTAATAGCACAAAACCAAACACCCCTACCCCGCCCCATTCCGTCCTCTTTCTCTGAGGCCCCGCACACTGCTCACTCCATCCCCCTCCCTCCCCCACCTTCAATCACTTTCACTGGCTGGGATGTGTGTGGGGGCAACAGGCTCTGGGGTGAGGCTGGGGATGACGGGTTTGGGGTGCAGGAGGGGGCTCTGGGGTAGTAGGTTGGGTGCGGGTTGGGTGTGTGTGTGAGGGCTTCAGCTGGGGGTACAGACTCTGGGGTGGGGCCAGGGATGAGGGGTTTGGGGCGCAGAAGGGGGGCTCCAGGCTAAAGCTGAGGCGTTCAGAGTATTGGAGGGGGCTCCGGGCTGGGGCAGGAGGTTGGGGTGCAGGGGGGGTATGAGGGCTCCAGCTGGGGGTGCGGGCTCTGGGGTGGGCATGCAGGAGGGTGCTCTAGGCTGGGATTGAAGGGTTCGGAGGGCAGGAGGGGGATCAGGGCTGGGGCAGGGTGGGAGGGTGCAGGGGAGGAAGGTCAGGAGCACAGGCTCCATGCCGCGCTTACCTCAAACAGCTCCCAGAAGCCACGGCATGTCCCCACTCCGGCTTTTATGCAAATGTGCGGCCAGGTGGCTCTGCATATTGCCCCATCCCCGCAGTTCCCACTGGCCATGGTTCCCGGCTAATGGGAACTGCATGGGCAGTGCTTGGGGCAAGGGCAGTGTGCGGCGCCCCATGGTGCCCCTTTGCATAGGAGCCGGAGGGGGGACATGATGCTGCTGCCAGCCCTGCTGCTCAGCTCCGCCACCTGGACAGTCAACGGCCCAGTCAGTAGAGCTGACCAGAGCCACCAGGATGCCTTTTCAACTGGGTGTTCCAGCTGAAAACTAGATACCTGGTCACCTATGCGGGTTCTGCGCTGGGGCAGGGGGTTGGGTGCTGGAGGGGGTGAGGGGTGCAGGCTCCCAGCTGGGTGGCGATTACCTTGGGCGGCACCTGAAAGCGACCGGCACATCCCTCTGGCAGCAGCTCCTAGGCGGGACGGCCAGGAGGCTCCGTGCACTGCCCCTGCAGCTCCCATTGGCCACTGTTCCCGGCCAATGGGAGCTGCAGAGTTAGCGCTCAGGGTGGGGACAGCGCACGGAGACGTCCTGCCCCCCTAGGGCAGCAGGGACATGCTGGCTGCTTCTGGGAGAGTCTCGGAGCCAGGGTAGGCAGGGAGCCTGCCTTAGCCCCGCTCCAGCGCTGGACTTGTAGTGCCTAAAATCTCCCAGTTTGGCTTCAGTAGCCTCCGGGAGATAGAGGGAAGGGAAGAAGTTGAGGGAGGGCCAGAGAGGAGTTGATCAGCGGGGTCCGCAGACCCTCGGTGACCCCAAAGGGTACGCGGGCCCCAGTTTGAGAAATGCTGGCCTAAACCATCTCATTACATCCTGCCACAACCTCATATGCCCGAAGGAAAGGAGTTGTGTCTGGCACCATGGAGCCTTGTGGTACTGGGAATGAGATATCACTCAAGACAGATGGTTATGATTCAGCATCACAGAAGCATGGCTTCACCTACCCCTGCTAAGAAATCTGAGGATCAGGTGGTCAGACTGTACCCAAATTTAACCCAATGGTGGGACTCTCACACTAAATGGGCACATTCAGCTAAGTCCAGTTTTAGTCCAGGCTAAGGATGCAGTTCTTGTAAACGACACAGACACAGCGATACTACCTTCCTGGCTCTCTTGGCTCCTGGAAAACTACGTACCTGACTGCAGAAAGCTGAGCTAGTAGAGGCCCAGACAAATTATCCAATAAGGATTTGATAATTGGTGCGAAGTCAGTGGCACTCTCCATGGCTAAATTAGGAACACTGGCGAACTTCACCACAACCCTTGCATCAAACAGCTTTTCCTTCCTGCATTATGGTGGGCATCAAAAGGGTGCAGCTGCCTGTACAATGACAGTTCTTCGGGCCAGGTTGTAAAGGACAGAGCATCTTCAGTACCATATAAACCCCGCACAGAATAACATGTTGGATACTAGAGTAGGAAGATATGATCCTGAAATCTCAGTCAGAGTCAGAAAAAATAAAAGAGGGAGTTACAACCTCCCTCCCCGAGTTAGACAAAGCTCATCCTGAGCACTTGAGGTTCGTGGGAAATGAGTTCCAACATCCCGGCATCCGTTTGTAACCATACCATTGGTATAAAGAGCAGAAAAACAGTTGCCAGTTAAGCTGCACAGATGTGGAAGTGACAGTGACAGAATCCAGGACCTTTCTAGTTTCAAAAGCACAGGCTTCTGAGCTAAAAGGAGGACCACCCGGATACGACATTAATAGAAACCAGCTTTAGGACAGAGACATGACACACACTTACCCAATACATTTCACACTCTGCTCTACAACATCCAGACCTCCTGTTCCTCTCCACACAATACCAACCAAGCGATCACTTCACAGTAAAAACCCACAGCAGCAAAATCTTCTACAAAGACCAGCCATCATAGGCCTGCTTTTGTTGACACCCCTACTGCTGAATGGCCGTAGTGGTGCTACAGAACTGCCTTCTCTTGTAACAATATTAATAATATACACGGTTTGTACATCCACAGCAGAATCCTTTACTTGGCAGGTTGGAAAATTCTAAGGATTGCGAAAAACTCAAAGCAAATTAATGGCAGTGCCAGAAGAAAATGTGCCATGGCAAAGTAGATGGTTATATTTGTGTCAATTGTACAAGCATAAATCTGTGGAGCAGAATCCCTGGATTGCTAGTTTAGAAATAGAGTCATCATCAAAACTTCCCTTGTTATGTAATTAGCAGGAAAAGGAACCTGATGGCAAGTTACATCTAAAAAGGAGATAATGATGCCATCATATCGATGCATTTGTATTATAGGATAGGATTTATCATGTTTAATATGAGAGCTTGAGACTATGAGGGAGAATTATACTCCTTTATTTACCATTTCCAAATTTTAATTTTGGTTGTCCCCACCCCCGCCAGTAAATTAGCACCTTTCAGCAATGCCAACCATTGCATGGGACTATTACACATTCCCCACAGATGCTGGTGCACATGCATTTCGCACAGTTGTACAACATGCACTTTTCAGTGGGATTCATTGGGGCCAGGGAAACAGGAACCCTGCTAATGAAAGGTTGCCGTATTAGTAGGAGCCCGGTGTTTTGGATTTGCAAAAGCAAAACCATGCATGGGTTGGATCTGGGCTACATTTTTACTTCCAAACCCCAAAGGACAGCTGTAAGGTCTCTGCTTCTATCTAGATTTCTGTACCACATTCTTTACAGAGCATTTCTCTCTTTTTGGCTCTATCTCCTCTAATAACTGGTTCTGTTCTATTCACTTTTATATATTTTATTACTCCATTTTCACATCTCTTTCCCCTCCCGCCACAGGACAGTTCTTCAAATCACATTAAAATTGTTACTCATTTTAGACAGCACATGGAAAAGCTGCATCATCTCTTTACCTTCTAATGCTTAAATGGAAAAAGTAAGAGATGGCAAAATTTTCATGGAAACAGTTACTTCTGCAGGATGCTAGGTTTAGGAGGAGGGGGCATAATATGTTTATTAACGTGGGATCACTGTGTGTAAAGCAATTAATCAATCCAAGGGTCTTCAAACAAGCTTCTTTAATTGCAATTGACAGAGACAACTTTTGTTTCTGTTGTCCTGTCTGCTATTAAGGCAGATTCACCCTCTAAGAAGGAACGCTGCAATCAGTGTCATAAGCAGGCAGATGACTTCTAGCTTACCGTTTGAATCGGGACTACAGGAATTAGGCAGAGGGTATGGCAAGTTTTCATCAGTGAAACTGAGAAGACATACTGTACATGGTAGCATTTTTAATTAACAATGAAGCTGCTTTCTTTGCAAGGACTTTTAGGTGACAAGAGGCATTTGAATTAACAATGGGTGAGCCTTAAAAAGGCTGGAAGTTAAGTTCAGTTCAAACAAGCAGCTACACAATCAGATGCTTATATCAACTGTTTCTAAGATGCCATTCTAATTATAGGCCCTGACACAGGATTTTCTGGTACTTCTTAAGTGCATTTGAGCCAGAAATACAGCAAGAACAGAACTTCCAGGTTCCCCTTTTATACTAGCACAGCTGCTTCTGGTCCCTTCTAAACTTGAATACACCCAGGCAAAAGTAAAAGAAAGTGAAACTTAAAATTTGGAACCTGCAGAAGTTAGAGATGGACCCAAACCACATCCACATGCCCAGGCAGTCCTGAATTTTGTGGTGATGGAAATCCAAGCTTGAATCCAAATTATATCTATGAGGGGAGATCTTGAGAGGAACAAATGGGAGTTGGAGGTGCCTAACTCCCCTTGAATTTGAATAGGAGTTGGGTACCTAACTGCCCTTAGTGCCTTTGAAAATCACCCAGTATGTTTAGAGGAGCACAGCCACAAAGCTGTAGATCCTTCAGAATATGCAGCATGCTCTCCCTTCTAGGCCCACTTCCTCCCTCCCCTTTTGAGACGGTTTTTACAACAGGGACCTTTTAGGAACAATCACTGCCCTCTGGAGAACATGGGGTGAAATCCTGGCTCCATTGAAGTGAACGGCAGAACTCCCACTGATTTCAGTGGTTCCAGGATCTCACCCAGGGACTGAAATTGTGTCTGTCTCCTGTTCAGAGGCCACGTGTAAGGGGTGGCTCCTTGCATCCTCTGCCACCTGTGAGCACCCACACAAGTGACAATCTGGCGCATACCAAAAGTTGGAACTGAATCTTTCCCCCAAGGAAGTTTTGCTATTTGAAATCCAAATCTGCAGCTTTAGCCCTTCTCTGCTAAAAATGTCCAGTTCTGGGTCATTTCAGGGTGTGTGAAATGATCTGGGACAGGTTTTATTTTATCTGAACTTTTTCCACCACCCTTAATTCGAGGAAGAGCTGTTTTCTATTCATGAGTGTTCAGACTGGGATACCTAAGGGGATAGAATCATAGAATATCAGGGTTGGAAGGGACCTCAGGAGGGTCATCTAGTCCAACCCCTTGCTCAAAGCAGGACAAATCCCCAACTAAATCATCCCAGCCAGGGCTTTGTCAAGCCTGACCTTAAAAATATCTAAGGAAGGAGATTCCACCATCTCCCTATTCCAGTGTTTCACCACCTTCCTAGTGAAAAAGTTTTTCCTAATATCCAACCTAAACCTCCCCCACTGCAACTTGAGACCATTACCCTCAGGTGCTACCACTGAGAACAGCTTAGATCCATCCTCTATGGAACCCCCTTTCAGGTAGTTGAAAGCAGCTATCAAATCCTCCCTCATTCTTCTCTTCTGCAGACTAAATAATCCCTGTTCCCTCAGCCTCTCCGCATAAGTCATGTGCTCCAGCCTCCCAATAATTTTCGTTGCCCTCTGCTGGACTCTTTCCAATTTTTCCACATCCTTCTTGTAGTGTGGGGCCCAAAACTGGACACAGTACTCCAGATGAGGCCTCACCAATGTCGAATAGAGGGGAACGATCACGTCCCTCGATCTGCTGGCAATGCTCCTACTTACACAGCCCAAAATGCCATTGGCCTTCTTGGCAACAATGGCACACTGTTGACTCATATCCAGCTTCTTGTCCACAGTAACCCCTAGGTCCTTTTCTGCAGAACTGCTGCCAAGCCACTCGGTTCCTAGTCTGTAGCAGTGCATGGGATTCTTCTGTCCTAAGTACAGGACTCTGCACTTGTCCTTGTTGAACCTCATCAGATTTCTTTTGGCCCAATCCTCTAATTTGTCTAGGTCCCTCTGTATCCTATCTCTACCCTCCAGCATATCTACCACTCCTCCCAGTTTAGCGTCATCTGCAAACTTGCTGAGGGTGCAATCCATGCCATCCTCCAGATCATTAATGAAGATATTGAATCAAATCCGCCCCAGGACCGACCTTGGGGCACTCCACTTGATACCGGCTGCCAACTAGACATGGAGCCATTGATCACTACCCATTGACCCCGATGAGCTAGCCAGCTTTCTATCCACCTTATAGTCCATTCATCCAGCCCTTTAACTTGCTGGCAAGAATACTGTGGAAGGCCATATCAAAAGCTTTGCTCAAGTCAAGGAATAACACGTCTACTGCTTTCCCCTCTTTCACAGAGCCAGTCATCTCATCACAGAAGGCAATTAGGTTAGTCAGGTATGACTTGCCCTTGGTGAATCCGTGCTGACTGTTCCTGATCACTTTCCTCTCCTTAAAGTGCTTCAAAATTGATTCCTTGAGAACCTGCTCCATGATTTTTCCAGGGACTGAGGTGAGGCTGACTGGCCTGCAGTTCCCCAAATCCTCCTCCTTCCCTTTTTTAAAGATGGGCACTACATTAGCCTTTTCCCAGTCATCCGGGACCTCCCCCGATCGCCATGAGTTTTCAAAGATCTCCATGTGCTCCTCAGGATTTCTGAAATATTCTCTCTGCCTGCCATCCCAATCCTTTGCTACAGACCTGGGGAAACGTGCCTTGTTTACAGCTAAAAATCAGTTTCCTTATAAAATGGTATGATTTGCTCCTGCAGAGATTCAGCCTTCCAACCCTACACCCCTTTTAATGTGGTTTTCATGGCGTGGGGCATCTCCTCGCTCCTTCCCTGGCCACAGTTGCTTTTCCACATGGCCTGGCTCCCAGTCTCCCCATTATGTGAACTGACATAGAGCCAGGGAAAGCCTGAATACCTGGGGACCTCTCAGCTCCAAAGCAGCCCACCAGGAGGGAAACCAGGGAGCTAGGAATCCCGGGGAGTCTAGTAGCCAATCAGATGAGCAGACAGATAGACTGGGAGCCCAGCAGCCTGCCAGATGGGCAGACCAGGCGTGCTGCCAGCAGGCAGGATGGTAGGTAATCAGGCAGAGGTACAGGATAACCTGCCTCCCTGCCTGGTTTCTGCTGAAAGCTTTGATGACATCAACATATTCCTGTGGAAGATTTCTGTTGTATGGAATTTTTGACAGAACAGTGGTCTCTCTCAGGGAATTTTCAACCAGCTCCAGACTTATTCTATTTTCTTATCTCCCCGAACCCTCAGCAAGAAGAATCTGGGTATGTGTACACAGCCGAGAAAAACTCACTGCTGGCCGGTGCTAGCTGACTTGGGCTGCAGGGCTGTTTCATTACTGTGTAGGCTTCTGAGCTCAGGCTGGAGTCCAGGCTTTGGGACCCTCCAACCTCTCAGGGTCCTAGAGCCTGGGCTCCAGCCTGAGACCAGCTGCCTATCCAGCAATGAAACAGCCCTGCAGCCTGAGCCCTGAGAGCCCAAGACAGTTGGCATGGCCAGCCGCGGGTGTCTAGTTGCTGAGTAGACATACCCTGTGAGCCTAACATAACAAGAGACCGAGGGGACATTTTTTGTACCTGCTGCACTGTGGAAAACAGCAGAAGGAAGACCAAGGAGAAGCCCCTCATGCTATTCTGGGTGTATACCATGTGATATCCGCACTTTGAATAAGGCTCCTCTAGGAAACATCTTTGAAAGGTTATGGCTGTAATCCACATTAAGTCATGCAGCTCATACAATTGAAAAGCTGAGTTACTTAGCATTAAACACTGGCTTTTTTGGCCATTAAGGGCATGTCTACATTTACCGATAGATCAGCACTGCTGTAATCAATGCAGCAAGTGTCGATTTAGTGGGTCTGGTGAAGACATGTTAAATCAATGGGAGAGCAATTTGTGTACTCCACCTCCCCAAGAAGCGTAAGGGAAGTCGACGGGAGACGCTCTCCCATTGACACAGTGCAGTGTAGCCACTGCGGTAAGTGGATCTAACTATGTTGACTTCAATTACAACAAAAACGAGGAGTCCTTATTAAAAAATAAATTAATTAAATGTATTTGGCCCACGAAATTTATAAATTTATTTATAAACCCACGAAAGTTTATGCCCAAAATAAATTTGTTAGTTTCTAAGGTGCCACAAGGACTCCTCATTGTTTTTGCTGATACAGACCAACACGGCTACTACTCTGAAACCTGATTTCAGTTACGTTATTCACGTAACTGAAGTTGCGTAAGTTAGATTGATGTACTGCAATAGTGTAGACCAGCCCTAAGACTTGAAGGAGACAAGGTGGGTGAGGTAATATCTTTTATTGAACCAGCTTCATCAACCCTGTCTCTCTAGTATCCTGGGACCAACACAGCTACAACTACACGCCATACAAGACTTGAAGGAATCAGTTCAGTTTTAATGTATTAACTGAAATGAGATTGGTGATCTCAGGTTAATTCTCAATGGAGTGTCACCAAAACCTGAGCAACATACTGTCTCGCACATGTTATCTCCACAGCTTTGCTGAAGACAAGCCAAACTATCTTAGATACCAAATAGCATTATCTGTGGAAGTGATAATGCTTTTCAGAACTATGGGGAGCTTTTCATCAGAGGTTCAGGCCATGCCAAACCAGGGCTGCACATACGCCCACAGGAGAAAGCGGGTTAAATTTACCTGTTAATTCAATAGGTTTGCTCTTTTGCCAAGTTCATTTGACTGTTGAAGCTGGCTGTAACAGAGAAACTGCTCACATTTTCACTGAGCTCTCTGCTCTGATCCTTCTCTCAGCCAATTTGAACTGGCTCAAAAGATTCTGCTTGAAACAGGAACCTACTGATTTTGGCATTTTCTATCTCAGTTAAAGGGACACTATCAGATCACATCTAGTCCAGAATTAAGGTTATGTAAAAATAAACTTTTATGAAATTTGTGACTAACAGAAATATTTTTAGTGGTATTTTTAATTCCAATTAAAAATGAGGAAATGAACTTGTACTTGTAATGTTTACACTGTTAACATTGCAGTGAAAACCACTGGTCTTTTTACACTGTGAGAAAGGCAAAGAATAAACAACACAAAAACTAAACATATCTGAGATATTTAAGGTTCAATTTTAATACCTGAAGGTGTTACTAGTAATTATTGATCCAAATTTAAAGGCAAACTTAATGCCTAAATAGCTGAAGAAAATGTGAAATGCTCTAATTCTCCCCAGTCCATTAAGACAACTGCATACTTTCCCCCGAGTCTTTAGAAATATATTTGTTTGATCCTTTAAAGACAATGACAATTCTGTAATTGTAACAAAGGAAATCAGACAATGTGAGAAATATATAGAGGCACCCACTTGTACACCATCTCTGCAAAAAAGGGGCAGGGAGAGAGAGAGAGAAACCTTAATGATTTAGTCAAGATTAAAAGGTACCCATGTCGTTTTGGGCACAGCAAGTTACAGACATTCCATAAATCCAATTTACCATCAAATATCATTATTAGTCATAGTCATGTACTAAAAAATTATGCAAACACATTCTCTTCCTTAGGACCCCCTACCTTCTCACCTCCATTTACACAAGCTTCCTTTTCTCCTAATTGTGTAACATTTATTTTTTAACTCCGATGAAGCCAACGTTTTCTTATTAAGTGTGACATGGAATTCAGTCAAACTTTGGATCAGATCCACTCCGATGTGCACAGAGGGTTCAAATTCCATGTTCTAGGCCCATGCTAATGTCTATCCCTGCGGAGAGGTACTACCAGCTCCTTAATATAGGTGTTCTGATGATGGAGGACAGTTTGCAAGCTGGGGATGCAATGTGTGGAAGGCATACCATGTCAGGGCCATGCACGCCTGCAGCATGCCTTGGGCGTGCTGTGTTTGAGTAATAATATTAAAGAGTCTGGAGGCAAGTTGGAAAATAACTATTATTATGAACCCAAGTTATTTAAAGAAGGGCAATAATTTTAAGTAAAGCAAATGAGGTGCAGCAAGAATGGAAGGTAAAATAGTTGTGACGATATTAATATTTAAGTGCCTTTGAAGCAGACAAGTAGGACCAAAAGCTCTCCTCACTTTCATCTTTTGCAGCCCCACTGATGAAAGCAGAGCAGAGTTTTATCCATCATGCACTAGTGTACACTCTGTGATTAGAGAAGTGTGTGTGTTGGGGGGAGCATTGAGTGCTGTTCCTCATCCTGCCATCGACTTGCCATGGGACTGGGCTATTCATCACATAACTCTCTGCCATTATCACATGAAAAAAAAACAGAGTGAAAAGAGTTATTATTAAAACATTGATAAATACCTGACTATAGATATAAATATGAGTATGAAATATTGAATACAAGATCTTTTTAAGACTTCCAAACCTTAAGCCTCATCAAACAGACACCATTTTGGCAGTGTGGCCCAGCAGACAGAACACTGGATGGGGACTCAGGAGATCTGCTTTCTATTCCTAGCTCTGCCACTGGCCTGTTGGGTGACATTGGGCAAATCACTTGACCTCTGTGCCTCAGTGTCCCGATCTGTAAAATGGGAATAATGAGACTGGCCTCCCTTGTAAATCACTTTGAGATCTATGAATGAAAAGCACTATTTTATTTTAAAAAGTCAGCCTGCCACAGAAGTGTTTCCTCCTCCCCCGCTGCACTATGGAATGTTCCACTCCAAATCACACCTACCCAAGGCCTAGAATGGAGAAGATTCAGTCCCAGGCGGACAACAATTTTTTTCATCCATAACACTATCATGGCTTTTACGGCTGATATCTCAGGACCCCACAGGGCTAAAGAGAGGAACCATTGGGAAGGAAGATCCCCAGAATCCCAGTGAGAGACACAGCACTCACCAATAGCCATAAAAGGTATTGGGCTTTAAAGCCATGATATTTTTATATATAGAAAAGCTATGTTAGGTCATTCTTGCAGGTGTCTTACATTCATTATTTTTAATTTCTCTCCCACGGAGGCCTTCACAGTTGGGATTCATAGTAAACTAAGACACCTATGAAGGGAGACAACAAATCGTCCCAATAAATGTTACTGAAACTGTGTAACACATTGTTAAAATAGGGTTGTTGGTTTTTTTAACTCCCTCCTGGAACACATATAGCATGTGAAGAATAGATAACATTGTTAGCCAGTGCAAATGGGTTATATTCATAAACACTCCACATTAATAGGGATTTGGACATGGTAGTGTATGTATGTGTGTGTTGGATAATCTTGTTAAATAGTACTATGCTAATTGTTGCTCACTTATGCTAAGTCATATATCCCACAATGTCCTGGGACAAGTATAAGTCAGCACTTGGCTTAAGAAAACAAACACTGTCAAAAGCTAGACAGTCAGGTATTATGAAATAAAGTGCAATGTGGCACAAGGAAATGATGTGAGATGTATGAATGCTTTGTATGAGGGACCATCTTCGTGCCCCGCCCCTTAATGTTTTGAATTTACTATTCAAATGAAAGATGAAAAAGTACAGGGTGGCAACCAAGACAAAGCTGCCACAAGTTGGCCAGTTAAACTTCAACTTTAAGTGACATGAACTGTGCTCTGTAATTTGTGAACAGCCAGTTTAAGGGGTCATTTAACACAGTTTAAGGGGGCATCTTCTGTGTTAGGTGAACTGAATATGCTGCAAGACTTTGCGTCTGGGAAGGATTGATGATGCATTAACTCTTTCTTGTACTATATTGCTTTGTCTTTAGGCAAGAATTTGGCTGAACTTGGTTATTTGGTTTCTTGAACATTCTTAATATCATGTCATAGTCAATTAATTGATTATATCTTTTAGTCAATAGTGGGGTATAAAGTTTTTAGCTGCTTTTATCTGGAATCACCTCTACTATTCAATCCAAAAGTCAATCACAAATAATGCAACCATTCCCAACTACCTGCAGTCTTTATACCACCCCATCACACATTCCCTATGTACATTATATATTAATTTAAATTTACACATACAATATCTGTATCAATTTCCACATTAGATTATACTCTATAGCTATAATATATATTTCTTTCCAATACAAAAAAGTTGGGTTCTTCATGAGAGGTAAAGCTAGTGATCGCTTCATTTACATGCAGACAGGTGATGGACTCAATCCCAGTTAAGGCTGGCATTAAACCTCAGGACTTCATCCAGCATTTTCAATATAAGTCAAAATGACCCATTTTCCAAATGTCATTATATAACAATCCACAGAGAAATATACTGCAGTGCTCTGCCGAGGAAACATCCTGTAAATATTGGAAGGTTCATGTAACTGGTTTGTTGTATAAATCCCTCAGACCAAATTACCCCAAGGAACTTTGCTTAGTCAAATGTAATATGACACAGGGTGCCCAACTTAAAATTACAGTGTACAGTTGGCACTGTAGCTTCGCCAAAGAGACTGGTAGTTTCAGTATAAGACAGTAATCATATCAATGTTTCTATTCAGGGTGTAACTTTTCTTCTGATTCTGCTACCCCCATTTGTTGTTGGTTCTTCCAATTTTTTTTTCCAGTTTAACACTATTCTTATTACAATTTTTTTGCAATACTTTCTTTACAGCAAGTGCCAAATCTCTTTTTTTTCTTCATTTTACGAACTTTAATCAAAACATATTCTTTTGATAGTAATGTAAATATATCATGTAATCTGGCACTAATTAATGTCATTTCTCTAAAATGTGAGCAAAACTTAATGCACAAATGGAAATCACCATTGCAGGTTTTTTCTTTTTAGCTATATGGATCACATTGTTTTCTATTGACTGTGTAGAAAATGCAGATTAAATATAGTTTCCTAACCAGAGGAGGATTTTTGAAGCAATTTTGGGATCAAAAACTGAATCAGTGATTTTACTATTAACTGGATCTGCAGTAAACACACATTCCAAAACTCTCTTTAGGTTGCTACATCTGACATTTGCCAGGAGGCTTTGAACATTCTTCTGTGTGAGTTTCATTGCACTTCCTTATCTGAATCCTTCCAGTGTCTCTACATTTTTCAACAGACCAAATACAATGGGTGGTCTGCGATTGGAACACTTACAGAATCTCCCCTCAGCTCCTAGGAGTCTTTTCCAAAGTGTACTTTCATTTGAAGTTCGCTTATCACTGAAAATAACTAAATCTACCGGTGACTGTAGATCCTGATGTAGCTGGGAAGACTTCTGTGTTTGTACAGTGCCTAGCAAAACGGGGCCTCAATCTTAGTTGGGGCTTCTCTAGCTGCTACTGTAATACAAAGAACAGGGTTTTTAAGATCAGGAATTTACCAGACTAGGTTTTATAAGATGAGCACCAGCTCTTCATGGATTTTACTGGGAATGAGAAAGGATTCTTTTGGGATTCTCCCTGTTCATTTCTCATCAATTTCCCCCCTCAATGACCTCTTGTTGAGCAATCCACTTGGGCAAGCCTCACTGGACTCAGATATTTGCTGCCCTAATCAAACCAATATGTACACCCTCCACACACTAACATTTGCTAAATATTTTCCTGGCCTCAGCAACTGCCTGATCTGCCTGTAGGGTAGAACCAGCCCTAGCAGCACACTGCTCCTTTCAGATCCTGTCAGCCCTGATCCTAAATGAACCAGAAGATGTCTTTCAACAGCATTGCAAGGGCCTCTTTCTCCAGAAATTGAATAAATTGGTAAGCCCATCTCCTGCTGAAAACAGAAACTTGGCCTTGAACCTAGAGCCTTTCCAGGGAAAAAGAATCAAAATCAGACTGCTGGTCTAGCCTCAGTGGCGTGGAATTTCAAAGGAGCCTAAGGATTATAGGCCCCCAATGAAATGAAGAAAGATTTGGGTGCCTAACTCCCTCGGGGTCCTTTGAAAAATTCCAGCCTATATTTCTGAACTAGCATGAGCAGCAAAATCCTCGCCATGCAATCTGACTTGACTCACTAATCCTCATGCAATAAAACCGACTGCTTATTTGCATTTTTGTGAAATGGAGCAGGCTCAGTAAGTCTGATTATTCAATATGAAAGTTGGTTAATTTCAAGCATACCTATATTAACAAGGAGCCCTTGAACAAATGAATTTTTACCATTATGACAAGATAGCAATAAGACGTTTCCATTTCTGTAATTCCTCTTAAGCTACTTTTTCTGTCTCTATAAATTAAAAATAAAAATGAGAACAAATTTTCATACTTAAACGTTCTTTGAAATGACAGTATCTTCAGAAACATGCCAGAATCAACACCTCTTTGAGCTCTGCTAACATCATCTTTAAATAAGAAAGTCTGGGGTTGGAGCTGGCCCATTTGTTTTGCTAGTAATTCATTTAATAGTAAACTAGCCCCATTCACTAGTCCCTGAACATCACATACATTTACACTCCCATTTTGTGCTGCAGTACATCAGTCTGACACTTTCTCTCCAGGGGAATGGTCTATATGCACTCCAAATGGCTTTTTAGATGAAAAATAAGTGCAATAGCCTTTCATCTCAGGAGACTTGGGTTCAGATCCTTGATTAGGTCACAAGTTACGATTAGTTTGGTGGTCTTGTCCTTCTCCGTACGTGTGCACACCACACAACTGCTGCACACTCAGGCTTTGTCAGCTGTGATTGGCAGTCTGTGCTCAAAGGGAGCTAGAACTCGAATGAAAAGGGGTGTTGCAGGGCAGCCTTCAGGCAGGGAAGTGGGGGAAGCTTGCATTGCTTTTGCTTTCACTAAGTCTGTCTCTATCCAGTGGTGTTTGCAGTGTTATTATTCCCTCCCTACATTTTTTCCGCATATGAAATTAAAAAAAACCCACACATAATGCCTATGGAACTTTGGCTGTATTTCTCACGCACAGCAGGAGAAATAAGGAAAGAACTTTCTTTGTAATCTTATTTGGCCCTATCTAGCTATGGACAAAACACATGGGTTGCTTCTTGTTACTGAATAGTCCCAGAAACAAAACAGCAGAGGAAACCTGTATTTTTAAACCCTCTCTTGCTCAGTCAAGGACAACCTCATTTTAGATATGTACTGTACCCCGTGACATTCTTAACCACTTGACAAATTACTGCCACTTGTCAGAACAAACAACAACAAAAAAACAACTGATGACTTGGTAGGAAAATTAGAATTTTTATAATGGAAACTGGGCTTGGATTATTTACCTTGGGCTCACCTTGATTTTCAGCTTTCAGGATACTCAATCAGCTAGAAGCATGAGCGATCTAGATTCTTGTTATTCCTGCTTGGAATTGTCAATTGACTTCTAACAATGAAAGGCTTCCCATTACTTCATAGAACATAGCAGTAAATCAGTGTCATCTGCATTATAAAGGTCTTCCTGAAGTACCTTATTGCATTATACCACAATATTAATAGGAAATTGTCCAAAATTCTGCTTTGTGGCTAAGCGTGTGCGCTAGTTTTTAGTATATCCTGTTGTTCTGTTGCATGGAAATTTTCCTAGTAGCAAGTACATGTAACCCTTCTGTCAGGTGGTTCTGACAACAACAAGAGCCGGGTTCAATAACTAAGGGTTCCTCTTATCATTAAAAAAAAAAAAAGAACCAATTTGAGCCCCCACCCAGAAATCTGGGAAAACCAACCAGCATCCCAGGTGCCTCTAAGAAGCAATACTTCCTCACATGCAAGCACTGGTGGGTATAACAAAAAAAAAAAAACCTTCTATTGAAAGGAAAAGGGAATTCAGCATTAAGTTGGGAAAACACCATAACAAGGATTTGTTAAGTATGCAAACCTAAGTAAACACATGCCACACAGAACCTTCGGCAGTAGTCCTTTGCCTCAGTTTCGCACCTTGTGGTTTGAAAGTCTGACAGATGAATGTCGCTTAAATACACCACTCCCCTTTTCCTCCACTGCACCCCATTTACAGTTGGTTGTCCAAAGTCAGCAAAGTCCCAGAATTTACGGTTTGCCTCCCATCCCTGGAGGGGAGGGGGGAGGTTGAGCAATGCCTCTGTTGCTGACCCCTTTTCTTACTGCAGTTTCTGCCACCACTTTCTGCTCGCCGTGGCTCGCCACCGCTGCTGCCTCTAGCTGTGATGCTGCGTTCTGAGATTCCAACACACAGCCCAGTTTTAGGTGATTTCACTGGGTAGCAGGGAACCTCAGTGCTACTGCATCATCCTCTGCATTGTCTTTCACTGCACCACTGTCCCCACATCCTTTTGAAGGCAGGTAACTGGGGACAGTGACTAAGCAACTTGTCCAAAGTCTCAGAAGTCTGGTAGAGCAGAATTTGAACCCACATCTTCCAAATCTGAGGCTAATGCCCTAACCACTGAACCATCCTTCCTTTCTCATAGCCATTACTGAACTAAACTCCTGCTATACAAAACCGTATGTAAAGACAGCATTTTTCCAACTGCTACACAGTGAGAAACAAATACTGAATCACATGGTACATTTCAACCTCTAAATCAAAAGCCACCCCAAAATTAATCTACTGATGAACAGAAGAAAAACAATAATTGCTGCAGAGTTCCAAATCCTTGTGCCTTTATTGGGCATGGTGTTTTCTCACTTACACTAGTGGTTGGAAAAGGAAGATGCTAGTTCTTTTTCAAAAAAACAACTGTGTGAATTAGATTTATTCCCAGAACTGCCATGTTCCTCTCATCATGAATGCATAATATTTCACTTCTTCCTCCTGTAATTAATTGTCTCCATTTCACAGATGAACAATGAAAAGAAATTCCTCTTGCATTTGAGTAATACCATTCCATTCAACTTGTTAAATCTTTATCCTTAGCAATCTGAAAAGTATAGCCAATGTGAGATATGCAGCTTAAGACATAAAGAACAGGGCTGAGACAACACTGATTGCAACTGTAGAATTTAAGAACATCAGGATATTTTCAACAAATATTTGCTCTTCAGGAGGATGTAATCGCTCAGTGTTGGCAGTCTGCTGTTCTACTGTATTGGTGCACAATCGTATTTATAGCTATGCTTGATGGTGCAAGTGCCTTAGGACTGCTCATTGGTTTACTACAGCCAAATGTATGCATCTAGGAACAATGAATGTAGGCCATACTTACAGAATGGAGGACTCTATCCTGGGAAGCAGTAACTCTGGAAAAAATTTGGGGCTCATGATGGATAATCAGCTGAACATGAACCCTCAGTGTGGCACTTGGCCCAAAGAGTTAATGTGATCCTGGCATGCATAGACAGGGGAATCTTCAGTTGGAGTAGAGAGGTAATGTTATTTCTGTATTTGGCACTCATGTGACTGCTGCTGCAATACTGGCTCTAGTTTTGGTGTCCACAGTTTAAGAAACATATTGATTAATTGGAGAGGGTTCAGAGAAGAGCCATGAGAATGATTAGAAAACCTGATTTATAGTGATAGATTCCAGGAACTCAATCAATCAATTTAGCTTAACAAAGAGAAAGGTTGGGGTAACTTGATCACAGTCTATCAGCATCTATATGGGGAACAAATAATTGGCTCTTCGATATAGTAGAGAAAGGTATGAGATGATTCAACAGCTGGCAGCTGATGCTAGACAAATTCAAACTGGAAATAAAGTGTAAATTGTTGACAGTGAGGGTGTTATACAGGAGGTCAGACTAGATGATCACAATAATCCCTTCTGGCCTTGGAATCTATGAAAAATTACTTAGCCTCTCTGCTACTCAGGTCCCTATCTGTATGGGGATAATAGCACTTCCCTACCTCACGGGAGTGATGCAAGGATAAATACATTACAGATTGTGAAACACTTTCAGATCTACTGATGAAAAGTGCTATATAAGAGCTAGGTATTATTAATTATTATTTAACTTTTGAAATCACACTTCCAACATAGTTCCTGGCCTGATCTGTGGAAATAACATGTACTGCTCGCCTAACAGTGTGTTTATCATCCATTTATTCATTATTACCGTTAGCCAATCCCAATAAATCAAGGGATGATTGTGCAATTTACAACACATAAGTGATTAGTCCCATTCACTTCAAGATAGGGCCTGAAGTTTTAAAGGACTGAAAGCCTAGCTCATTTACATTAAGGACCCTTTTGATCACACTGCCTTAAAGTTAAATATGATTTATGCCCATCTTAAAACCCTATTATATGACCAGAACTGTGTAAAGGGGCCTCAGGGTAAACTGAGAATCAAGCTCTGAACCAGCATTTATCACACCCACTAAACAAGAGGTTCTGTACCTATTGCTTATATGTCACTTATTTGATATCACCTAAAATATAAACAGGGATTTCACAAGTTAATTGATATCTAACTAGTTTGATACAGCTACTGTAACTCGCTAACTAATGACTACATGCCTAAATACTCAGTGAGTTTGCAGCATCCCACTAGCAAATTTATTGATTTGAATATGTAATCTGCAGTTAATTATACCAACCTTTTATGCTAATTAAACTTCAATAGGTGCTGCTTTTACAATCCATGGATAGTCAACAAACAACAAATGCTTTCTTAAATATTAAGTAGGTACTTTGTTCAAGATTCTCGTTAAGATGCTTCAAGCATGTTGTCTATTGTTTGCAGCTTACAACAGAAGCAATGTCCTGTTTTAGTCTTGCGTGGGCCCTGGGCTGTGCTACATGGTCTATTGTCACTCCAGCGAAGGACGCGTATGTGGACTTGTGATGTATCCTGTATATCAAGCCTGCCTGTTAATTATAGTGAGCTTGGCATTGAAAACAAAACAACAGGTGGGTGCACTTCAATAGATTAACAGGTTTATGCAGCAACTAATTAAAATTACTGTGTCTCATAGCAAGAGACGTGGCAAATTGCTTGCTGACGGCAGAAGTTTAGGAAACCAACCCAAGGTTTTAAGGCTACCCAACAAGAAATGAGGGCATCATGTCAACAGTCACAGGCAAAAGAAAAATAAGATCAGATTATATTTTTATATTTTCAACCAAATGTTGAAATGATACCACTTTAACACCACAGAGTCACCCATTTTGACAAACTTATCTTTATAGAATACGTGTAGGGCCAGCTTTTCAAAGCTATTTAGGTGCCTAAACACAAAGACAGGCCCTTAGTGAGATTTTCAAAAGCACCTAATCAGCTTAGGCACCTAAATCCCATTGAAATTAATGGGAGTCAGGCAATTAACATGCTTAGGCACCTTTAAAACTCATCCCAGGTGCCTATCTGTATCTTTAGGAGGCTAAATAGCTTTTAAAATCTGGTCTGTCATTCTCACTGTTCATAGATATTCCCCTCAGATGCTCTATTTGCTAACAGACAAGTTCAAAAAAGAAGCTCCATTTAAGGAACACTTGCAGATTTCTCTTCAAGAGTATTTTGTGAAAAATCTATGAATGGAAGAGGTGGAATGGCAATTTTTGCTAGCACAGATTTGAAGGGTTTTTAACATAGTAAAAGTTAGTTTGGATCAGCGAACAATCCAGCATAGATAGCTCTGTGCCAAACCCTGGTTGGGTTACTCAGTAAGACTTTGTGCATGAGTATATCAAGCTGTGTTTGATCCACAATTAACAGGATTTTGCAAAATGTTGCCAAAATATGCAATACCTGGTGTAACTGAATGAATGTCTTTTTTGTTTATACACACACACAAAGCACAGAATCAAGATAATTCATCCATTTCTACATGCAGCAGCTAAATATGAGAAACAGGTGATTTATCTATCTGAGTCTTGAACTTTTTTGGACTTTTCCTCTGAGAGTGAGTCAAAAGACCGAATCCAAAGCCCGTTGAAGTCACTGGGCATTGGATCAGGTCTTAATGCTGTAATAACAAGGAACATAACTGTGACTACAGCAAACACTTTTTTTTTTAAAAGGTTACTGGTTTACAGGGTTCTTCAACAAATGAAATACATTTGCCATGAAAAAAATCAAAATTTCAAAGTTGCTAATATTTTACAGGATTTGAAACAGATCATTTTTTAATAGAAATTTTTGTTGCAATTTTTATGAAGATGTTATCAAAATTTTTATTTGCCAAAAGTTTTTTAGTAAGCATAAAAATTTCCATAATGACTTCAAAATGTCCATAATGATTTCAATAATGTTTTTGATCAAGTTTGCAACCAAAAATGTCCCAATAGTCTAATGAAAAAATGAAATATCTTGAGAAAATCAACAGGTTTTCATGAAAAATTGGTTTAAAAAAAAGGCAATTTTTCAAATATAAAGTCCTTTATATTTGAAACATTTTGTCCAGCTGTCTTTGTTATTATTGGATGTTTTGAGACTTGGATGTGAATTATTCATTTTTCTAATAGGCATTAATTTGAAAAGGCAACACAAAATCTTAAGCTGCCTTTGTAGATAGATGCAATGCAGTTGATCTCATGCAGTGATCAGGCACACGTTTCACTGTTTCACAGTTTATGTTTATATGAAACAAACAGCATGGTCCATGGATAAGAAGTTATATATTGTAAAATAATAATTCTAATAGGTGGGGCTGAAGATGATTACTGGCTTAGTGCTTGTAGAATAAATGTACTATGCGAAGGCTGGAAGCTAGGAAAGATGCATAGAATATATCAAATTTAATCAGGCAAATGTATCCCTCCAGGCTACTTTTGCCTGACCTAAGCTTTCCACTGGGAAACTGGAGTTCAAAATAGTATTTCTGCAATGTAATTTCAGGTGCAATGAAGTCACATTATAGAAGAGGCATGGAAGCTATTTCTCATGCTGTGATTTGCATGGCTAGAGAAGCAAAGGCTATGCAAGTTTTCCTTCCTGAATCTATAGTGAAATAAAATATTTCAGAATGCTCAAAGGCCTTCAATTCCAGTTGCCCACAGCTATACATTACACTCTCCAAACCATCTTTAATTGAGCCATATCTCTGACAGAGATGGGAAGAATCAGTTTGAAAAATTGTATGTCCAAGGTTTCCAGTGAAATGTAGGTTTCATCTTTAGTTACCCACGAGTTTAGCTAAGCTACTGATTTTTGCTGGTCCATTACACAAGTTTTTGCACATCCTAAACTATTGGGGATTTTTTGTGTGGGTATGCTTGTTTTTGTTTGTTGTTTTTTAAAAGCTAAATATATGGGACCAGTTTCTCAGCTAGTATAAATCATCATAGTTGAGTTGAAGTCAATAGAGCTAAGCTGATCTACACCAGTTGAGAATCTGTCCCATAACGTGCCCAAATGTGAATAATATGAGATTGACAGAGCCAGAAGAGTACCCAGAAGTTACCTACTACAGGATAGGCCCAAAAAAGAAAATAACAGAACGCCACTAGCCATCACCTTCAGCCCCCAACTAAAACCTCTCCAGCATATCATCAAGGATCTACAACCTATCCTGAAGGATGACCCATCATTCTCACAGATCTTGGGAGACAGGCCAGTCCTTGCTTACAGACAGCCCCCCAACCTGAAGCAAATACTCACCAGCAACCATACACCACACAACAAAAACACTAACCCAAAAACCTTTCCTTGCAACAAAGCCCGTTGCCAACTGTGTCCACATGTCTATTCAGGGGACACCATCATAAGGCCTAATCACATCAGCCACACTATCAGAGGCTCATTCACCTGCACATCTGCCAATGTGATATATGCCATCATGTGCCAGCAATGCCCCTCTGCCATGTACATTGGTCAAAATGGACAGTCTCCTCATAAAAGAATAAATGGACACAAATCAAATGTCAAGAATTATAACATTCAAAAACCAGTCGGAGAACACTTCAATCTCTTTGGTCACTCGATTACAGACCTAAAAGTGACAATTCTTCAACAAAAAAACTTCAAAAACAGACTCCAACGAGAGACTGCTGAATTGGAATTAATTTTCAAACTGGATACAATTAACTTAGGCTTGAATAAAGACTGGGAGTGGATGTGTCATTACACAAAGTAAAACTATTTCCCCTTGTTTATTTCCCCCCCCTACTGTTCCTCAGACGTTCTTGTCAACTGCTGGATATGGCCCACCTTGATTATCACTACAAAAGGCTCCTCTTCCCTCCCCCCTCCCGGCTTTCCCCTCACCCTGCTCTCCTGCTGGTAATAGCTCACCTTTCCTGATTGCTCTTGTTACAGTCTGTATGGTAACACCCATTGTTTCATGTTCTCTGTGTATATAAAATCTCCCCACTGTATTTTCCACTGTATGCATCCGATGAAGTGAGCTGTAGCTCATGAAAACTTATGCTCAAATAAATTTGTTAGTCTCTAAGGTACCACAAGTACTCCTTTTCTTTTTGTGGATACAGACTAACACGGCTGCTACTCTGAAACCTGTTAATATGAGTAAGTGACCCATCACTGAACCTTTACGATTTACTTTTTCAGCCACTAATGTAATGCACACCAGTGGTTGCCTAGCAAGGAAGGAAACATCCATAACCCAATGTCCCATTCCTCTGCCCTTCCCTCAAACATATAACCATAATTCTGAACTCAGATTTCTTTAAGTAATAATAAAACACTCTAGACTTTTGTAGTGCAAAAATGTCTGTTCATAAGAATATCATTAGCTCATTGAGGTCAGAGTTAAGGTTATAAATCTGTGATTTAGAGGAGTAGGTGCATGTATTGGGGCAGCTGTATGTTAAAAATGACAGGAAGTTTGTTGTAGAGGTGAGGAATATTTAATAGTGTTGGGGTACAATGGGCTAGACTATAACCTTACGAGGCTATTCTAAGAGTCCCAGTTCAGTCTTTCTTGCCCCACGTATTTTATATCAAGTTCACCATCCCTTTTTCTAGCACAGCTTGCCTCTCCTCCATGCCAGCTCAGCTGTGCTGGCCAGTGCATTAGCACTGAGGGAGAGGGAGAGACAAAGCCAAGGCTCCTCCCACCTGTACAGGAGAGAGATTAACAGCCCAATGGCAACTACTTTCCCCCTTCCCCATGCAGAGTAGCAGAAAATATGAGGATCCTTGTATCACCACCCTCCTCACCTGCATGGGTGCTAAGTCCAGACATACTTTTGAAACAAGGGCCAAAAAATGACTTTTTCTGCATGCTAATCTTACCTTAACTGGTGATTTCCTTGATTTTTAGAGAATGTATTGACAGGAAAGGTATTTAAGCATCCTTAGCTCTCAGTTAAAGATTTTTGTGGGGGACTTGATTGAAAAGTTGGCTTTAGCATGGCTGTGGGTTTATAAATGCACCTGAAACCTGCTGCATGGAATGTAAAGAGTAAATCAATCCACAAACTACTTAACAAAAAAGTAAAATCACACATCAAGATGCATTTGTGTTCCCTTTTTTCAGTATTTTGTTTGAAGTAACAACGTGCCTTTTTGTACGTAAACCCAGAAAGGTCTGTCACAGTTTCTTAATGTCTGTATTTACATTTACAGTAATCAAGTCAGTCTACACCACCAACTCCCCTAGCAAACTGTGCTTGGCAAACAGCACACATTAACATTTAATACAGGCCATATTATGTTTCCTTTTCTTTTTTTAATTTGCCATTTTACATCTCCGCTTAAGTAGTATCTCAGAGATTATTTACAATGGACAGGGCTAAGGAATCCTACTCTGCACAACTGGATATTTTTTAGTTTTCGGCCATAAATGAGTTTCAAGTTTGCAGCTGGTTTTAGGAAAGTTGACCACCTTGTTCTTGCAGCCTCACATTCAGCTCCTTGGCATAAATACTTTATCTGCAAGCTGCCTTGGCTGGCTACATTTATATAATTGAAAGCCATCACACATGGTTTATTGTGGAGGGGAGTTTTGGGAGTGGAATGGGGAGGGCAGGAGCCAAGTGGATTCAGCTTGCAGAGTGATCCCCAAGAACCCAACCTTCACCGGTGTTCCTTTCAGAGTCTCTCTATGGAATGATGAACATCTCCTGAGCAACGCTCAGCAATCACAACCTCCCATGCCGTCAGTGGAAGTTCTGAGCACCTGCTATGGGGTGCACCGCATCTTGCAGGATTGCACCCTTAATAGGGCTTTTGCCATCAAAGATCTTTTCATTACCCAGAGGATCAGAACTTCAGAGCTTCTTGAAGATGACTTCAGTGTTCTGTGTTTGGACATAAGTTAGCACTCACATCAACATTAACTTCATGCAGCGTGGCACCATTTCCACCGTAATTACATTCTGTTGCATTCCACAGATGTACTATACATTTTAGGCACTTTTGTAGCAACTGAGCCAGAATAGTTTGACAGACTAATTAGTCTTTCATCTATAAAACCCTTATTCTATAGAACAGGGCTGCATGTTTACATTTTAAATGCAATTTTTGCATAGTACTGAAGGCTTCTTTTTTTGCTGTGTAGCATTTACTAATGCTCCAGTACCAGTCACTGGTAACATTGCTCTTTTTAACTTGCTTATATCTATTATTTGGTTTCATTTATAGTGAAGTTTCTATAAAAGTGCCCTCTTCACTGAGTTCTCATTCACTTTGAGGTGGGGGAATGGGCAAAGAGGATGGGGGCAAGGATTATGAGTAGCCATCAACAACCAGCATGGATGATCAAATATATAAAAGAAAAACCAACCAAGGGCTTTGCCAATAGGGTTTTCTTCATTGATCTCTCCGAAGCAGTGTAAATAATAAGCCAAGCAAAAAACATGGGACTTCAGAGAGCTGCCAACAAGATTTTTGAAAGGGTGCTGTGAACCATGTTCAATCTGAATTTCAAGAGAACCGTGCCCTGGAAGGCAGAGGGTTAGATCAGAGCTACCAGGCTAAACTACATTCCACTGATAACAATCTGGGGGAGCGACTGCATCTCTAAGACAGACAAAAGCCTCCAATAATTCAGCACAGAGCAAGGCTAACCCATGGGCTGAATGGATTTGACAAATTTAGATTCCTCCAGACTTAGGGTGCCTTGCCTACTCATCCAACCCAGGGTATAATGAGCAGGGGTGGCTCTGGGTCAGGTGAGGCAGCCTGCCAATGTCTGAACAGTGGTCTTTGGAACCACTTCAAGATGGTGACAGTAATGCACACTTTACTGTTCTAATGAAGGGGCTTTGGGATTTGCAGAGGAGGTATAGCCTTCTATTTAAAACAGTGGGCTGAAATGGGTGAGGTCTGGGTTCACTTGCTAGATCTGCCAGAGACTTCTTGTCTCATAATATCCCTGTGCTTCAGTTCCCCAACTACAAACAGGGGTAATGATACTTCCCCATCTCACAGGGGTGTTGAAATGATAAATTTGGTGCTATTCATGAGGCACCCAAGTATTGTAATACCTTACGCATGCCTAAGCATGGCTCTGATAGCAACGGTTTTGCAATGATGGGTGGTGCTCCCAAGATTCAGAAATTAATTTCATTTAGATTCAGATGCCCATCTGAACCACTTTCATCTGAGAATCAGCCTCGAAATTTCTGAAGTGTCCCTACAGCCAAATATGTCAAAAATAACACCAAAAAATAGTGGGAGCAGAGTGGGCTAGGGCAGAGGGAGTGTTTGATTTTTGATATTCTCACTACCTGTCTTGGCTGAAACCTGGAAGTGTACAGGCAGACAAGCATTTAAAACAAACAACATTTACAAGATTCAGATTTTAATGCATGTTTGGGGTGAATAATTAATTTTGCCCTTATATTGTACCATCGATTTGACCCATCTCTAATATTTCATTAACAACCCATCACCCGCATGTCAAGAAGTTTGAACCTAAAAGAATTTGTCTCTACTGAAGACTGCTGTTTCTCTCAGAAAGGAGAGAGTCTCTGAGATGAGTTCTCTCCGACTTTTCAGCACTGCTGCTGGGTAGCCGTTTTTAGCCAAGGATGAGTCAACATATGTTGGCTAATTTCATACCCACTCAAAATATAGCAGGTTCTGAAGTCCAATTCTAACATTATTTGCTTTGTGCTCAAATAATGAGAAACTGCAGAAACATTAAAAAGGAATGGAGCAGACAGTAGGCCCAGGAGAGGAGAAAACAATGAAATAATGTAATAATGTTTATGCTGATAGAAGCATGCTCAGTGTGCTTGAATGAAGATTCCACATTCTAGGCCCAGGTCTGCTCTCCTTTACCAGGGTGTAATTCCCACTGACTTCAACAGAAATTAGAACAGTTTCACTGAGGGCAAAATATAGCTAATGCAATTACAACAGAGTTGTCTTCTTCAAAACATCACTAAATAACATGAACCCTGAACCGCCATGTACACAAATCCTAGCTCATGTTAGCCCAGCCCCCGTTATCACCAATTCTTACAGCAATCCATGGTACCCTCATTGATTGACTATTTAAAAACCCATCCAATTTGAACCCAGGAGTAATTTTCTAATTTTAGAAATGGAATTACTGTACATAATATTTCAACAGCTAGAGATGGTAGCTAAGAGAACCCAATAGGAACAGTTTATTGAAAGCCATTTTGGTTGATTTAACGGTCTGTTAGGTTTGGCTTTATAGAGGATGGGGCAGACTCAAGCAGTTTATTATCTGTGCAAATAAACCCAAACAGACATTAAGGGACAGATGTTCTAAAGTGCTCAGCACCCACAAATGGGGCCTGTTTTTGAAGACAGTGTTGTTCCTATTTAAGCCCTCTATGAAGTGGCTAGATTTTCAAAAGATCTCAGTGATTAGCAGCCTCTATTTAGAACAATATCACTACCTTTAAACAACACTCTGACTCTAATCCAGTGACCAACGATGAGCCCCAGATTATACCTTCCAATGTCAAAAGCTACCATAGGGCTAAAATAAGGCAGAAAAACCCATGCTTTTCAGGAGGAATCAAATTTGTTCTCTAATCAAATTTGTTCTCACAGGCAGGTTGCAGAAATCTGCAGCTGTTTAGCAATAATCCAAAGGCTACAGAATATCCCATTTGTTGGGATAGCAGCTGCCACCACTCCACATTCTCTGTAGACCACTGAATCCAGGTAACTGAAGCAAAACCTGCTTAATTCTGCTGAAATCCAAGTGTAAACCTTATATGCTAGAAAAACTGGGGGAATTGGAGGCTCCCTATCCATTTTTCTTCTTTTATACATTACCTTCCCTGTATCAAGCATCTTTAATTCTTTTTATCCAGCCTTCTTCTTTTATAGATTTAATTCTTTTTTATGTCCAATCTGCTTCTAATTGGGAAGAAAGGACTGCCATCCAATATCCAATGGTCTTAGGAAATGGCCTCCGCAGGAACACATGACTGTCAAGTGCATTTACATCTAATACAGTTTATTAATATGTAGCTGCTACATCTGGTGTATCTGTGGCTAATGTTATGCAGCCATAGCATGTATGATCCAGTTTGTTTGGCCTTTTCCATCACTAACTCATGGCTGTCTGGACTGTTAGACTTTTTTGTTCTATAAAATTGTGAAAGATTAAAATACAATTCCTGGATCAAGACCATTAATATGTTCCAGAGTAACAGCCGTGTTAGTCTGTATTCGCAAAAAGAAAAGGAGTACTTGTGGCACCTTAGAGACTAACCAATTTATTTGAGCATAAGCTTTCGTGAGCTACAGCTCACTTCATCGGATGCATACTGTGGAAAGTTTAGAAGATCTTATTATATACACACAAAGCATGAAAAAATACCTCCTCCCACCCCACTCTCCTGCTGGTAATAGCTTATCTAAAGTGATCACTCTCCTTACAATGTGTATGATAATCAAGGTGGGCCATTTCCAGCACAAATCCAGGTTTTCTCACCCCCCCGCCCCACAAACTCACTCTCCTGCTGGTAATAGCTTATCCAAAGTGACCACTCTCCTTACATTGTGCATGATAATCAAGGTGGGCCCACCTTGATTATCATACACATTGTAAGGAGAGTGGTCACTTTGGATAAGCTATTACCAGCAGGAGAGTGAGTTTGTGTGGGGGGGAGGGGGGGAGGGTGAGAAAACCTGGATTTGTGTTGGAAATGGCCCACCTTGATTATCATACACATTGTAAGGAGAATGATCACTTTAGATAAGCTATTACCAGCAGGAGAGTGGGGTGGGAGGAGGTATTTTTTCATGCTTTGTGTGTATATAATAAGATCTTCTAAACTTTCCACAGTATGCATCCGATGAAGTGAGCTGTAGCTTACGAAAGCTTAAATAAATTGGTTAGTCTCTAAGGTGCCACAAGTACTCCTTTTCTTTTTATTAATATGTTCCTAATTTTAGGGTTTGACAATGCAAGTCAGTTGGATTGTGATACTACAGGCTCAAAGGGAAGCTTACACGACTCTTCACTTTTATCTTAAAGTAAGTTCTGTTGTCAGGTCTTTCTTCCTATAGATACCAAGGCTAATGGGGCCATTGTGATCATCTAGTCTGACCTCCTGTAAAATGCAGACCAGAGATCTTCCCAAAAATAATTGCTAGAGCAAATCTTTTACCAAAAGATCTAATCTTGATTTAAACACTGTCAGTGGTGGAGAATCCACCACAACCCTTGGTAAATTGTTTAACTACCCTCACTGTCAAAAATTTCCCCCTTATTTCCAAGTCTGAATTTCTCTAGCTTCAACTTCCAGCCATTGGATCATCTCAGACTTTTCTCTGCTAGACGGAGCAGCCCATTATTAAATATTTGTTCCCCATATAGGTACTTATGGACTGTGATCAAATCACCCCTGAACCTTCTGTTTGTTAAGTTAAATTAATTGAGCTCCTTGAGTCTATTGCTATAAGGCAGATTTTCTAACCTTTTAATCATTCTCATGGCTCTTCTATGACCCCTTTCCAATTAATCAACAATCTTCTTGTATTGTGGACACGAAACTGGACACAGTATTCCAGCAGTGGTCACACCAGTGCCAAATCCAGAGGTAAAATAATCTCTCTAAACCTGCTTGAGATTCCCCTGTTTATGCACCCAAGGATTGCATTAACTCTTTTGACCACAGCTTCACACTGGGAGCTCACGTTCAGCTGATTCTCTACCATGACCCCCCCCAAATCTTTTTTCAGAGTCACTGCTTCCCAGGGTAGAGTCTCCTATTCTGTAAGTATGGCCTTGGTTCATAGATGAATACATACAGTTAGCCATTTTAAGTATTATATATGCATGCAGTTTGGTTATTCCCAGTTCATTAGCCTGGTCATCCCACCCCTGGAATCTTTGCATTGGTTTCCAATAGCTTTCTGTATTGACTTCAGGATCTTGCTTTTGGCTTTAACCCCATCTTAAGATTTTGTACTGCCGATGTATTTAATGGTTGCCTCAAAACTCCATTTAAACCACAGCATAATGTAAGCATGTGCCTGGTAAAATAAGTCAAGCATTTCATAGGCTAGGTCCATCATACATATATTTTGTAGTTAATTATTCTATATAATAGATTATGTCAAATATGATCTTCCAAGCAAGAGATGTTATCACTTCCCTCACTAAGCTAAAATTCCTTTGGGGATACAGTTCCGCTTTCTGCTATTCCTCATTTGTTGCTCTTTGGTAGCTGAAATTCTGAAATGGTTTCTGTTACTAAGGCTGAATTAAAGACCTCAGGCCTGATTACACAAAGTGCAAAGCAACAGAGAGTCAGTTACACTTGTGAAAAGTGAGCTGCAGACTCCACGTAAAACCTTACCATAGTTGTTGGGTAGCATTTTATAGTGACCTAGCACAGGAGCAAGGCAGTTGTGAATCAGGCACGTACACCTCAATTCAGTTGACATCAATGAGCACCACGTCTGTGTAACTAAGGGCAGAATTGGTGGAACTGGGCTCTGGGATTTGGATTTGGATCCTCCCCTGACAAAGTTCAGTGGTGTTTGGATCCACAGTTTATTAGTTCATCTCTACTGTTGAATCTAATATTTAGTCAGTATGTCTTAGTTTGTCCTCTATTTGTTTTATTGGAAAAAGACATGGGACACTTATATGTGAATGGCTCTATATATCGTACACACATCTGCGCTGAACTGTAATGCTGTTTGGGTTGGTTGGTTAGGTGTTTTCAAGAGATGTATGCCACAGGATTTGTTTATTTCTGCAAAGAGAAACTTTCTGTTTGAGCAGCTGACAGTCATCTTTGTTGCAGTTCCAAATGGAAAGCGAATATATTGGTTGGCTAAACTACAGTTACATTCCATTTTCCTCCACCAAAGCACTGGATTTAGGGAGAGAAGAGAACACACATATTAAGCTCAGTGCTGAACTGCCATACAAATAAGATGCATCCCCTTGAAACTGCATTCACTGTAATTGTGAGCCTTGGCACATGAGCAGAAAGCTGGGCAAGGATAAAACTAGAGTTGTGTGGGAGCCTGAAGTCAAGACACTATTGTCTTAGGAAAGACAGAAACAATCATTTTTACAAGCCTATCTAGCTACTTATATAGCCCCTGTCACTAGAGTATCCCAGCACCTCACAACCCCCCTTGGAAGCTAGGGAGGCATTATCATCTCCATTTTACAGACAGTGAACTAAAGCACAGAGAGATATGTGCCCCTGATTCAGCAAAGCACTTGTTTATCTTTAAGCAAATGCACTTTTCACGGTGACAACAATGACAGTTAGGCATCTGCTTAAGTACTTTGCTGAACCAAAGCCAAAACAGCTTGCCCAGGTCACACAGGAAGTCTATGGCATAGCCTGGAATTGGACCTAGATCACTTAAGTCCCAATCTAGTGCCTCAACCACAAGACCATCCTTCGTCACAATGCTTCAGAGCTCCCTTCATTCTCACCTATGCTTTTTTCTCCTGGTTTGTAACACAACTTTAAAAGGACATGTATATCTTGGTGTTTGTATTGATAAAAACTGAAATCAAGGCTTATGTCTGTTTTACTTGCATGTTAGAAAATATGCTTCAAAAATAAGAGGGAGGAGTTGGACATGCAGAGCCTGAGTCTGAAACGTCCTCAACACTTGCAACACTCAGTTACTTCCAGGGGAGATGCAGACAGACGCACACCACCACTTAGGATCAGATGCAAAGTGAGAGAGTCTGACTTTGGCTGTGTTCCACACTCATATTTCCAGCATCTGTGACCTAATTGTGCCATTGATCATTTCCCTATGGTCAGGAGATGTGAATTAAAACCGGCAAGTTCACATCCTGGCATCAAAAGGAAAAAACCTGTGCCTTGATTGGTGGGAGGAAGTAAAATCCCTTCACATTCTCAAGACATTTCACACTTAACCTTCTAGTCATCAGAAGTGTCAGGTTAGATCAGAAAAACTGTATTAGAACAGACTGGCAGGACTTTTCTTGATGGGGCTTTTTAGCAACGACAACACTTGAAGAAGAGAGAAAAGAAGAACAAGCAACCTAGGCTCCAACCCTTCTATGCCTTATTCATTGTAAAGTCTTTATGCACAAACCCAGTTATTTGGCTTCAAAGGGGCTAAGGGCTAATCCTATGAGTAAAGAGTTTGCCCAAGTGGACCCCTAACTCCCACAGTGCCCATTTTCCAGATAGGGAAACTGAAGCATCAAACAGGCATAATGACTAGCTCAAGGTCACACAGCAAGTCTTCAGGAAAGCCAGGAATAGAACCTGCCTATCCATAGTGCTAGTCCAACGCCCTATTCACGGGACTCCATTGCCTCCCCCCACATGGGAGAATATCAAGTGAGATGCCTCAGTTCTCTCCCCAGCAGCTGGAGCCACAAGCTTTGCCAGGAAGTAATGAGTGTGTGGCCTAATATGGGCTGTGACAAGATAGCCTCACTTCCCCATTGATAAAGTGGGGATGATAATAATTCCTTTCTCCTGTCCTTTTCCGGGTGTATCTATTTAGATTTTAAACTCTTTGACTTTAACACCAAGAGTAAAAATTTCAAATGCACCAATTTTTTAAAAGTGATTTAGACCATTGGTCCCTATGTCACTTTTGAAAATGAGATTGAAGCACATTTGAAAATTTCATTCCAGGTCTGAACTGGGCAAAGTGGGTCTAATTAAGAGATGAAGATGCAAGAAGGGTGTAAATGTTCATGCATGAAAGCTAAGTAGGAGTCAGTGATCCAGAATATGCAAAACCAAATAGGTGTAAATCCCAGGCACAGAGATGAGGGCTGAACCAGTAACCTCAAAGTTTTGCATATGGGGAGGCAGGGAGTGACAGCTGCGTCTATCCTAGCTTTGAATAGCAGCTATGCAGGGATATAATGCAGCCTCAGAGTCTGCTTGTGTGTTGCAGGATGGAGTCCTTCCCCCAAACCCCACAGAATTCCATGCACAAAGCCTGATTACTTCTGCCGTGTACAGAGAAATATGAATTTCCCCCGTACATGTAATAGTCATGGGCTTGCTTTCCTGCCTCCTTAAACTTCCAAGAGTGCTTTGATACAAACCTCTGCTTATTTTTCCCCTCTTTTGCTAAATTAGAGCTTAGTGGAATTTTTGAAAGATAGAATCAGGAGTTGAAGTCAAGGTAACATTTTAAAAGCTTATACAGCTGTAGCTATGAGATCACATAGTAAACTAGCAGGAACTGAAGTCATGCAGTGGGGAAATGTCAACCCTAGCAGAAAATTTATTTAAAAGAATAATGATTATAAAGAAGAAAGAAAAAAGGAAAAGAAAGTGTAAAATGTATTTTGGCATTTTCATAAATGTTGATGTTTTAAAGCCAGCATCTTGAAAGGCTCACATGAGATGCTGCCACTCTAAACACATTACTAGTTTCTTCAAAGGGAAAATACATCTTGTCTTTGCTTTCATTCTTCCTCCCCTTTTATGTCAAAAGGGCCTGATCTGATTGACAATTAGCCACAATTTTAACAGCAGCTGACAGTGTATAATCTGTGTGGATGAACCGCTCACTGAAACCAAATTGGATGTAGGACAGAACCTGGGGAGAAAATGATTGGTTCTGCAGAGTTCCATTAAGAAACATTTTCATGTTTTCCGTTATTTTGTGAAATGGTGTTACAATATATCCTTCAGTCATCTGGAGCACTCAATCAATTGTCAGTGACAAAGGGCTCTACCGTCCCCCCTGTCTATGCCGGCAGACATGGCTGGAATTCATCAGATCCCAAATTCAGGGCAGTGAAATGAAATGGTGGAGTTTCCATAGCATTGTTCGCCTTTACTCTAAACCACTGGCTCTCAACCTTTTCCATACCATGACTCCATGCTACGTCCAAAAAAGGCAAGACTCCCCTCCCATCTAACCATAAAGAGAGGCACAGTGGTCATGACCCCCAACTTAAGACCCAGGCTCTACACCCATGGAAGCTCCTCCATAAGCATTTTGCATATGAATCATTCATCTAACTTCAGTAATAGTCTTACAAGTAAGGAATAGATCATATCAACCACCATGCATAGGTGGTCATTCTCAATGTGAATTATACAGAATGTCTGATACAGATTGTGTGTGTGTGTATCTCTCTGTCTATATGGGGCTTAAATTTTCCTCAAACACAAAACTGTAATGCTCAGATATTTTAGTAGTTGAAGTGCTTCCTTTAACTAGAACAAGAACATGTGGTGCCAGAAGCTCTGCTATAAATAGCCAATTACAGCTTCACTCATTCAAATTAGTGATTCTTCTTGCCCCAAGTACCCTAACTATTTGGCATTATACCAGATTGGGTTTAATTAACAGCTTTACTGTAGTAAACACTATGAAATATATTTATTTTTTTTAAATAAAAGTTTATTAGTAGATTAAAACATTGAGTAAACAAAGGTTTATATTTTACATAAAAATATTTGACATTAAAACACTGATGCAAGAACAGATCGTTAAAAAAAAACTCAGACATCAAATTTTTTTTAAATGATGTGTTTTTCAATCTTACTTGATAAAATTAACCATATCAGAAAATGAAGACATCACCAACTGGCTGTAAATGGGAAGTCTGTCCTCTTACAAGTTTCAATATTATTATTTGCCATCGAGGGAACACATATTGTCCCCTCAGTACAATTACATAGGTTTCTACCAACTCACAGTTTTACTCTCTTCCTAGTCTATGAGGTCATGATTTAGGGCTTTTTAGAAAGCCCTTTGTTTTTTATTGCCTGTTTCTCTTCAACGGGTTCATGCTTACCTAAACTCCTAATAGGGGGAAAGTTATTATAAAAATACCAGAATCCTCTGCTTGCCCAAGCAAGTGAACCTGATATAAATTCCTATTACTAATTATTTGTATTGAGGTAGCACCCTATCATAGACCAGGACCTAATCATGGTAGGCACTGTACAAACCCATAACAAAAAGCCAGTCCCTGCCCAAAGAGTTTGCAATCTAGGACACATGACAACAGACAGATACAACAAACAGATGGAGGAGCACAATGAAACAATGCCAGTCAGAGTGAAAAGCGGAAGTGCCATCACATCATCTGCCCAATCTTGTTGAGTTTGTCATGAGCATCACAGAAAAGGAGAGAGTCTTAAGGAGGGATTTGAAGGAGGACAAAGAGGTAGCTTTGCAGATGTTTACAGGAATGTAGCATTGAAAAGCATTCAGTCTGCACTAGAACATGGAGAAAGAATGTGGCAGAATGGACAAGAAGGTTGATTCTGCCAACATACATGCTTTCCTGTGAAGTTGCTAGAAATTCTGCTGTTGCATTCCCTTGCAATAATGGTTATTAGCTAGCTTTGCAAAGGAGTTCTCTGCAGCAGTGGTGCAAGTAAGGACAAGGAAACATTCAGCTCAGTTAAAAGAGGGTAGGCGTTTATTATATTGATCCTGAAGCTAAACAGGAACTTCTCCCCATACAGCTCCAGTCAAATGGTGCATCAGATGCAAGAAGAAGACAGACTGAGAGATGTCCCTATTTCATCATTGTTTGGGGATCTCTTGTTCCTTTGCCCAACCTTCTTCTAACCTGATTCTGACAATGAAATATGTGGTCCTGGGTGGGAAAGGAATAGAAGAAACATTTCCTGGGATCTGCTGTCAACATACGTCCTTCACGTCCTCATCCTTTACAGCACTTGACTGACTGTGGTTAAGGTGTATTTGGGAGGGAGATTTTTTTTATCAGTGCCTCCTCCCATGAATGCCTGTAAAGAGAAACCACAGAGAACACGCCTGAGCTCCCTCTGGGCTTTGGAATTGGGAGTAGCTGAACTGACCATTTTCGCACACAGGAAACTAGTAGCAAATGAAGTGCCACCTCGCTTGTGGGAAGGGGGTAAGTTACTTCTCCCGTTCCATGGAGTAGCTTGTATCCCCATGTGTGCCAGGGAAGCTACTCTAGCCAGCCAGTCAGGGGAGGGGATGGAGGGTTCCTCCTTCCCGCCATGCCTCTCCTGCCTACTTCCACACATGGGAGAATGTCAGGTGGGTAACAAGCTTTGCTGGGCAGTGAAGGGTGTGGCCCAATATGGGCTGTGACAACATAGCCCTCTGAGCTTGCCTTCCCAATCAGTAAAATGGGGAATAACAGTACTTTCTCCAATCCTGCATATGTCACTGCTATTTCGATTTGCACTCGTGGGGCCAGGGACTCTGACTGTGTGTGCATAGGGCATAGCATGATAGGGATCTGATCTCAATTGGGATCTCTAGCCACTGTCATAATGCAAATAAATAATAATGATTGGGCTAAGTATGATGCTTCTACAACATGCTGTTAAGCTCCAAGCAGTGCCCTTTGCACTGTGCTAACCTACTCTGAGCTTTCTCTTCACTTTCTCTCTTGTCCAGGCCTGACGGTAAGGGTTATCTGCCCAGAACATCAAGAAATTTAAAAGGGATGAAGCAGCCATGTGGCACCATACATACACAGCAAAAAAACCCTCCAAAGTGGAGCTGCACCCACACTGCTGAGCAAATGGAAAGTTCAAGCCTGGATTGTCAAACTCAAAGTATAACAAGGTCAGAAAAGATTCAGCATCTGTGGCTCTTAGAGAAAAATGCAAATTAAATTTAAACCAAAGGTGGTCTTGCTGGAAGCAGCCCCAAAACCCTAGACTGTAAGTTCTGCCCAGCATCAGTGGAATGTTACAAAGGGATGGATACTGCTTTGCTTACAACTGTCTTTTAATTCATTTTCAGAACAGCTACTAAACAGAAGAGTGCAGGTATAAAAGTTACAGTTCTTACTTCTCTGGGTGCTAACAAGACTGTATTGGTGAAGAGATATTTTCCAAAGATCACTGTATGCACTACCAACAGGGAAAAACAACACAGGCATATGAAAAACCCATTACATTTCCTCAGAATATTGCTAACCTATAGCGCATTACACTGTGTGTGTGTGAGCATGTGCGTGAAGTGGTGGGGAGGGAAGGAGTAGCTCATATTTCACTGCCAGTTTTTCACAGGCAGCATTTCTTCACCCATACGAAACTGTGACACAACTGATTCCATTCTGCAAGGGAAACCACCACAAACCTTGGAGGAAAAATGGACTAATACCTGCTCTACCTTGTAAACCCCCATCTACCCACCCATCTCCTCTTCTGGCCCATGCTACCAATATGATTCACTTTTCCCTGCTGCTGGTTCCCAGCCCCACCTCTGGAGTGGGAACCAGCAGAGGGGGAGGCAGAGAACCTTAGAAATGTCAGTGCTGGGGAGGGAAGGAACCAGAATGGAAGCTGGCAATGGACAAAGAACAGAGAGGTAGGCCAACAACAGGGAGAGCTCAGACAGAGCATGTGAGGCTGTATGAAAAAAGGAAAACTTCTGGTGGGTGGAATATGAAGTGAAAGGCCCTTCATAGATTCATAGATATTAAGGTCAGAAGGGACCATTATGATCATCTAGTCTGACCTCCTGCACAACGCAGGCCACAGAATTTCACCCACCCACTCCTGCAATAAACCTCTCACCTATGTCTGAGCTACTGAAGTCCTCAAATCGTGGTTTAAAGACTTCAAGGAGCAGAGAATCCTCCAGCAAGTGACCCATGCCCCATGCTACAGAGGAAGGCGAAAAACCTCCAGGGCCTCTTCCAATCTGCCCTGGAGGAAAATTCCTTACTGACCCCAAATATGGCGATAAACCCTGAGCATATGGGCAAGATTCACCACCCAGATACTACAGAAAATTCTTTCCTGGGTAACTCAGATCCCACACCATCTAACATCCCATCACAGGCCATTAGGCCTATTTACCATGAATATTTAATTACCAAAACCATGTTATCCCATCATACCATCTCCTCCATAAACTTATCGAGTTTAATCTTAAAGCCAGATAGATCTTTTGCCCCCACTGCTTCCCTTGGAAGGCTATTCCAAAACTTCACTCCTCTGATGGTTAGAAACCTTCGTCTAAATTCAAGTCTAAACTTCCCAATGACCAGTTTATATCCATTTGTTCTTGTGTCCACACTGGTACTGAGCATAAATAATTTCTCTCCCTCTCCGGTATTTATCCCTCTGATATATTTATAGAGAGCAATCCTATCTCCCCTCAACCTTCTTTTAGTTAGGCTAAACAAGCCAAGCTCCTTGGGTCTCCTTTCATAAGACAAGTTTTCCATTCCTCGGATCATCCTAGTAGCCCTTCTCTGTACCTGTTCCAGTTTGAATTCATCCTTCTTAAACATGGGAGACTAGAACTGCACACAGTATTCCAGGTGAGGTCTCACCAGTGCCTTGTATAACGATACTAAAACCTCCTTATCCCTACTGGAAATACCTCTCCTGATGCATCCCAAGACTGCATTAGCTTTTTTCACGGCCATATCACATTGGCGGCTCATAGTCATCCTATGATCAACCAATACTCCAAGGTCCTTCTCCTCCTCCGTTACTTCTAATTGATGCGTCCCCTGCTTATAACTAAAATTCTTGTTATTAATCCCTAAATGCATGACCTTACACTTCTCACTATTAAATTTCATCCTATTACTATTACTCCAGTTTACAAGGTCATCCATTTCCTCCTGTATGATATCCCTGTCCTTCTCTAAATTGGCAATACCTCCCATCTTTGTATCATCCGCAAACTTTATTAGCACACTCCCACTTTTTGTGCCGAGGTCAGTAATAAAAAGATTAAATAAGATTGGTCCCAAAACCGACCCTTGAGGAACTCCGCTGGTAACCTCCCTCCAGCCTGATAGTTCACCTTTCAGTAGGACCCGTTGTAGTTTCCCCTTTAACCAGTTCCTTATCCACCTTTCAATTTTCATATTGATCCCCATCTTTTCCAATTTAACTAATAATTCCCCGTGTGGCACAGTATCAGACGCCTTACTGAAATCTAGGTAAATTAGATCCACTGTGTTTCCTTTGTCTAAAAAAACTGTTACTTTCTCAAAGAAGGAGATCAGGTTGGTTTGGCACGATCTACCTTTTGTAAAACCATGTTGTATTTTGTCCCATTTACCATTGACTTCAATGTCCTTAACTACTTTCTCCTTCAAAATTTTTTCCAAGACCTTGCATACTACAGATGTCAAACTAACAGGCCTATAGTTACCCGGATCACTTTTTTTCCCTTTCTTAAAAATAGGAACTATGTTAGCAATTCTCCATTCATGTTCAGGGGCTGGAGCAAGGGGAAGCAGGGGTGGGGAAGGAAGAGAAGCTGGAGACAAGTTGACTTGTTTAAGAGTTCAAAGGGCATTTCCTGACCTTTTAGGTGAGAGCCTCAGCTCTGCAATGGGGGTGGTCTTGCACCCTTTGACCTTTTATTCATGCCACACACAAACACAGTCACTGTCACCACTTTAGTTTCGGTCCATTCTCTCTCTTATCCTCTCCCACCATCCTCTTCTGTCTTTGTTCTCTATTTTCTTGCTACCCATGTTTCCCCAGGCACACAACCACCACAGAGGCACTTAGAACCATGTATTTTCTCTCTCCTTTCCCTCCCCCTTGATGTTTTAGTCACAGAGATTTTTTTTATCTATTACTGGCTCCCCACCCTATTTTCCCACTCACCAGATAAAGCAGTGCTGCTCAGAATGCAGGGCTGTAAAATTATTGAGATTCACCAGACAGCGCAATTACAACAGTCTTAACCAGCAGAACTGGTCAAAAAATGGGAGGATATTTTCACAAAAATTTCTGTCAAAAATTCTAACCCTTGTTTTTGGTCAAAAATCCAACAAAAATGTCATTGAAGTGGAATTTGAAAATTTTCAATCAGCTCTTTGCACGAATACTGTTTATCTGAATGTGAAGACAGTAAGGTCATAGGAGATATTCTGCGGAGTTAATTGTGGTGCAGTTCTTTTGAAACTAATAAAAGATGTTAACATTTACAGTTCATGCTTCAGCACAGTTAACTTCCTGACTCAGTATCTCTGACTGAGCCACTTCAAGGGCAGAGCTTCTGCCTGCATGTTACAGAAACATTACAGGGGACCTTTCAAAGAGCCTCATTGCCATAGGACATTGCTGAGGCCAAGAATTTAGCAAGAATAAGGATAACAAGAATATCCACTCATAATTAATTATTGCAAAACTTTTGGGAGAGATATTAAACCTCATGTTTCAGGGTGCAAGATCTCCAGCTATTAGAGATCAAGTTAAAATCTAATTCCTGGGTCAAATTATCCCTCATCTGCCTACTGCAGGGTTCTTACACCTTCCTCTGAAGCATCTGGTACTAGCCATTGTCAGAGACAAGGTCCTGGACTCGATAGACCTGGGTCAGATCTACTATGGCAATTTCCTGTGTTCCCTCCGACCTCTTTACCCACAGCCATGGCAGCCCATTTACAATGGAGGCAGTCTATATACACCCCTCTCTTCCAGCCAATTGGGAGGAACTCTCTGGAGGAGAGCACTATTTATAGACTGCCTTCTTTCTCTGAACCGAGGAGACAAGAAGGAAGCCAGAAGGCTAAACGCCCAGGAGAGACAGCTATGAAAGGTAATGCTGCGCAAAGCAGGCTATGACAGAGGAAGAGCTCCTTGTAGATGGTACGTGTGAACTTTTGGATTGCAGTGATGGACTTTATTGCTGGGACTGTTTGAAGTCATTGACACAGCCCTAAGCGGAGGGCAGAAGGACTTATAAGAAAGGCTGGGTTGGGGGGAGGGAACTGTAAGGGGCCCTGAGGAGGGAAACGTCTGCAAAAGGGACTCCTCAATAAACGGCAGTCCTGTTACATACTGCCAACACACCCAAAAATTCCTTCAAAATATCCTTCTCTGTAGCAATCTCCCTGCTGCACATTAATTCTTTCCAGTACCCAAACCTTGCACATAGGCTCATGTTGCTAAGCATGGGCCCAGTGTCATAGGTCACAACTCCACTGAAGACTACAGAATTACACCTGCTAACACGAAGAGTGAATATGGCCCTGACTCTCCACCAGACAGCAGCTTTGAAATCCTGCATATTTGATCAAGGAAAATTCTATTTCCTTCATTCTACAAGACGATAGAAGTTGCAGGTATTCTCCACCCACTCTGCCTATGTTTATTTAAGCAGTTTCCCATCACACATGGGATTTTAGGGCTTAGTTTATCAGGTGCTTCCATTAGGTGTTTGTTTAAATAAGCTTTATGGTGCCTGATCTGCGTCTTATACGTCTTATACGGCTAGAGAAGTAAGTGTCTAGGTTTACTGTGGCCCTAAAGGTGCCCCAGGTTGACTCTACCCACACCACTGGTAAACTGTTTGACCAGACTCAGTTGTTGCTCTGCAGGATTGATTTCCTTAATGTGAAAATAACAGTAAGTGTGAACAATGGTTTTCTTATCTCACTTCCTGTACCATGGAGAAATGATTATGATAGTCATACCCTCTGAACTTATCAGGAAGAGTTCACATTCAGGTGTATGCCTAACAGCGGTCTGTAGCGCATTTTATTATTTGGAATTGTTTCTTGCTCCTGACAGAGAAATCTCCCTTACAAACAGCATAATATTATTTACCAGTGTAATAATTAACATTTTAATCAAATGCCAAATCTGTATTTTATTCACGACTTTCTTATTTTGTACTTTTCTCCAATAGGCAAGGTAACTGGCAGTAGAAATTTACAGCTAGCAAAGGATTTTACCAAAAATTAGGTTACTTTAAAAGTAATCCTACATTACACCATGTGATAATTCAGTCATCGTGACTTGGTATTTCACTGCAAAATTTATTCCACGCAACATCATTTCCAGCACATGACAGGGTTTCCAGTTAGGATCAGTACTGAACGTTCTAGACAATTAGAAAATGTTTGCATAAACAGGTCAGGGGAGACATTGCATAAGACATTGACTTCAAGGGGACACAGAAGGACTATTCATAAGAGTAAGGGCTGAAGCCTTTATGCTGAAAGTGTATAGGCCAGCAGCCCCTGGTGCAGACACAATTTGCACATGCAAAATGGACAGTTGACACAATCTGGAACATTAATGCCCACAATCAGGAGATTAAAGTTATGCAGAACATGAATGGATCAGGGGCCCCAAATAGTCAACTCCACATGGAAATCTCTTCAAAGCCAGTTCAGCTTTCAGATTATTGGTCTCAGACATGCCCTGCATAATGCCCCACTCAGCAAATGGCACATAGAGGTCAATTCCCAGCCATCAGATGGTAGGAACATTCAGTCACTACTGGCTAGGTTGGATTGCCAATATTTTAACCTCTGAATGCAAAGGAAAAAAATCACATTACTCCTTGGATCATCAGCAAGGTTATTGTTTACATTCATATATAATGAGATCTAGCTGTCCCAGTACATATTTTAAAAAAACCTGTACAAATAATTAGTCATAGCTATAGCTACTATAACTTATGTTTTGTAGCGGTTAAACCCTGACTAAGCAATGAAGTGAAAGAACTCAGTTCAAGTTCAACAGCACTACATGCAAACATATGAGCACCCATAACTGATTCCCCTCAAGTGTCTGTCTCTTGGGGAATAAACATTCCCTCATCACCTGCAACACAGCCGCTGCTGCTTCAGGATATGGAGTGGGAATGTAGCGACTCAGAGGCCTGAATTCCCAATAAGTCCCTCTGCAAGGGGAAAAAACAGCTACTCAAAAGCAGGAATTCATTCGAGTTCTTTCACAGGCCACTTCAAAACCAGAGGCCTTTGTGTGATTTGCCTCTTTAAAAAAAATTTATGTTCTGTTAAGATGTAAGTTGATATTTAGTAGAAGCAAAAATTGAAAATGTGCAAATTCCCAAGCCAATTTTCACATGTGCAAGCCATAAACTCCAACTGCAAGCAGAGGCCTGCAGACTGGTGAACTTTATTTGTTTTATTCCATGGAGAGGTGCTTGGGATAGATTTATCTTTATTTGAAACTTTACATAGATAATGCAAATTTCTCGCTTACAGCAAATACTAACCCAACAGAGCCTGCCAAAAGCATGATTGGATTTTCAGGTTAGGTTATATTTGTTTTACATCACTGGGAGGTTTCAAAGATGTCTCATTAAACAAAGACTTTCTCATGTTAAATTATGGCCTAATTTGTGACTAAAAGATTGCAGTACAAATATGCTCCAGCCTCTACCTAAACAGATTGGTTTACATTTGGTAGGAGAAAAAAAACAGTTTCGGAAATCATGAAAACAAGTTCTCAGCCTCAGACAGCCCCCTTGGGGCTGGCTGGATTCCTCAAGATCACATTATTCAACAATGCACTTTGGTTTAAATTTCTTTCTGTCCGTCGAGAACTGTATGTGCTCTCTCTTTCATTGTCTACACTATGAGTGAAGGCGTGATTGTAGCATGCTAGGCAAACACTAGCTAGCTTTAATCTAGCAAGCACAGGTAACAATACAACTCATGTAGACGTGGTGCCATAGGCTTCGGCAGACTAGTAACCACAGAACAAGCCAGCCAGGGAGCCTGGGTATGTACTCCGGTTGCTAGCCTGTGCCACCTTTTACCGGTGCTAGCTAAATTAAAGCTTTGCATGGGTATGCTTACCCTTGCTAAAATGGCACCTTTCCTTGCAGTGTAGAAATATCGTTGGTCTAGTCACTTCTGCCAGGGCCTTTTTTCTACCTGATACCTATCTCCACTTACTCAAAAGGGAGGAGACGATCATCTCCCCTCCATTGTGCTGGGTTGCCAGGTTATGAGCATTTAACTTAACTCGGCTCATTCTGCTTGGTCTCATCTCAGATGGGGCCAAGCAAGCTGTGTCTTAATCACCTACTCAATAGAGGCTCTAACTGGGAGGGAGGTGTCTCTGTGAAGTGTGACTGGGCAGCACCTGCTCAGGAAGAGGAGAAGACCAGGAAGGGTACTGCGATGACAGCGGCAACAGAAAGAAGGTCTGGTTATTTTTCCTGCCTGTTGTGCTTATTTCTCCTCCTTCCTGCCACCACTGGCAACTTCATCTACTACTTGTAGCACTGGCTATGAATAGACTATTGTCTCTGAGTTTAAACTCAGTATCTCTTTTGAGGACATGGATCATGGGCAAGATGAGTCTCCAAATATATGATTAGCTAACAGCCCCAGAATCTATCACTGACAGGTTCCCTTGCACATAAGAGCAGAAGTTATTTTAAATCAAACTTGCTCAGGGGCAAGTAATTTTTATTTTTTCTTTAAAACAGGCAAGGAAAACACATTAAACAGCATCATCATCATGGCCATGGTAAAGGCAGGTCTATTTTTTGCCAAGTCTGGTAAATTTCTATGACGGGATCCAAAACTATTGTAAATAAAAGATAATTACCAAAAAATGAAAAGCACAGGGCTACAAACCCCACCTGAGACCCAGTTCTAAGATGTAGCCATGCATTTGCAGTCATTCGCTCTGAAGAACATCCATGTGCGTTGCACATGCATGGAACCCCCGTGGCGGGAATCAGACCAGTGCATCTCTTGTCCAAAGGCCAGACCATGCTACTTAACAGAAATCATGTGTAGCAGCCATCACAGCAGGTTCTCCTTTCCATTGCTAAGGAGGAGTCCCAGGAAGCTATGGGGAAAAGGTCTCTAAAGTTACAATGGCCAACCACAGTATTAACATGCCAGGGAGAAAGCTGAGGATGTTGTCTATTTCCCTATTAGCCCTAACACTGAAGCCCACTTCCATTTAGCATGGAACATGGAGCTGGGATTTTTAGACACATTACAGCAGCAGATGCAAGTGAAAGTTTAGCAGCAATATAGAATTCTAAACTTCTTAACCATTAATGCACAGTTCAGAAGAAATTTATTGAGGAGGTCGGATGAAGAAGCAAAACTGATACCTTTTTATTCCCTCCTAGGACAGCCTGGTGGAAAAGATGAAATTCCTCTGATTGTCCTAGTGCACCCTATACTTACACAGTAAGAGAGAAACATGTAGAAATAGGTCGCGGGTACTCTTGATGGGGTAGTGCAAATGTTAGGAAGTGGACCCACAGCATGGGGGTATTTATTACCAGGGGTTGGCAGTGACTACCTCCCTCTTCAACAAACAGACTTTAGGCGTGTCTGTTGGTCAATAGGGCAGTTCATTTCGTTAGCAGTGATTTTAAAAAGGCTGAAATACAAACCACTTATATTTTAGTGCTGAACACATTGTTCCTAGGCAAACTTAAAAAAAAAAAAAAAGCAGGTTCACTTATCTTTACATACTCTCTTTAAACAACATTGTCAGTCGTAGTGTGAAAAAAAATCTTGGTAAAGTTTGCCCTTGTATCAAGAAGAAAAAAAGTAGATAAAAAGAAAACCATTCGTTTCTGTCCCTGAAGTTTGGTTCATCAGAAATTCTGTCTTTTCCCTTATTTCCTATGGAAGCCATGTCAGGGGTCCCTGGAGAGATGTAAAGAGAGCTTCTTGAACAAAAATGTTGGTTAAATCACTAAACATATGACACCATGTGCATTTACATTTTCTATTATCTCATGATGTGAGTGCTCACAGAACCTCGACCTGGGTGTCCTGGAACTAACCACAGTATTTAATAACCGTAATGATAGTTATTACAGAGGCCAATAAACTAGCTTCTGTATAGAATGATCCGCCTGGGGAATGTCTGATTTATAGACAAGACTTCAAGTTCACTGGTACTTCAGAGGGTTAATTAAAGCCAGTAATTTGAAGCTTTGTCTTATTCAGTTTAAAGGCTTTTGAGAACTTCTTTAGAGGGGCTCATAGACCAGCATTATTCTGTTTCAGAGAGAAGTTCAGAGATGAGTCTAAGTTAATGTATCTTGCACCTTTTTCAAGCCTCAAAGTGTTTTCAGCTACATAAACAGTCTCCCTTAGCCCCATCTACTGACATGTAATTTACACATCACCTCTGAATAGATCCCTCTGAATCTACATTCACTGATCTCCTGGAGAGCTCAGCTGCAGGCAGGATGTTTCTCAGCACCATAAGACCAGGGCTATTTATGATGCACAGTTTAATTGAATTTATATTTTCCTGACTGGAATTTAAATTTTATACGAAACTCCTTTAAAAGTTCCCTGTTAGGGTCCTGGTGAGAGTTAATGCTTTACAGTGAACATGTGCATTCATAGTCTGCAAGCATTTATCAAGTAAAACAAATTTACCACAAGTCAACGAGTTTATCTTCTTACAGAGTATTTACAATTTGAAAGCTGTAACAGAAATAAAATTTCTAGATTGTAAAGCCAAACATCTTAGTCTTGGTTCTTACATTTGCCTTTTGCTAATCATGTTAGAATTATAGTCAAGGTGATTTCCTCTGAAGGGTATTCTGTATGAGGTAGCATAGACCCCTGGTAGGAGCTTCAGTGGATATTTGCTGGCTGCATTATTGCTTTTCTGGATCAACAGGTTGGCCTAGTGCCGCGTCATCATCTTTTGTTAGTTTTCAGGAAAGATTTTCCCTTTTGTTAATCATTCAGATTCTATGTCCTTATATTCCTTATTATTTTTTGACTCTTCTGATCAAAAGCACTCATACAGTTTGTGCAGTCATCTTCACTGCAGCCTTTCCATATGTGTTGGTAACCTCTCTGGTGTGTCTTAGGTGCAGATGGCTGCTAGAAGGTCTTAAATCCAAGAAGACCAATGAGTCAAGAAAGAGCTGGGTTCCAGTCAGCAGTAAAGATGTATGGAGAGAGAGGAGAGAAGGTAATGTAGTTGGAGACTAGAGAGCAGGACTCCAAAAAGTTTGAATAAGCGTCCCAACCTTTGAACACTTATCCAAGATAAGCCCTAATCTGGAAACCTTCTGAGGTCTGCCTCTTCCTAATTTTGATGTACTTTCTCTAGTTACTGACCTGTGACAGCTTTTCCAGTATGACTGTATGAAATTCATTGTATTGATTTTTGAAGTCTGACATCTCATGAATTTCTGCAATCTCAGCATGAGTTTTCCATCTGGGTGACTTTTTAATGGCCCAGTCAATAGAAAATTTGTTTTTTTAAAGTTATATTTAAAGACTTCTTTGCTGCTTGATGCTTCCAGATGGCTTTGTCCAGCCCCAGATGTCACTCAGAAAATCCACTTCGGAGTAAAATACACACATATATATATATATATATATATATGGAAATAATCCTTAAATCCAGACTATTTCATTCCCTGGGGGCACGTCTACACTGCACACTCCTTACTGCAGCATGTAGAGTATATACACTGAACACCCCCCTAGCAGGGAAATAAATAGCAGTGTAGATGGGGAGGCACTGCCTATGTGAATAAAGACAAGCCACAACCTTAGGGTATATACCCTACATGGCTCTATACTCACCCAAGCAGTGCTTCATATGTCTACACTGCTATTTTTAGCAGTGTAGTGTCCCACTGCCTTACCCTTGCCCTGCCACAGGGAAAGGCTCCAGCAGTAGGGAAAGAGTCTGGCCGGGGGTAGGCAGTGGAGAAAGGCTCCAGCAGCTCCTGGCTACACACTACAGTGTGGACCCAGCCTGCTTTTCACCATGGTGTGTAGCTACGCAAACCTTACCTGCTGCCACCAGGAGCGTGCAGTGTAGACAGCCTGAGACACACTGTGAAACTAACCACATGTGTGACACAAATCAGAAATATCTTCATTTTAGGTCACTACTTTGCATCATTCGTTACAGAAAAGAAACAAACAGTCTGCCTCTAGTTTGTGGTTACCTTGTCTTTTCTTTTATACTGTAGCACCCTGAGCAAGTACTCCGAGACCTCTGTATAAAGTGTGATCACTTGCTCAGTTTACTACTACCTGGTCCTTCCTTTCATCACCACCTCTGCCTTTTGGTCTCATTCACCTGAGCCTGAACTGTGAGCTCTAGGGAACATGGACTGTCTTTTTTCCTGTCTGTCTGTCCTTGACTAGCGCCCCTGCATACTCCTACAGCCAGCGTGGAGAAGAAATAACACTCTCCCTGCTCCTGTGGCCTGTTCCTTCATTGTTCTGTCCCAAACAACAAAAAGTAAAGCTAGCTTGGCAATATTTTAGATTCAATCAAAAGAAACAAGACATACATGTGGCATTAAAGTGCTAGAACCCAGACCTGCAAATATTTCAATGTGTGAGTAATTTTACTCCTGCGTAGTCCCATTTTACAGCGATGAGAGTCAACTCAATCCTGCGCTGAAATGCTTGTCAATTGGGCCCCTAGAAGTCTTATTTCTCTGCTTTCACTTTCATTATAAATGGCATTATATATACACATAAGCTTAGCATGGCCGTTACTGGAAAGCTTTTATTTGCCTCACAGTGACTTACCAAACATGCATACAAATGTTCATTAAAAGGCATTTGCTTACTGTGCGGCAACTTAACAACATATTTTTAATCACTGTCACTGTTAATATATACACACTTCTCCCTCTTTTTTTTCAGATTTTTCTTTGTGCTCTGTGATTCTTGCAACCAACGTCAAGTCATGTTATGTCATGAATATTGATGGCACTTTTCACGGAGATTGAACTGTCAGTAACCCAGGATCAAATTCTGCTCTCGGTTTACATGCACTGAAGTAAACAGGGTAACTGAGGGCAGAGTGTAGACCTAAAACAAACTAATGGTCATAACTCAAGGCTGATCATGACATTGAAGCAATTTTGTTCTGTGATATTATGTTTAATAAACATTAGCATAACAAATAGAAACAAATATAATCCATTGCAAGAGGACAAGAAAAAATAGGGAAATAAGAAGTTCTGTTAACTCTGGATTGTTTTAGAATAGAAATTTGAGGGATAGAGGGCTGTGAACATATGTCTGGGCAGAGAATATTTGACATGGAATCTTGAGCATGTGGAGACAACCCTAAAAAGTAATTATGTTTCAATAATGGACACGATTATTCTATTTGTTACTCCTGTGCTTAGACTTCAATGGAGCTAGCTATGCCACTTTACACCCGCTGTGGACCTAGCCTTATAGCTGTAGACATGATTATATGAGAGGTTTTGAATACAAGTATAAGTGCTTTAGTATACAAAAGCCAAGAAATAAAATAAACTAGATCAGGAACCTAAGAGTCAGATACTGGTCTTCACCTTGTGCAGTTACTTAACCAGTGCAAATGGAGTACACAGTGAATTTAAACACTACCCAGTCAGAATGGTTGTGGTTTTGCATCTACTTTGCTTAGGCGTAAATGACTAGGTGCAGGGCAATGGAAAATCAGGCTCAAAATCTCCAGGGATTGAGAGTACCCTCTATTTTCCTCAATAGTAATTAAACACCCTGAAAAGCAAGGGGTGGGGACTTCTAATATGATCATAACAAGATGGCCTTTTCATCCTTGGAGATGTCATCCCTTTCTTGGTTTAAGTTTGTCCTGAAGACTTTTTTTTTAACCTACTTTACTCTGAAATGAAGATGAATGATATGCTATACTTTGGACCACATCCTGCCAGCAAACAATGGGGCAACTAACAGAAGAAGGAGCTACTCTATATAAGTTGGGGCTGACAGAATCTGGCCCTGAATAAATATGGAAGCACCCTCTCCTGCCAAAAACTGTAGTTGTTCAAGAAAACCTTTGGGCTTGTTTGTTTTTCCAATTTACATGCTGCCTAAAGCTCTTGTGTTGCAGTAGGTGGAGAGACTTCAGAGAAAAATGAGTTTTTCTTTATTGTTTGTGCCCTTCTAGCTAACCATTTGCTGCTGGATTTTAAACTAAAAGTAGTGCATTTCAGAAACCCTTTATAGGAAAAGTCTATGCGTTTTCTCCCTCTTTCATTTTGCTAAAGACAAAAAGAAAACTCCCTACATGCAGCTTGTGGCCACCTTTACCATTTTACTTCTGAAGCTGCACTAGGCAGAAATACAGTCAAGAAACCCTTTGAAGTTTAACTCTCTCTCACATTTAGGTTTTTAAGTTCAAATGCCAGTGAAATGCTATAAAAATCAAAAGTTTGGGTGTCTTTGATTCCAATGGACACCAAAGCATGACATCACTGAGCATAAACAATAACTAAAGTGTAAATTTAAACAAAGTCCAAAAAAATCAAAACCAGCTATAGGATCTTTGCATAGCACAGAGAAATAGAAAAAACAGATGTTACACCAGACAGCATATCCTGGTTTTAGGAAATGAGACACAGCAGGGATCACAACATTTTAAATCAGTCACTAGTTCTTTCCTAGTTATTCCTTTTAAATGATGTGCTCCAATATTTGCAGCCAGCCTCCCTCCCTCCTTCTCCCTGCTGTACACAAATTTGTGTCATAATTTTCTCCTCTTAATTAGTTGTTCAAATGCATTTGTACAGGAGAATTACACTGGGATCCAATATCCCGCTTACTGGCACCAGAGAGCGCAAAGTAATCAGGAGAGCGCAGGAGCGGAGCCCAGACCTCGTTATTTATTCACTTTTGCTAGCAGGAGCCTAGCACCGGCAGTCACCTTGATTAAGGAGAAGTTGTTCTTGTTCACCTGAGGAAGGAAGGAAGGAAGGAAGGAAGGAAGGAAGGAAGGAAGGAAGGAAGGAAGGAAGGAAGGAAGGAAGGAAGGAAGGAAGGAAGGAAGGAAGGAAGGAAGGAAGGAAGGAAGGAAGGAAGAAAGAAAGAAAGAAAGAAAGAAAGAAAGAAAGAAAGAAAGAAAGAAAGAAAGAAAGAAAGAAAGAAAGAAAGAAAGAAAGAAAGAAAGAAAGAAAGAAAGAAAGAAAGAAAGAAAGAAAGAAAGAAAGAAAGAAAGAAAGAAAGAAAGAAAGAAAGCCAGATGGAGCGACTGGAACTATTCCGCAGTGTTCATGCCTGTTTTACCATAGACCTCTCCGTTCAATCCTGTGCTGCAGCATTACAGCATTTCCCTCCACTTCTGACTTTGCACACAGCTGGCACCTCCTGTAATCAATTTAATAAGACATGACCTATGAGTTAATATTCCATAATGACAAGGCCACCTTCAGTCCATTAATGGAGATGTATCATCAGCCTCTTCTTCCAGAAGTAAAAGCACTAATGACTATGAAATCAGTACACAGAGGCTGAAAGCAAGTGGTAGACCCGGTGGAAAGGGAAGCAACAATCCACCTGCAGAATGAGAACCCAATTAGCAGAGGTAGTTTTATTTGATTAAACTAAGGAGAGGCAATTTAGGATAAAAATAAATCTTACAAAGGTTACAGGGATATCTATGTATTAAAGAAACATTTAATTCTGGTGGCAGCAGAAAGTGTGGCCAATTACATTAAACCAAGAAGACAAAGTTGTGCATATAACCTGTAACTCCTTTAAAGAACAATACATCATCTGTTTTGGAGGCTACTGGTCCTTCTACATATTTAGCAGTCAAGTATCTTTCCTGACATCTAACTCAAGTAGCCCAAATAAATTGGATCCCTTCACTCTTAAAAAACAAAACAAAAAAGCACTACACATTTTGTCTCCCCTTGTAATCTTTTAATCGAACACCGTCTGCACGCTGTTCTCTTTTGAGCATCTGGAACTCATCATGCAAAGTTCCGGATATTAAAATGTACAGAGAAGTTCTCTGCAGGCTTAATGAATTACAAGAGGAGGTCACACTGACCACTGCACAAATCTCATGTGAGTAGCTCCATGCAACTAAAAATGGGACATACACATCTATAAATATTTCTCCAAGCATAGCTTCTAAGTTCGACCATTTCTTTACCCTCCCTGTAGCTGAAATCACAGAAAGGCAATGTGGTGGGCTTCCCTTCTCTCTGAGCCTGCACTGCTATCCACTGTGAACCGTTAAGGATAGCTTATCTTATGAAACATTATTTTTTTAAAAAAGATATAATCTGAAGTGTAATTAAATGTGATCTGAGATATGTAATACTCTCTTTCTGAGCACATGGAAAGGGGCCAAACTGTTTCCAAGTTACATTCTTGTGACCTGAGGTTAAGAAAAGAGGATTTCATAAACCTGACTATAAACACTCCACTACTCTTGAAGTCTTTTTTTCTTCTCTACTGCACATTAGAGAAAGTGGCAAAAGCAGCAGTGAAATGATGACCTTACCTCTTTACTCCAGGAAGAGGAAGAAAACATTACATTCAGATACCGATAGGGAACTTTTTACTTGTGGATACAAGCTAGCTTACGTCTATGGCAGAAAGACAAATTGAGTGGGTGTAGATTTGGGATCATTCCTGCCAAAACCATTTATAAATTGGTTTGTAGTGATAGGTTGGGCTATGAGGCCCAGATTCCAAGGGTTGTTAGGTTTGGGGGGTTTTGTAATCCACACATACTTTATATGCTAAATCATTGCTTCTTCTGGATATTTTGCTACTTAGGTACATCTGGCTTTGTTTAATGTCAGCACTTTAACTGTGCCACATTTTCATTGCAATAATCTATGATACTCTAATGAAAAGCATGAAGGAAAGAGGCTAAATTTATTTTATCAATTTCTGTCAGATGCATATTGCCACCATATTCAGTGATCGTTCAGACAATTAATATTGTCACTTATCTGCTTTCCTGGAAACTGAGAAGCCTGAAATGTGAAACAATAAAATAAAAATCTTACCTTTACAAACCCTACCCCAGCTGTTTTGTAGCAAACGGATATATTTTAGGCATCTAAAGAATTCCTCTGCATTCTCAATTATGATATCTTTTACTATTATGCATAACCTCTACTGGAAAACAGCCAACACAAATTGTTCTCAAACCCTCTTCTCCATCCCTGGACATATTCACAGTTTCAAGTCCTTGCTATAAACTCTTAATCCTCCTGCCACTATCAAGTGAACACTAGAGAGGAATCTGAAGCCATGACAACAAATTGCTTCCTGAAGATTGTGACCTAAGTCATTCTCAAGGCACCCCCCACACCCAGGCCAAACAGTTGTACATGTTCAGTAACTCAACTTCTCATTTCTACTGGGCACTGCTTAATTTGTTTTAATTTCAGGCCTTTTCTTTATGGAAGAGAAAGGTAGCAACACTTTGTTTGGGGATGTAGTTAATGAGGGAACCTCCAAGTGGTTTGACGCTAAACACCCCGAAGTTCAGAGTATTCTTTGAACCTTGCCTTTGCTTCTGCAAAATTTGGATTTCCATGTGAGCAAGAAAAATCTCTTGAGATTTCTTGCATTTCCAATTTTTGATGGAAATACAGTGAAAACAGCACATCTAAAAGGCATTTGGAGTGTTCTACTACCATCCCCACCTAGAACCCAGAAATAAGATGATGTGGGAATAACAGAAAGTCATCTGAATCACAGAATCACAGAATATCAGGGTTGGAAGGGACCTCAGGAGGTCATCTAGTCCAACCCCCTGCTCAAAGCAGGACCAATCCCCAATTTTTGGCCCAGATCCCTAAATGGCCCCCTCAAGGATTGAACTGACAACCCTGGGTTTAGCAGGCCAATGCTCAAACCACTAATGTTTCAGAACCTCGAAGGTTGCATTTGGTTTTGAGAATGGATAAAGGTTATTAGTGGAATTAGGATGCTTATTTCATACCACCCATCTCTACAGGTGATTAAGGATGGTTAGACCACTTTATATTTAGATCCAGACACATACCCACCCCCCTTGTCCTTTCACCTCTTTTTGCCCGAAAAGATAAAGGGAAGTATCCATTGATTTCGGAAATATATATATAGCAGTTTGATGTATTCAGATTTCTGTGCTATTTTGATTTAGCATGGTCTCATTTTACAAACATTATTTCTTTTTAATGCACCAAATAATGGTAACTAAATAAGTCTTCACTAAGGACTAAAGTTCCTCCTTCTAAAGAAGAAATATTAAGAACCCATTCCCCGTATGCCTTACACACCCCAACTCCTAAGGTCAAAGTTTTAAGTGTGCGAAGAGTAAATTCAATCCCACGATATGCAAGCCTACAAAGTACTTTATAGACATATAAAAATGTTTCCCATAAAACCCATGGAAGAAAAAAGAAAATTCACCAACAGGAAGAATATTAATTTAATGAAAACTTATTCCTCAAGAAACTTCTGAAAACCCTTCTATTCTGCCAAAATTTCCAGCTTCAGCAATTGTGCACCACTCAGTGTTCGCCTCCAGAGTTAAGAGTGTTTGCATTGTATTATTCTTCTTATACGTTTAGGGCGAAATCCTGGCTCCATTGAAGTCAATAGCAAGACTCCCAATGACTTCAGTGGAGCCAGGATATCACCATTTATTTGTGAACTCCTCAGTCCAGAGAGTCTATTCTTTGCACAGTAGTTTGACTGACTCAGGGCTGCTGCTGTAGCGAGTCTAATGAAGAAGCTCTCTGCTGACATGAGAACGCTCTCCTGTCGGCACAATAAAACCACCTCCCTGAGAGGCTGTAGGAATGTCATCAGCAGAAGCTCTCCCACTGACATAGTGTTGTCCATACTGTCACTTAGGTCGGTGGTAACTCATGTCGCTCACGGGGGTGCTTATTCATACTCCTGAGTGACATAAGTTATACTGACAACCTGTAGTGTAGACAAGCTAGACTCAACTCTAAATAATGTAGTGATCAGAGTCTAATACCCTTAATCAAGTTGAGTCTGCTTAATTTAAAATTCAAAATCTGAGCTAAGTGAAGAACAATAATGAGGATGGTTGTGAAAAAGTATTCTTGCTCTATGGCTACTTGAACTCCAGACAGTAAAGAATTATAAACAGAGCTGGTAAAAAAATAAACACAATTGGGGTTTTTTGTGGAAACGTTTGAAATTTTTCTTGATAAAACTGAAATTTTGAATTTTCAAAAAATTTCTCCGCTCTGTAAGCTGGTAACGAACATAGCAACAATTCATTTGCAAAACCAAACAAAAACAAAACAAAAAAACCCCTCATGTAATTGAAAATTCAACCAGCTCAAATTCTAAATATTCTTCAGTCAAAAATCTCATTGGACAACAGGAGCAATGATATCAGTATAGGAGAACTCAGAGACAAAAAAAGGACTGCAAAAAAGAAGAAATGGTTTTTGATGGCTGCTCACATACATAAAAACATAACAGCCATACTGGGTCAGACCAATCATCCATCTATTCCAGTATCTTGTCTTCTGACAGTGGCCAATGCCAGATGCTTAAGAGGGAATGAACAGAACAGGGCAATCATCAAGCGATCCATCCCATTGTCCAATCTCAGCTTCTGGCACTCAGAGGATTAGGAACACCCAGAGCATGTAGTTGCATCCCTGACCATCTTGGCTAACAGCCACTGATGTACCTATCCTCCATGAAATTATCTAATTCTTTCTTGTAGCTCATTTAGCTGAAAGCAATGGGTGACATAAAGATGAAATGCTAGAAGAGTAGCAAATACTCTCATATGTATGAAGGTTGAAGATGTCAAATGAAATTCTTCCAAGATGAATAAGACAACAGTCCCCTTATTAAGGAAAGTCTGTGATGCAGAAAGAGTCACCAGTTAAATACTTTTATTTATTCTTCCTCATAATAGAATAACAAAGAGAGACTGTTTCTTACTGTCTATGTACAGCACCAAGTACAATGGGTCCTGATTTCAGTTGAGGGCTCTAGGAACTACCATAATTCAAATAAATAGAAAGACACTTAATTACATTAAAAGGCTGCACATTTAAAATGGATACAAAAACTGTTTTAGACACAATGTATAATCAACCTGTGGAATTTACTGCTGCATGGTATCATTAAGTCATAGGAGTATACGTACAGTTAAACCAGATGGGAAAAAATTTATAAAAGAGTGATCAATTTTTATGCTTGTAGGCATAAGTGCATCATGAACTAGGAGGTTTGTTTTTTTGTTTTTTTTAAGAAAGGTCTCCTTTCAGTTCAATAGTACAGCATTGCATATTATGCCTTCCTCTCTGCCACTTCCCAGAATACTGGGCTGAATGGACTAAGGACTGTTTCAGTAGGGCAGTTTTTATGTTCTTAAAACAATAGAAGTCTGCAGAGTGACAGATTATTGAGCTTAAATTGCAAATATGGGGCCAGATCCTTATCTAAAGACAATGGAACTACACTAACGTACACTAGCTGAAGATTGGTCTCATGATGGAGGAAGATTGCTTAGTTGCACCAGTCCACGGCATATACGCTGGACATTCCAGTTTAGATGGTCAGAAATTATTTTCATATTAGCTCAGGTAGTACATCTTTAGCTGCACTGTCTCTGCATTTAATCACAGGACAGTGAGCAGAGTGCATGAAAGAACAGTTTTGCTGTCTTGACAGCACAGCTGCTGGTAGAACACCTCTGGGAAACAACTGGAAGTTCTTGCATGCATTTATTGTGTCAGGATTGCACAGTGAGCAAGACAATATAGAGAGACCCCAATTAGTTAACCAGAACACACCTTTCGACATTCATGAAAAAACAAACATTCCCTCAGCTACGTGGGGTCTGGGAACTTTTTGGTTTCCAAGAGCGGATGATTCGCTATTTAAAATGAAAAGTGGAAGGGCAGTTCCCTTGGTCACAGCCTGCCTCTTGGCAGCATAGAAGTTAGGGGTGTACAGTCTGTTCTGCAAACTCCACCTGCTGATTGAATGGCTTATTCATGTGGGCAGCTCTGAAACTAGTACGCAGGAAACAATGAATAAGGAGTTGATCAGGGAGAGTAAAATCAAGATATGTAAACAAACCAATGACCGGTGTAAACAGCAATAGCGCACACTGTTATGTGGAACATGTAAGTCATTTTGTACATTCAGCCATTTTTCCTTAAATCATCAGCCTCTTTCTCCTTCCAGATATTCCTTGCTCCTTATCACTAGGATCATATGAACCAATATGGATAAAGAAAACTCTCCTATAAAGGGAAATGGGAAAAAGTCTGTCACTGAAAAATTATCAAAGTACTCTGCAAAATGTCTAATATTCAGTATATAGCAATCAGAATTGACACACTTTTAAGGATGGGAGGGCCTCATCCATCTTGGAATTTAAAAGTTAACTGCCCTCCAAGGGAAGGTCCTCAATTGTTTGGACTTCCTGGAAAATCCCAGAAGATTGGAGGCAGGAACAGCTTTTCCTGGCCAACCATGTAGCCATAGTACACGCCGCTGTGTTAGGCCTGAAAGGATGTGTGGACTAGCCACTGTACTTTAGACACGATGGACTTTAGTGCCTCTTGATGTTCTTGAGGAAACCTGACCACAGACTTGAAGCAGTTTGTTCCAATTCAAATAATCATAGATCCACAGTGTCTGGTAATTAACCGGGCTCATCTGAAGGCTGGCAGATGGGCAGACTTTACATCTGAACAGGTCTAGCCTCTTCAGGTCTTTCTCCCTAGGTGAAGATTTGGGAGGTCCCTGCTGCTTTGATCTCTTGGACTCCAAACAGCCCTGATACTGACTGGGAATAAAATACACAGATCCCTTGGAAGGGATTTGGTACTTCCTGACAGCATGAGCCACTGTTCTTTTGCAGTTTCCAAGAGTCCCTGATTTTAGGCATGGTGAGCCTGCTGGGCATGGAAAGATAGCAAAGTGTGCAGGAGTTTGTGAGGTTTCTCCTGCACCACTTCCAGAGGTACATCTAGAGTCCCTGCCATGTGCTTAATGAGGTCCTGGAGTGCCGTGAAGTCATTGACTGAAGAGATTTACTGTGTCATTGGGAGAGGACAAGAAAATCAGAGTGGCGACAAGCTGTACTTTTTGTACATGCTGTTCCTCATCACTTTCCTCCTGCTGCCTTGTCAGCATCTGAGGCTGTGTCTACACTGCCACTTTCAGTGCTAAAACTTTAGTTATTCAGGGGTGTGAACCCCCCACCCTGAGCGACAAAACTTTTAGCGCTGAAAAGCGACAGTATAGATGGCGCTTTATCGCCGGGAGCGCTCTCCTCTGGCGATAAAGCATGATTACACTGCCCACGTCACAGCTCTGTTAAATTCAAAGTAAAGTTTTTCTCTCCACATGCTCTCCAGAGTCTTACTGGACTCACTTCTTAGGCCAGGACGCCTTCTTCCGATTAATGGATGCTTCCTTTGTTCCTTCTGGTGTAGTCAGACAATGGACAGAGAGAGCAAAGAGGAGGAAGTTCCTGGGGGTGTCTCTCCTCTCTTTTTATAGTCCTCTCCCTCCTTTGAGAAGCATCTCCAGTTGGAAGCATGGGGACAGGCAGACTGTGTGGACAGGAACCCCATGCTGTTTCTTTGCTAAGATGTAGATTTATCACTCAGGCCCATTTTTCTGCCGATGAATAGCCACTTATTGACCATTGACCTTGTTTACACCTGGCTGAGGCATCAGCTTGCCCTGTGTCTCTGAGGAACTGGTTTTGCCACTCCCCAGATTTGGCGCATGTCTTAGTAACACCATACATTGCAATTGTATAACTTTACATATATTTTTGCCACACATTTTACCAGGACAATAATGACCAACAAATTATGAGTTTTCAAATGATACCTCACAAGGCATACTTTGTATAAAGATTACAACAATAGTGTGGAAGGGGTAAATATAGGGGTATAGTTTGTCACTGGGCCATCTTGTCTGGAGTGTCCTGACTCTACTGTGCTCTACCTAAATGGGTGAAGTCTAAACCCAAGATATCCCCTTTACCTGCCATACTGATGCCTTGTTAGCTGGTAGCTTAGTTATAACCACCCTCAACGTCTCAAGGAGATAAGGAGACTCTGGTGCTAGGCCCACAGATAAAGCACTTGGTACTGTACATGCCCTAGACATGGACACATTAGGTACCAAAGGCACTGGGCACCAAAGAACATGGTTCTGAGGTTGCCGGTACGTAAGTGCTGAGAGCTAAGCTGCTGAAAACCGAGGCCCCACAAGCCAACAGACTGGTACCAAGAGAGATTTGGTCTGCAGGCTTAGTGGCTCTCTTAATAGAGAGAATAACAGGAGGGCCCTTCTCAGGCCAAGCCCAGTGAGCCAAGATGAGTCAGACTTAAAAGCCTTGTATCTCAGCTCAGTAGGCACTGGAGAAACTGACCTATGCCGCACCTCAGCTCTGGAGCAGCGCTCCTTCCTACCCCATCAAAGGTCACTGAAGGCACAATGGAGGCAGACGACTGTAGCTTCTTTGTCAACTTAGCCTAGGAGCTCAGGGTGTAATCTCATCTCACCAGGGTGCTTATGGAGAGGGACTGAAAGAAGAAATGATGTCTAGCTGAATCCTTCTTTTTGGTGTCCAAAGAGGCTTGCGTAGCGCTCTAGGAGAAACTATTCTAAGCAAGCATTTCTAGCTTCTTGAATACACTTAGAGAAGGAGTCTCATATGGTACATTGCTCAGGAATAGGTCCCTCTCCTCAACAAAATAGGCAGCTCAAGTGCCCATCATGAAGTGGCACTGTAGCTTCATGTGAGGTGCTGGTTTTAAACTCCAGAGATTTCACTTTTGCCATTTGGCTAGAGTCCCTGTACAGAAAGGGGTGTTCTGACTACAACAAGCAATTATTTTTCACCCACAGGCAACAAGACTAACCACTTAGTAAACTAGCATGTGGTGCAGAGAAGCAGGCAGACACTTTCGGGGTTCCATCTCACTGCCACATGCAGTCAAAGGGAACTGCGGGATAGCTAGGCCCACTCTGCCCTTGGCTTGGGAGAGTGGAGAATGAAGACTTCTAGTATGCAGGTGCGACCCCAACAAGTACTGTAGGCCAAAAGAATCCAATCTCAGATACATGGGGCCCAGGCACACCCAGAGTGGAATCCATGTGGACAGTCTCTTGAAGCACCCTTTCATTTTGACTGTATGTGGAATATAAACACGTTTGATAACGGGAAGATCATTTTCATGGATATATTTTTACTTCTCTCTCTCTTCTGGTAACTTGGCTGGTCAGTATGCAGAGTCTTCTGGTTAGGAATTTAGTAGGATATATTGGTTGGTGATTTAAAGGGTTTAATCATCTAAGTTCTGGATGCATCAGGCTTCCTCATGAAAAGAGCTGTGTCTGCATTTCTTCTTTTTATATGTGTAAAAATAAAACAAAAAACCCAAAAACTTGGCTGTGCTGTCAAATTCATGAAGCCCAAACTTATTTACATACACTTATTTACATTTGCTTCATAGACGAGGGAGTTTATAATAGCTGAACGCAGGCAGCTCTGTGAAGCAAGCCTAGCATTCCTGCTAGTCTTACATATAATCAATGAGCCTGCCGTGCATACACTGATGAATTGGACAATGCAACCGAGGGACTGAGTCACATTCAATCAACTCTGTTTCCAGCAATGTGTCAGCAATGACGCCTGCCTTGTTTTGTAGTGCTATACACACATGACTATCTAGAAAAAGTATAATTGAACAGTCTTCTTTAAGAGCTTTTTTAAAATGTCTGGATATACGTTTGGCACTTTCTCAGTGATAACTATAGTATTAGCCAAGAGATTTTTCTGCCAGCATGAGACTTCCAAACATAGACCAAGCACATCCACAAAGCTGTAGTCACTCGGTCTGAAAGATAAAACATAACAAGGACTCCCTGGTAATGTTCATTTAGCCCTAGAGTGCAGCAGGGTGAGATCTTTAATCTGTCCAGTGGAATAGGAGGAGATGGTAAAGCTAATAATTCACCGCAAAAAGGAGACATGCTCTTCAGTGACTGTCTGCAGCCATTATTCCACCTCAGGCTGTGAACTCAAGCAGGAAGGAGAGCCAGACCTTGGTACTATTCGATTATTCCATAGGTAGTTGCCCTCCAATGCCCCAACATGATATTAGGAAGCACTGTTAGCTGGATATGCTGTCTTTCAAATGACTGAACAAAGGTACTAAGGTGGGAGATCAATTCAGGAACCATGGCTGATGGAAACAGGGAGGACTAGCATCCCCCCGCCCAGGGAAATATTATTCGGGGGGGGGGGGGGGGTCCACCCTCATGTACAATGCACATGCCGGGGTGTGGGGGGGGGGGGAGTGTGGAGATGAGAGTGGGAACCAGAGGGGCTGGAGCAGCCATGGCAGCACCAAGGATAGGGCGAGGGACTTGCAGGGGCTCGAGTAGGCAGGAACCCCCAGGACCCTCCTCTGAGCCTGAAGCCAGCAGCCCTCCCTTCCAACAAGTCTCAGTATTTCCCCTCACTCCCCCTCCTATCCCATGCGTGTACACACACACACACAAACACACTTCACAGTTTTACTTCAAGTTTTGCCACCCCTAAAATGACCTATTCACAATAGTCCATTTTTTAGTCCAGGTGTCCTAACCAAATTCCAGTTTGGGCAGCTTCATTCTGTCTATTTAAATGCCCACTACAGTATCACTTGGAAAAGATATTGGTTTAATTAGTAGTAAGTGATGCAGGCAGAGTAGCAAGAAAGAGCACTTTGTTAAACATGGTGAGAAGTCAATGGTACATCCTGAGGCTGGCATTCCTAATGCTCTGGATGCTCAGAAAACCTGATCTTCTTTCTCCAGCTCTGCTTATCACATGACACGATTTGGGCCAGGGTCTAATTTCACACTGCTGCAGATCAGGATGAACTCAAGACTTACACTAGTTTTATGCCAAAATAAGTGAAAGGATATCATCTTTGCTTCCTGTCTTAAACATGTTGAATGTTGCTTTGTGAGGATCATAAACAGAGGACACATTCTACCTTAGATGTCACTGTCTTTCAGTGATAGGTAAAATGAGTCCAGTATAAACTTTGCAATGCCTGTTGAGGTCTTCTGAGATGGGCTAAACAAATGCAGAAAGCAGGGAGAATGGTGATCACCAAATAGAAGAGCAAACCAAAGGCAAGTCATGTTCCTGTTTGAGGTTCCCTGTTCCTCAGGACACTCAGAGGGCAATAATTACAACAAAACAAATTGCTATTAACAATAAACAGGAAAGTTGTGACCAGATGAGGAGTACTCTGTGTTAAAGCCATTGTCCCAACCTTCTCTCTGCTCTGAAGGTATCTCCAGCCTTCCTGCTATGCAGTCTGACTGATTATTTTGCAGTTTACAATCCTGCCTCATTCTCTTTCCCTAAGCAGCTGTGCAGGAAGAGGAAGAATCCCAGCTGGTAGGAAACTCTTGTTTGGAGGTTATAAGGTAGGAACAATGCACAGTACAGCAATATTCCACAGTGATAATCCAAGCCACCACAATAGCTATTGTGAGATGGATTCTTTTGGACTGTTGCTGTAATATAGTAATAACCAAATGGTAGTAGCCTTGGACAAAAATGAGAGTTTCCTCGCTAACTTCTACTAATGTTATGTAACCTCAAGTTAATTTGCAATCAATTACTTTGGAGATAACCTAGAGGAGAGCAGGCACTGGTAGTCTTTACCTTGATGTAGCTAGTCTAGGTAAACCCTAGCTTGGAGGTATAGGACAAGGTAGATGTACTTGTGCTTTGTGTCCATCAGTGTTAAAAGCATGCCTTTCCCATTGCTGTGAATCAGCCATCAGGAAGTGTAACTGCAGCACACGTAGACATACCCCAGCTAGCTTTCACCTAGCGATCTCAAACAACAAGAGGATTGAAGCCACAGCAGCGCGAGTAGTGGTACAGGCTAGCTGCCTGAGGACATATCTCAGGTCCCAAGTGAGCTTGTACATTATGTCTGCACGTGCTGCAGTCACCCCTCTGACTGCAGCGTAGACATACTCTAAGTCTGGGGAAACCCTGAAGCAATAACTCTCACGGGGTGAACTATCCCAGTCACTGCAATGGAGTGTTAACAATAAAACCTAAAGATGGTCATTTCACTATCAATATCATTAGTCATTTCATGGCTGAGCATTGAAACACCCAGCTAATTAGCTTAACCACAGTCCCAAAATAAAATATTGGACTGACTTTACCATTCATTTTTATATTTAATTCAAGTTAAATCCTCAGGTTTTAATTTTTTTCTGAAACCAGCACATATTTCCTAGCATTTCCACCAGAGCATTTCCAAATCCAGATGCCATGTCACAGAATTTAAAGTTCCATGTGCTAGAGAGTACATGAGGCAGTGGTAGGACTTTATATGGGAACATAAGCATTTGGGCCCCATTGACTTCAGTGGCCCAGAATTTCACCGGTGGAATCAAGCCAATAGTAGTATATTGTATAAATATACTTCACATTTCTTTAACACCTTCTATAAGAAGTGATCTCAAATACAGCATATTATGTTTTCTTTCTGAGAAACCTACAATGGAGCCCTTGAATGCACAAACAATTTTTGCTCCTTCCTTGGAGGGACAGGCAACAATATAGTGTTGAATCCCACAGTGTTCTTGCCAGCAAGTTAAAGAAGTATGGGCTGGATGAATGGACTACTACATAGATAGAAAGCTAGCTAGACTGTCGGGCTCAACGGGTAGTGATCAATGGCTCCATGTCTAGTTGGCAGCTGGTACCAAGTGGAGTGCCCCAAGGGTCAGTCCTGGGGCCGGTATTGTTCAATATCTTCATTAATGATCTGGAGGATGGTGTGGATTGCACCCTCAGCAAGTTTGCAGATGACACTAAACTGGGAGGAGAGGTAGATACGGTGGAGGGTAGGGATAGGATACAGAGGGACCTAGACAAATTAGAGGATTGGGCCAAAAGAAATCTGATGAGGTCCAACAAAGACCAGTGCAGAGTCCTGCACTTAGGACAGAAGAATCCCATGCACCGCTACAGACTAGGGACCAAATGGCTAGGCAGCAGTTCTGCAGAAAAGGACCTAGGGGTTACAGTGGATGAGAAGCTGGATATGGGTCAACAGTGTGCCCTTGTTGCCAAGAAGGCCAATGGCATTTTGGGATGTTTAAGTAGGGGCATTGCCAGCAGATAGAGGGACGTGATCGTTTCCCTCTATTCGACATTGGTGAGTCCTCATCTGGAGTATTGTGTCCAGTTTTGGGCCCCACACTACAAGAAGGATGTGGAAAAATTGGAAAGCGTCCAGCGGAGGTCAACAAAAATGATTAGGGGACTGGAACACATGACTTATGAGGAGAGGCTGAGGGAACGGGGATTGTTTAGTCTGCGGAAGAGAAGAATGAGGGGGGATTTGATAGCTGCTTTCAACTACCTGGGGCGGGGCGGGGTTCCAAAGAGGATGGATCTAGACTGTTCTCAGTGGTAGCAGATGACAGAACGAGGAGTAATGGTCTCAAGTTGCAGTGGGGGTGGTTTAGGTTGGATATTAGGAAAAACTTTTTCACTAGGAGGGTGGTGAAACACTGGAATGCGTTACCTAGGGAGGTGGTGGAATCTCCTCCCTTTGAACTTTTTAAGGTCAGGCTTCGCAAAGCCCTGGCTGGGATGATTTAGTTGGGGATTGGTCCTACTTTGAGCAGGGAGTTGGACTAGATGACCTCCTGAGGTCCCTTCCAACCCTGATATTCTATGATTCTATGATAGTGAATTCCAACTTTCTGGGAGATGTCAGCTGGGGGTGGGAGAGAATGCATTGTATTCCTGATGTATCAAAGCGACTGTCCTTTGGTGGCTCCTGCTTCAATGAAATAAGTAGGTGGCTAACACATATTTCTGGTGGAGCCACACACAAAAAGGAGTTCACTGACCTGTCGTGTATAAAGGAGGAGACAAGGATTGTGTGTCTGGCTCTGTTTAGAAGTTACTTGATGCAATGAATAGAGTATCCATTTGAGCTTGAAAGGTTTATCTTCAAACAAAACTTTAGGAACAGGGCAATAAGCACAAGGATCTAGTGCTGAAATCTATTCGAAGGGCGTTTGAAATTGTCTGATGTTCACATTTCAATTGCAAGCAGCCCTTTGAAACTTTTGATCCTGCACTTTTATCTTTATCTGTTCTTCCTGGACGTTTTAAGAGCACTCATTTTGCCAGTATACATTCCCCTGCCTTTTTCTTTCTTTCTTTCACGGGACAGCTGACACTTGCCCTAAGATTGGATGATTTTCTATTATCATCTGAATGGGTTTTTTTGCACAAAGCGCCAGTATGTGTTCATTGATATGCATATCGTAAGAGTGTGGTGCAGCAGTTTGGATCCAGAGTGGCAGTTGTATGTATATTCTTTTCTGGTTCAGATTGTGACAGAGTTTGTATGAAGTGAACATTGCGAATTTGCTTCAAAATCATTAGCAAATGCATTAAGCCAAATTCATCCCTGGTGTAACTTCACAGAAGCTGATATACTAATCATTGAGAGTGTATATAACTAGTCCTGGGCTTCCATGTTCAGAACTATGTGATAGTGTTTAGTCTTTTGTTAATCTACACCTCCAATTATACATTCTAGTCACTACGCCAATGGCTTGTTATAGAGTCACCATTTGCACTGCTAAAGTTAAAGATTTGCCAGCATTCCCATTACATTTAGATGGGATTTATAATTCCATTCTTTATACTCAGGTCTTTATAATTAGGTGATAGGAATTCACTGTGAGCGGAGTTTGGTTTATGAACTTTCAGTTCGGAGCCTTTTCTTTTTATTTCTAAAACTGCAGATTTTATATTTAGAAATATCAAAAAAACTACAGCTGTCCAAATACTGTTTGAAAGTATTCAGAAGAATTCCAAAGTGCTGTTTGGTTTGTAGACCACATTATCTATAATGCACAAATTAGTTTTCATTCACTTATGTTTGGGGAAAGGCCATATTAGCATTAAATCAAGGTTATTTTCACACAAATGGGAGTATTTGTTGTTCAGAATTCTAGTTATTTTCTATTCAGTGTTTGTTACTCATTATTCTCTTCATCCAATCAAGGGGCAGAAAATTTACCATGTAATTTAAGTAACCAATCACATGCCAACAATAATGAATAGCAAGTAGTCAAAGTATACAGTTCGTGTGCAACCTCATAGGCTGAAATGTGTTCAAACGGCTCAGCAAATACCAAATGCAGACATCAGTTTTGATTTGTGAAGGATTCACAAACTGAAAGAGCCTAAATTTATCAGAGATCATAGTCACAAAATATAATTCAACCAGCGGTACATAAAAAAAAAGATTGAAGCTACTGGCAATTCACATTCAGTGCTTATCTCACACAATGAAATCTTTGACAGATACATGACAGTTGTTGTTTAAAAAATGATTTTATATAAACAAAAATCGAAGACTGCTGTTTTAAATCTGGCTACTATGCAGTTGTGGAGTTATGCTGTAAAATAATTCCTTTATGTGGGGTAATATAACCTAACCAGGCAATTACAAATTTCTTTTTGACAAATATTGGCAAACTTATGCACTGAAAGGAGAACTCCCCAGAGCTGGCTCCCTCTTCCTCCCACTGCTGCTAACCTCGCGCCATATGCCTCTCTACCCTGCTCTCCATCCGTACCAACCTGGGACCTCTTCTCTTCATGCTTCAGATATCGTTGGATAGGACCACTGGCAAGCCCTCTTGCCCCCGAGTGTGCTCTTTCATCAGGAGACCTAGGTGGCTCCCTTCTCTGCTTTCAATGTGTCTTTGGCGGCACCTCTTTCCATCAAGGTCTTTATGGGGCCTCTGCCTTCACAAGTCTTAAATTGTTTCTTTTGGCAAGGCATGAGCTGGAAAATCCCACCATTCCCTTTGCCAGCTATTTCTACTGCAACAAGGCTGAGAGAAGTCTCAGATTCACTAGCAACGAACGCTGGCAACAGAAGAGAGGCTAATAAACCCTAACTTGCGATTGCTGCCCAGAAATATCTTAGCTGCCCACACACACCAAAATATATCGACCTTGTCTCACTGAAAGCTCTGGAGAGGTTGGCAACAGTGGGAGAGGTCAGGCCTGCTACTTCTGTACAATTGGTGGCATATCCAACCCCTACCAGAAGGCCCTTTAAGAATTGTGGATGCAGTGGCCTATATATATTGCCAAAGCGAAGACCCTCTTTGGAAAGAGGAGGTCATACCATGGAAGTACTGGAGGAGCCCAGCACCCCAGATCCTGGAAGCTTAGGAAGTATATATCAGGAGAAAAGAATGGGCTTTGCACTTATGCTAACCACCTATGGCCAACCTTGTGAATTTCAGCAGACATGGGTTCAATTTTAGAAATGAAGTTCTAAAAGTCTGTGTTTCAGGCTACGTCTACACTTCCGTGGTAAGTCAACCTAAATTACACAACTCCAGCTACATGAATAATGTAGCTGGAGTTGACGTAGCTTAGGTCGACTTACTGTGATGTCTACACCGTGCTGGGTTGACAGGAAACACTTTTCCATTGACTTACTTTACTCTTCTCATTCTGGGTGGAGTACCAGGGTCAACAGGAAAGTGCTCTGCCATTGATTTAGACCTGCTAAATCAACCCCGGTGCATCGATCACCGAAGCATCCATCTGGTGGTAGTGTAGACATAGCCTCAGTTTGAGTTTGTGAGGTTAATGGGAATATCTGCAGAGTTCTAGCTTCTGCTCGAGAGCCTGCTCCACATTAATCTAATGACAAGACTCTACTAGGACATTTTCCATGGTATACATCACTTCACTCCTAGCTATACAATATGAACCACATAGAAAATCAACCCTCCTGTGTCTCCTAGTGGAAGGGTAAAGCCTATACTATTTCATAAACATGAGACAAAATAAACAGCCTAAAATATGGTCTTCCCTTGAAGAATGGCCTCACTTTCTTTATTACACAGCAGCATCAGGGTCACTGTTGAATGCACTTTTATATCTTCTATATCTGTTGAGAAGAATAAGTTCCTAAAAAGGTATGAAGGGAAAATGAACAGAAACTTGTGCAGATAAATCTCTGATGTCCAAAAGGCAGAAAATGAAACTCTTTGTTTTAGATGATGGGTAAGAAACCATCCTATTTGTCACTATAGGAAAGGCAGCTAGCATTCCCTACAAGCAATGACGAGGTGGCTGTCGTGGTCCTCTGAAGACAGAAGTGAGGGTTTAATGGCACCTAGAAACTATGGAGATTGTCAGATTAGAAACTGATCGGCTAGTTAGATGATAGAGAGACAAATGACTTAACTACTCCATCTACTGGCAAATAACTAAGCAAACTGTGTGCAGCTATCGGAGTGCTGTTTATGGCTAAAGAAAAATAAAGATGCTCTCAGAATGGTATCTTTCAACTCCAGTTTGAAAAAAATGCAATGTTTATTAGTTTTTCTTCCTTCCCCTGCTCCCAAACACTGATGGTTCATGTTCTGACATGTGCCATTTAAGCTGCATAAATTAAGCTGAGTTGTGTATAAAAGATGGGTTGCGTTACCCAAGGGATTAGAATATTTTCCCAGTAACTTATATAAAAAGCTGACCTCTGTTTGACTTATTCTCCTGGCTACTTTACTTTTCCTTCCACTTTGTCCCTTCAGTTTTTACTTTGTTTGACTTCTTAGGGACCTTACATAAGGCCCATGATGGTGAGAGTTCCACCCACAATGTCCTCACCCTCCCCGGAGGCCTACAGGCAGCGAACACAGTTACCAAAGCAGGCAAGGATGTAGTCATGGTGATCATGCATAGTGCTGCTGCAGCACCACAGAGCTCCTAGAATGTACCTACTAAAGATTAAAGTTGCCCTCTGGGATAGAAACGCCAAGGGAGGGTAAGTGGAAGTACCACTGACTGCTCTCCCTCTGATTAACATCCTCAGGGACATAAAGGGCCAAGAGATGCAGTGTGTACATTCCTGAGCCAGCAAGAGTGAATCTGACCTTCTAATTGAAGAAGCAACAGCGCATCCACAACTTTACTTATTGGCCTTCTCCCCCTCCTCTGAACATCACTGCATGCACATTTCATTCAGCACTTGCTATCCTACCATCTCCTCAGCACCACTGAAATCTAACCTTGACAAGGCACTGGGAACTGGGAACACCCCGAAGTGAAACAGAGAAGGTGACCTAATAGATGTTTTCTATCTCTAACGTCTCAAAGTCTGATTACGTGTCTCATGTTCACAGCATACACACAGAGAAATTACATAACAACTATAACATACTCCAGCTGGAAAGTTGCAGCATAACACTACTTTTAGTCTTAGAGAATCCAGACTGATAACACAAAATAACCAGAAAGAGAGAGACAAAGCAGGCTGCTCCCAAAGGCAGAGAGGTACAACCCACCCCACCTTGTTCCAGCCTGGCTCTTTCCAGACTAACGCTGCCAAGTCCAGATTGCAGACTTCCCAAACAGAATCCCCTAGCCTGCAAGCAGGGCCAGGAAACCTCTTAAAATTTCAAGTGACAGCTTTTAAGGGTGTTTTGAAAATTGTATAAAAAACAAAACACAATATCAACATCAAAAATAATAAAATAAAACACTGTTTCATTCATCTTCATGGAGTGCAGGATGAAAGGCTCAGAAGCCAACTTGACCTCTCCTCCGGCCCCTGATGCCGCATGGGGCCAGGGTAGAATTAACCTCAATGCAGGCGCAACATAGCCAATATGCCACCCCCTGTGCAAGCCCCAGGGATGGGAAGAAGCTTGTTAGGGGCAGTATCTGTAGTGCTTCATGCTATGGAGATTATAGGTTGCCGAGCAACACACTGACAGCCCTGGGGAGGCTGTCATAAGTTAGAACAGCCCCCAGGGCAGCTCTGCCTTATTCCAGGGACCTTTTCAGCCTCTGCAGAAAGCGAGAATCCAATATGCACAAAGGTGGTAAAAACCATCTTTATCCCACCTCTTCTGTCCCCACAGTCTTCTATGCTGCATCTCACGACACAGAAATCACTTCCTTACACACCCACCACGAACTCTGCTTTGGCCTTTACAATTGTTTCTAAACTTTTACAATTTCTAAAAAGAAATGTCCTGGTCAAAACATCATTTCTAACTTAACTTTCCACTCCTATCTAAAGTTAATATTTTTGTTCCATTTGCTGCCCACATGGTAATACAGCTCCCCCCAACCCTTTTCCCTGCCCTTAAATAATTGTTCTCAGAACGCATAAGTCCCTATCTCTGATGAGAATATTGCACTTTGGAGGAGGTGAACTTGTGTATCAAATAGATTTCAGGGGCACTATACGAGATAATCATGAAATTATTCTACAATGACCCTATAGAAGAGTGACTCACCAGCTTGTGCGCCCCTTCATGGCTGGGAATGGCATAGCAGACTCTCCTCCTTGGGCGCCCCCTGCCGACAACTGCACTGGCCTCTTGGTCATCTGTTTCTTCTCATGACTCAGCCTTCCGGCCAGGTCACATTCAGTCCCGCCAGTGCCAGGTTAACAGAGTCCCGCAAACAAATATTCCAGTGACCTTGTGTCAGGTCTTCGTCCCCTAATTCTGGACCCTATGTCCCTTCTCTCAGGGCTTCCAATAGTCTCAACCTCTTGTATCAGGGAGGTTTTTTGCTCCCTCCCTTGATAGCTGGTAGGGGAACCCAGGTCCTCACTTTCCTCTGGGTTCCAATCCAGGAAACCTGTAGCGAGGAGCCTCCGACTCCATACTGCCTCCCTAAACTAGTTCCTATTGTGGCCTCTCTCTAAGACTTTTTCCCTAGCTCCCTTTCCAGTCTCCTCAGCGTTCTTTCCATCTCTTGTAGTGAGCAAGACCTCCCAGGGTTTTCTCCCTGGAGGTCTAGTTCCCACCCCTTTTGTTAGTGATCGTGACAGGAACTTGTTCAACTCCTGAGTCTTTCCAGTGTCTCTCCTGGCTATTTCCAGAGTCCTCTTCTCAGCAGAAGGCCCGAAGACCTACTCTATGTCTGGGCTTCCTGCCTTAAGCAAACTCTTTGCCACCCTCCCAGGCTCTGCAAAGTTCTTTCCTGCTTTGCTACAGGAGGCCCAGTTCCTCCTAAGCCCTTGACCCTCAAGACTTCTTCCCTGGACTCCTTATCCCAGGACTGCCTCAGGAGTCTATTTCATATCTGCTGTGCTTCTCCCTTCAGGATCAGTCCCAGGGTACCAGCTCTCTCTGACAGCTACTCCACTTAAATGAGCCACGCAGCTCCTCTCCATCTGGGTCTTACACTGAATTAAATCTGACATACCCTCCAGGTGCCATCAGGTGCCTCTCTAGCTCCCTTTTACTTTTACACTGCCAGTGTGGGGTGCATACACCCCAATGACAGACCTTCAAAGCTGTTGTAATAGTAAGACCCTGCTATACAATTAGCGTCGGGGGGAAAAAAGATCCCCAAATCCTTAAAATATGAATGAAGCTTAAGATTTTTAGAGGGGTGCCCTGGAGATAGAGGCAACTGTGAGTCAGTACATCAGGTTATTCTAGCATTACGACCACCTATTTCTTCTTGAACAATTGTTTAGGACTACAGTAGTTTCCATTTGCACTACTTTTGTGTAACCATGCTGGTGGATTTAGTTTGCCAGTCTTCCCAAGTCCACAGTTTTAGCTTGAATCTGAAGTTTGTATGAATGAAGCACAGAAGCCAGTCTTCCTGATTGCACTGAAGTCAATGGCAAAACTCTCATTGGACTTTAATTGGGCCAGGATTTCATTCCACAACTCCACTGATGTCAGTGGAACTGTGCCTTCTTATTCCAACAGTCAGTGTCTTTCTTTGGATATGATATTGCTCCCACTGAAGTCAATGAGAGTCTTGCCATTGGGTCTGTTCCCTTAGAAGTCAATCCTCTGAATAGATTGGTACAAATGGGACTTCGGTACCTAGGTTGCTCTATCACGTCTGAAAATGTTATCCGTTCTCTTTACCTGTATTGCTGTGCTCCAAGGCCACCTTGCTCTTTGATAAATATTACCAGATCCTTTTTCATGAAGGCATCTCTGCTCTGATATAGCTTGATGCTGAAATTATGGTACCTCCTCTGGTTCCAAAGCACTGGCATTTTTAAAATGTGTCACAACAGAATCCTTGAGTCCACATTTATTTTGAAGACATTCAAGCAAAATCTATAAACCCTGATGTCTGAGTCAGATGTGTTGGGTTTGAACATACGGTGCATTGTTCATTAAAACCAAATTATCTCAAAAGTTTCCTCTGCTAGTATCATAAAATAAAGGAAAGGGTAACCATCTTTCTGTATACAGTGCTATAAAATCCCTCCTGGCCAAAGGCAAAACCCTTTCACCTGTAAAGGGTTAAGAAGCTAAGATAACCTCGCTGGCACCTCACCAAAAGGACCAATGAGGAGACAAGATACTTTCAAATCGGGAGGTGGGGGGAAACAAAGGGTCTGTCTGTCTGTGTGATGCTTTTGCCAGGAACAGATCAGGAATGCAGACTCAGAACTTCTGTAAAGTTAGTAAGTAATCTAGCTAGAAATGCGTTAGATTTCCTTTTGTTTAATGGCTAGTAAAATATGCTGTGCTGAATGGAATGTATATTCCTGTTTTTGTGTCTTTTTGTAACTTAAGGTTTTGCCTAGAGGGATTCTCTATGTTTTGAATCTGATTACCCTGGAAGGTATTTACCATCCTGATTTTACAAAGGTGATTCTCTTACCTTTTCTTTAATTAAAATTCTTCTTTTAAGAACCTGATTGATTTTTCATTGTTCTTAAGATCCAAGGGTTTGGGTCTGTGTTCACCTGTACAAATTGGTGAGGATTTTTTACAAATTGGTGAGGAAAGGGGGTGTAGAGCTTGGGGGGATATTTTGGGGGAAGATGTCTCCAAATGGGCTCTTTCCCTGTTCTTTGTTTAACACGCTTGGTGGTGGCAGCATAGGGTTCAAGGACAAGGCAAAGTTTGTACCTTGGGGAAGTTTTTAACCTAAGCTGGTAAGAATAAGCTTAGGGGGTCTTTCATGCAGGTGCCCACATCTGTACCCTAGAGTTCAGAGTGGGGAAGGAACCTTGACAGCTAGTAAGAGCCCAAAGCATCTACTTAGAGTCTAAAACTGGACACAATCTATCCAGCTGTTCCTCTGAGATTTCATAGGTTTTACTCTCACTCTGATTCTTCAAAGAATTTCAACAAAATTTGCTAAACTACTTTTTCTAATAACAGTCTCCAAAGATGCAAATTCTTAAAGCTACACAGTTTCCAAGAACAATTCACCAGATACATCCAAACCATGGAAGAATTTGTGGTCAAATAGCCTTGTTAGTTGAGTTTTGTTTTGTTTTTGTTTTTTTAAAAAAGCAGCTCAATGAGATTTCTATCAGACCCAGGAGTACTCCTGCTTCTCAACCTTTGTTCGTTTTTGCCAATATATCAGTGTCTGAATTTTGTAACTCTAGGTCGCAGCTAGAAAAATCCTCTGTGATGGGGTACCATTTGAAAACAAGATATTATTAATTCTTCTCAGTTGGGCCTTTTATCAGCATAGTTATTATGGATTATTTATTCATGATAGTCCCCTCCATTTTTGCATTCCTAATCAGCCCATTGAACATGTGGAGTTGTTTAGTCTCAACAAGGAGCTTTATAAAAGCCCCTGACAAGCTTTGTTTACATTTCAATGTGCCGTCCACATTTCAGCAAACCTTTTTTGTGATTTAATTTACAAAGCAAAATAGTGTTAAAATCAACAGTTAAGCCTTAACTGCTTGGCAGGTTGATATAATATGGCATGCGTCTTTCCATAAAGCAACAGAAATCAAAACTGGCAGAGAACAATTAGCTCATCAAGGCTCTCATTCAAACCCCACTGTAGTCAGTGGGAAGACTCCCTCTGAAGTCAATCTGTGTGCATATGGCTAGAATGCTAGCTGCAATGGCAGCATCTCTGTAAATTAATAAAGAGACAGTTTTACAAGCATGGAGTCCTCACATTCTTACCCAGCACGGGGTACATAAAACACCACTTTATATAAGGGACTGCTTCTCAGACTAGTAGACCTTTTTTTTCCCTGACAGTCAGTTAAAACTCTCAGACAGCTGTCTAAAGTATCAATTTGGCGGCAAGTCTAAAAACCACCGGTATTCTAAGGAAAATTCCTGAAAATAAACCTCTTATCTAAGAGCTTGAGCTGCCAGGCTAACACTTTTCACCTTGACAAGCTTTTGCTGCAAACACCGATCTGTGTGAAATATTGAGATTTTAAACTAATGCATAACCCCTTGCTTTAAAGCTAGATAGAACCATTACAATCATCTAATCTGACCTCCTGCATAACACAGGCCGTAGATTTCACCCAGTGGTTTCTGAATCTTGCCCAGCTATTTGTAGTTGAAAGCTTCCTCACACAACTCTGTCTTGCCCTATACTACCTTACTCATATTTCAGTCCTAAGGCCACTCTTGAACAAGGATTCCCAGTCAGGACAGATTGTGTGGCGGTTTGGCTAGCAACAACATTTATTTTCACTTGAGCCAGATTTTAACTCTCATTTCCAGAGCTTAAAAAAAAAAAAAAAATCTATATTTTAACCCTGCTGTACTGCTCAATTCTGCTATCAGGTGGAATGATTTTCATCTCACCTGTCACTGTGGCCCCAACAAAGTGGGAGGTTACAAGTTTCAGTAGTAATGTTTGTGTTTTATTTTAAATCTCAGCCGTCTATTGCAGTCTATTTATTTTTAGGTCAGATCATCTTAATGGGGAGGTGGTGTAGAAGGGGGGAACATTTCCAAACTGTCAGCTGAAACGAAAAGGAATATGTATGAAAAGAGGCCGCTTAGCTATTGGTTTTGAAGTGATGGCATTTGTCTACGAGTGCATAGCCTACAAAAGGCGACAGGTTCTAAAATAATGGTCCTATGGCAGGCGCTGAAATGTAAAACATATGTCACACTTTTCCCAGCTCACAGTAAGATTTAAAATATTTATACTGCTGCACCTTTGCCTGAAAGCTTTCTGCAGCTTCCATGGGTTCATGTGCAGGTGAATCATCTCACTACAACTGAGCGGCGGTACTTACACAGATTCATTGTTCTGCATGCAAAGGAGGCAACGGAAGTGGGGGGCAGAGGCCGACCAGTGCGGCAACCCCCCAAAGAGCAGTTTTGTGAGGATGTATTCACCCTGAAGAGTAAAATATTTATTTTCATGCAGCTTTTTTTTCTTTTTAATAAAATATTATTTAATTTACCACAAAGATGAGAGAGTGAAGCTATTCCCTTCCTTGCATGAAGAGCACAAATTTGCCAGGAAAAAGTGTAATCTAGTGCTCTGAAATGGCTAGAAGGAATACAGAGTTCAGTTTGTTCTCCCGCCGCCCACACAACACACACACACACACACACACACACACACATACTTGATTGCACATGTTTCTTTCAGCTTTGCTTTGGAAAAAAAAAATCCACATCCTTATGCCAATCTTAGTTTTCCATCTTCCTCAACAAGCAGAGGCTCTTAGGCACAGTCGCAGTGATCTGTTCATCAGAGATCTGAACTGTAACAAACAAGACCTCCACCCCTCAGGCTTCCATTCACCAATGTCAGGCGTGCAAACAGGCCTAGATTCACAACAACAAAACTACTCTGTAGCTGAACAGCTCAGTAGCTAGCACAAGAGGGGTCCTCTGCGGTCAGCTTTTGACCCTCCCACAAAACCAAGACAAACGTGTATGTATATTTCTGCACACATGCACTCGAGCCTGTGAAAAAAAGTTTACTCGCACAGCTAGGCAAAATGAATCAAACAGCCCTGATCCTGCAAAGAGCTCCATACAAACATTGTGCTCCATATAAACACCCTGTGCTCACACAGAACCCCAGTGAAATTAGTGGGGTTTCATGCAGGCAGAGTTCCACCCATGTGGATCTCACTGCACGCTGGGGCCGCATTCATACTAGCTCACCTAGACTGTATTTTCTCTGCGGCTATGAAGGCGAGAAACCCAACTTTTTAAAAATTATTATTAATTTGTTTGTTTTACATGAAAGCAGAGGTCCTCACATATTCACCTGTATCTAGGAAGTGGGGCTTTAAGAAAAATACCAAACACCACAAGATTCGCAATAAACCTGTGAACTGGAAACACTGCCTAGATTAACAAAAAAATGTTGTTGTTGTTGTAACTTCTCTCTCTCTCTCTGTGCTTGTGTTTTATGTCAAAAGAATTTTCCTGAATGAAATTTTGTATACTAAATTGTTGAGATGAAAATATTCAGCCAGATTCAAAAGTATGCTCTAACTAACTTGTGCCATACGTAAACAGTGATAAATCCAATTTAGCATCATTGCTTTGCAGCACCAGAGCAACCCAAAGCGGTTGGATCATAGCAGTGAATCTGGTCCTTTTTTAATATTTAATTCCTTTTCTGATATTACGAATAACACCACATTAGATTATTAAAACAAGAGTTTTGAGGTTTCATAACACCATTTTGACTCTGGGGTAACTACAGATGGTGAAGAACCAGAATTTCTGTTCCATGGGAAAGTCTCACATTTTGGTTTTTAAAAAATGTGTTCCAAACTGGAATGAAAGCCAAAATTTTGAAGTTTCCTGTGAAACCAAGACTCTAAAAAACTTCAGTTCAAGACTAGCAATGAATTTCATTTTGATAATGTCATTTTGATTCATTTCACTTTGACTATTATATTTATACAATATTGAATATACAACATAGTGTTAAAATTAATATTTTAAATATAAAAGTTAAAACAAAATACTTAAAAATTTTCCCATTGAATTGTTTGATTGGAATCAACACATTCTCATTAAACATTCTGGTTTCGACTACACTGTATTTTTTGACCAAAAAACCACGTTCCATTGAAATTATTTTTAGCCACATAATAACCTTTTTGGCTCCAATGGAGTTACATCTAAATCAAATGACAGGAAAATCAGGTCTCTAAATTGTTTTGTGCAATTGGTTTATATTTCTGCTTGGACATTGAAAGAGTTTTTGGTTTTCTAGTCAATTTCTCATCAAATTTCATCTTCTGGTTCTCATGCATATAGCTATTGCAGTACCTAGAATGCAGGGTTCCCTGCAGGGGAATGTTACTTTTTAAAAACATATTGTTCATTGTAAACAAGCTTTATAAAAAAAATCAGAGGATGTTCAGACTACAGCAGATTCTCTTTTTACACAAACCCTAAATTTTAAGCTAAACAAAGTTAATGTGTTCCTTAAAGGTCCATTGTGAAGAAAAACATGCACACCCCATTCTGCATAATAAAGCCATTTTGTTTTGTTTTTAATTTGAGCCACTCTTTAATTAGCCATCTCCAAAGTGCCACCACATTCACCTCCGCAGTCCTGCTGCTGCTTTCTGGCTTTACCCCATTACTTGCTTAGTGGGCAGCAGTACTTAGATTTGCAGGCAGCACTTACAAAAGGGTAGATATGATCGATAGTTTGGACACCCCCAGGAACAAGGTAATGAAGTGAAATATTAAGCCTTGACCTTGATCAGTGATTTGAGTGCATGTCCCACAAGCAAGAACGAAGCACAAGGCAATGCTGTACTGCCCCTGCTTCCACTTCTCCTTTCAAGGGGGAAAGGGGATATTAAAGCTTATCAGGCTGATTTGCAGAGGTGCTGAGCAACTGCAATTCCACAGTTGTCTTCAGCTGGAATTGTGGGCAGCCCTAAATCCTGCAATCCTTACGTAGGTAAAATTCTCATTGAACTGAATGGAAGTTTTACCCTAGTAAAAAGTCTACAGGATTGGGTACTAATTTAAAGCTAGACTGTAATTTTACAATATGCCCACAGTAAGGGGTGGTGCATAGAGAGAACACATGTTACTCAGGAGTCAGAATCCCTTCCTCTGTTCACCTCTCGTTCTCTACTCTCACCCCCCTTTTCATAGGGCCTCTTACCGCCACTTGTGCACCTGACTAACTAATCTAGATGGCAGGTAAGAGGGCAGAGCTAAAGCTCCTCCATTCCCATCTCCTCCTTGCCCACTTGTCAGTCAAGTAGTGCTTTCTCCCCACCAGCGCCAGGGTCAGACTGAGCAAGGCCATAAGAGGACCTTGGCTCACCCCACTACGTGGCAGAGTAAGAGGAAGGGCGGTAAGAATCTAGCCCTTTGTGCATTGCACATAGTAGCCATGTTGTTTATATTCACTGTCATTTTTTAATGATTCAAGCTATTTGGCCTTTATCCCTCACTTGGGAGGATGTTTAATATTAAGGGACGGGGGGGGAAGAGGAGTGTGGAACAAAGAGAACCATGTGTTTTTGTAAACTTAATGGGGGCATCTGCAGTTCTTGTTTAAATGATGAGCATAAAGATAAGGCTGTGTGCTGAATGATCCACATAGCAAAGGCAAGAGGGGCCTGGAATAACAGTCCACAAGTATCTGAAGAATGTAAACACCAAGAGCAGAGAGGAATTGTTTAGGATTGTCCAATGGGATGTAACTTAGAGTCTAAGAACAACTGAAAAAACAGATCAAAAAAACTTTTAGACCGAATGTCAGGGGAAAAGTCCCTAGCAGCAAGCTAAGTCATCACACCTAGGACATGTATGGATAGACCTTTCCATGTGTAGGTCTCTTCTCTTCTCTGTGGAAAAGGAGTCCAGACACCTCCAAGGCACCAGCCACTCTGTGCCTCCCCCCGGAGGCCCAGCAGGCATGGGAAAGGGGCGAGGCAGAGAAGGGAAGAGAAAGACAGGGATGGGGCATTACACAAAGCTGCCCAACATTTTTGCTTCTGGATAGGATCAGGACATCACCTTTGTCCAGGTGCCTCGGGGGACGGTGTGTGTTCCGGGAGTAGCAGTTAGTGGGGAAAAGGACAGGCAACGCAGTTCCACTGATGCTCCACTGTGCTGGGCGGGGGGAGCTGCAGCCAGCTTAAAGGCACAGAATCTCCATGTCCACCAGTGCAAAGCTGCTGGAGGTGCTGTTGAAGGAGAGGGCATGAACTGAAGTCTGTGAGATCAAATCGACTCCGGAACAATCGCCTAATGGAAGTGGTGAAAACCCCATTAGAAGTGCCATGTACCATTTAGATGGAACAAAACTCTACAGCATTGGGAGTGATCCTGCCGAAGCCAGATATGAACCCCCACTATCTCACCAGTCCACTCCAATCCGGAGTGCGTCACCCTGCCCCTGTGATACAGATCTGCGGGAAAGGAGGTGGATCTGGCCAGCAAGGGAGTTTCCTTTCATTGGGGAATCCTTAGGTGGTATTCACCTAGTGCTACACCAGGCTCCTTTCCATCTCTCATACCCTTCAGCCCTCTTGCAATGGTGGAATGTCAGCTTTGTAGTGCGGAAGGGGGAGTCTTGCTGAGCTTTGATGCTCTTGGGGGCTGCTGCAGCTAGGTGCAGGTTATAGAAACCTACCCAGGCTGTATGAGCAAATGCACAGTTTTGCACATGCATGTAATGGCAGTGTTGCTCAGGCCTCAACACTAAAAAGATTTCCGGGTAGAGTAGTACCAGCAAACCCTCCTAGTGTAGTTGCTGTTTGTACCAGGAAAAAGAAAAAAAGTATTTTTACTGGTATAGCTTATGCCAGTGGTTCTCAAACTTTAGCAACCCAAGGACCCCCCTTTTGATTTTAAAATTTTTTGCAGAACCCCAAACCCCCGATCAGCCCCAGGCCCCCACCCCACCTCTTCCTGCCCCTCTTCTTCTCCCCCTCCCCTGAGCATGCCCCATCCCTGCTCCTCTCCCTCCCTCCCAGCACCTCCCGCACACCAGGGAACAGCTGTTCCGCAGCGTGTAGGAGACACTGGGATGGAGAGGGAGAAGTTGATCAGCGGCGTCGGCTTCCCCGGACATGATTCTGCACCCTCCCCCAAGCATGCCTGGTTCCCACTCCTCCCCCTCCCTCCCAGGGCCTCCTGGGTGCCGCTGAACAGCTGTTCCTCGGCGTGCAGGAGGCGCTGGGAGGGAGGGAAAGGAGTTAAGGGAGGGAGGAGGAGGAGGAGATGATCAGTGGGGCTGGCAGGCCCCCCCACAGGGGGTCTGCAGACCCCAGTTTGAGAAACACTGGCTTATACCACTTTTTTGCCAGTATAAATGACTACTACGCACGGGCTTTAGCTGGCACATGTATGTCAGACAAAAATCACACCCCTAATTGGCATAGCTATGCCAACAAAACTTAAATGTAGGCCAGGCCTTAGCTGTGACTGGTCTCTTAAGTCACATGGTACTTTCTCTTTTCAGTTAGGCCAAGCATAATTAATCATCACTATTTTGGTGCAAAAGCTCCAGGCAAGAAAATTTAAAATTCGTCTTCCTACACATATCTGAGCATGTGAGCTCAAATTTTGCCTTCTGAGAGTCTTCATACTAATCAAATTTGACTGCATAAATGTTCATGGAAAACGAATAGGAAGAGGGTATGAAAATGGCTGAAGCAAATTCATTTAAATGTCTAAAAATATTCACCGACGACTTCTTTTTTTTTTTTTTTTTGGCAGTACTCTCCCAACTCTACAAACTTCAAACCATTCCTGAATTTAAATATTGGTGTTTAGATACAGTTTGTGGCAGGAAAGCCCTTTGAAGTCAATGGAAAGATTCCCACAGACTTCAGAGGATAATGACTCAGATCTATACTCTCCACACCAACTTTAATTGTTGACTTGTTTCACGTTTTCCTGTATCGCTAGACTCTGGCCAGAAATGAATTCATCTACACACAGCAAGAAAGGCTGTGTTCTCACAGGGTGTCTGAATTGACCGGAATCAGGTTATGAAATCTCACAATCGAGATTTCGCACAGTTTCCAGCCCAGCTGTACATTTACACAGTTTGGATCAAGTTCAGACAAGCAAGCCAAGTTCGGCGTAGTAAAACAAACCCCTTGGAATTTTGCCCATTACTATAAAATACGAGCTGTGCTTGTAAAGCAACAGGTAATCCCATAGTCGGAATTATGTTATCTATTTTAAAACATAATTTGCTGCTGTGCTTGCCTCACATCCTTCTCACCCTATTTTTATGTTCTTCCATGGACGTAACTTGCATACACATGGATTTGCTTGGTTCATGTCATCTTCTCATTCAGCTAAGGATCACGTACCTGAAGACCTTTTTAAGTATCTGACTCTAATAATGTTTTCCAAGTCATTTCCTGCTTACTACTGAGAATTACCTTCTGGTGCACGGTAACAATTTGGACAGCAGGCGACCCATCCAAATTTTTGTAGGTAATTAGCAGATTGGATATGCAGAAGAAGTGGGTCAGACTGTACTTGTTATTCACAGATGGTTCAATATAATGGATTTCAGTGCTTGCACAGCTTTAAATGCGTAACATTTTTTAGAGAAAGAGTAATAAAAGAACCAAGAAAAATCATTTCAAAGGGTTATGGAGGTTGACAGTATATATATGTGTCAATAATAGCATTTATTTTGTGTGTGTGTGTGTGTGTGTGTGTACGTACACACACACACACACACACTGTAGGTAAACATAACATACACACCAATGTGTTTCATGTATACAATAAAACCACACCATATAAGTAGGCAAAACTCTGTGCGGGTATACATGAATAAAAAATACACATGAAGTAGGAGCCAGATTTTGAGCTCATTTATACCAGGGTAAATCCAACTCTACTACGTTCAATGCAGTTACTATAAACAGAAGATCAGAATCCAACCAATACTTTCTGTGTGACTATTATATAAATAAAATTGTACACACACACACACACACACACACACAGTAAATCTGCACATAGCAACTACTTCTGCGCAATGCACATGATAAGCTGCAGAGCCATGTAATGAATATAGTAGGATATTCAATCCCAGTTAGGCAATGCGGTGATCCCCCATTCATTTTAATAGGAACTGGACAGCCATATCTTATGTCTACACTTATTTTGCACCTTTGACCACTTCAGCTGCTTTCTGCTCATCAATCACTTTTCCCAGGACTTATTTTAACCATTTGTTGCCTCACTGCTAAGATGTAATGGATGTGGGGGCCCTGCAATTCAGTTTCCTGCTGAGAAGAAATCAGTGATGTAGAGTTAAGATATATTCTTAGTGCAACTTATTTTAATTACACCCGTCCTAGAACAAAGATGGTTACCAACAGTACACAGGAAATCCCATCTTTCAGGATTCCCAGCCAGAACACCATTGCTAAGCTCCCTAGGAGCAACTCTGCCCTAGAATTGACCTTAGTCAGTCAGACCAAGGCAGAGAGCAAACTCCCTTGCTGCTTGCCACAGAACCCCCAAAGAAAAGACATCACAAATGAATACCATGGTATTTTCTGCCAAGACTAAAAACTTGCTTGCACATTAGGAAAAAGAACTTTAAGACTGTACATAACAGGGCCACATGGTGATGCTTGCCATAACAATTACAAAACGCTGAGCAACTTCGTGCAACAGCTATTATTTTTAGATGGACGTTCCAGATAAATGTTTCTTCCTTTTCCCCCTGGAAATTTCACCACAAAATTATCCCAACCCAGAGCCCAGGAAGGACAACATACATCTCTGAAAATCAGCCAATGAGCTTTATGCCACCGGAGAAGGGGGTAGTCCCCCATTCCAATGGGACATAGCACTCCCTCCAAATCCACTCAGGCCTGTGATTGCAGATTTCAAATGTGTGACTTTAGGTATGTGCTTGAATAGCACCTAGCACAATGGAGTCATGGTTAGAGTGCAAGCCCAGGCTTGGGTGACTAACCAGAGAAACTGGGCGTGCTGCAACAGCCATACTGCTATTTTTAGCACCCTAGCTCAAGCAGAGTTAGCGCAAGTCTGTCCACCCAGGCTAGGTGGCCTGCTCCCAGCTACAGTGCAGACATGCTCTCAAGCTGGGTAGCAGCTCATTGTGGGTTCGTATACACATTAAATAACCCCACAGTAGCAAATCTCAGAGCCCAGGTCAACTGACTTAGGCTCACGGGGCTCGTGCTGCGGGGCTAACACTAGCAGTGTAGACCTTCAGGCTCGGGTTGGTTCCCGGCCTCCAAGACCTCCCCCCTTGCCATGTCTCAGAGGCCAGGCCCCAACCCAAGTGAGATCAGTTACACTGCTATTTTTAGCCCCACAGCTTGAGCCGAGCAAGCCTGAGGCAGGTGACCCAGGCTCTGAGACTCACTGCTGCGGGTTGTCCCCTCCTTTGTGGAGACATGCCCCATGACTCTCCATGAGCAAGAAACTAGAGTGCTGTCTTTTCAATTGTAATGAAGTCCGTGGAGTTACTAGTATTTGTTGTAGCAACCTCAGCTCCGATAATCCCACTGCCCTTCTAATGGCGTTGAACATTTGACATTATAAAATTAGCATACAGTGACTCATATCCAGAGGTTAGAAAGACTCCTTATGAACGCCAGCATGCTGCCTGTCCCCATGGAGTCATATAATTGTCACTGACCATCCTTCTGTGCTTTTGTTGCCTTGAAGTTCCATTTGTTTTGAAAACTGCTTCAGTGGCAGAGGCCAGATAAGGTAATTAAAGATGCAGTTAGTTTGCTTTCTTTATTAGCACTGGCAAATTCATGTAATGAAGCAGTGTAAAGAGAGTTTAGGAAAAAGATGGAACTGGCCACATTAAAAATTATTGCAAATGAACTGTGCCACTTTTTTACCCCCTTGAGACCCCTACAATAGTAGATTGTACCAACAAGAGTACCTGGTTATGAAAAAGTGTGTTCAATTCGTGTTCATCCATGGGAGAAGTTGTGCCTTTTGGCACAGACCTGGGCACAGGGCAGGGAGACATATAAACTGCACAAGCCCAGAAGTTGCCTCAGGAGGCATTGTGTCTCAGAGACATCCCTTTGAGGCACAATTCCCTCCCTGCATCCTTGTCACTCTTGAGGGAAATGGACTGCTGGCCTGTACCAACAAATCAAGACTCCATTCCTTCTCCACCTCTCCCTGCCCATTCTCCTGTCCACCTATTCTGAGGTGGGGGTGTGTGGAATCAGGCATGAAGCATCTACTTGGGTCATACGTGCCCAGGCCTAAGGTCTGGGTAGCCAGTAGAGGGGCATAAGAGGAGTTCTTACTCCCCTTTTCTCCATTGTGTAAGGCGTAGAGTCCAAGTCTCAGTCTACCCCACTAATTTTCTATTATTCTCCTGTTTAAAATGTTCTGGTTGTGCAGTTAGGGAACAGAAACAGTATCACGTGACTTCAGTTACTAATCCCACATCAAGAGTAGTGAATAGTCAAAGTGTGCAGTTTTTGGAGAACCCACAGGTTGAACATCCCATGTCCAAATTGTAATATGAACAGGTAGAGGCAATGAGTAAGTTCACAGAATTCAGTCTAGTTTTCAAACAATTCATGAACAGAAAAGATGGCTCAATCTGTCACATCATTTATTTGCACAAACAGCTCTAGCAATGGCCATATAGATAATTTGATTTCTAGGTCACTTGTTCAAATCCAGCCTAGGTCTCTAATGACTGAAAGCCATTACCATCTGACAGCTATTTTGGTGTCCCTATCATTAGCAAAGAGTGAAGTTGAATGAAGGTTAAGTGAAACAAGTGTATCTTTATTAAACCCTGTGCACTGCCCTTTCCAAGTCGCTGAGTTGCTTCTAGTCTAACTCCACCCATTCCTTGTTCCCCTGCGTCTCCTCAGTAACAGCCCCTCCAAAGAACGTGGGACCTTTGACTCCAGCTTCACTGATCATGGTACAGTACCCCGTGAGAAATTAGTTGATAGGGTCCCAGTTCAGATGATAATTTACTAATTGAACTCTCTGCAGCTGGGCAATGATTTGTTGATTACTAAAACGGTGTCTCTCTAAACATGGCCTTCTGGAACTCAGTACTCCCAAATCTTCACATGGGACCCTTCAAACCCTCTGAATTTCAGGGCTCTTTGTTGTGATATAACCATCTAATGCTTCTCCTTTAGTGTCTTTATTACACTGAAATAGGAATGCTGCTCATAAATTTACGCTCCCCTTTCCCCAAATAACCTTTACAAAGCAAAGGTTAAAACATGCAATAAAATAGCATGCCTTCCAGATCATCAATTTCAATTCCAGGACAATAAGACTGAGACTTGGAGATGCACAGAGATGGAGAGAAACATTTAAAAATCTATAAACCAGTGATTTAACAAACCGCTAACTAAAAGGAGGCATCTGATTATATAAAATTGCCAAGCAGATGCCAAGAATGCTATTATGGCTTCCAATCATTTACTGCCTCCACTTCACTCCAAAAGCTATTTCTTCTCTTTTTATGTATTTAGCAGCTCCAAGGTCTAGCCAGCATGGAGCTAGGGGGCAAATGGGGTGGGGTGATCATCATCTTTTTCCAATATTCTCAATTTTTATGGCATATGTTGCAGGATATTTCAGCAGCCAAAAGAACCAATAACTAGACCAGTAAAGGTTGGTTCAAGAGGGCAAGAACTGCTAAACTAAACCAACATATGCAATGAAGTTTGCAGACACCGTGACAACGAGATAGCACACAACGCACTCAAGTACTTAACTATTCCAAATAAAAATAATGATCAAAAATAACCTTGTGACTATCTTGTGTCTACATATAACTTTTTTGTCCCAAATGAGAGCAAAGTGCTTTGCAAAATATGATTGGGATTTGGTAAAGACTCCTCATTGACTTTCATTGAGACTTGTGCTCCTAAGTCACTTTCGTACTTTCAAAAATTAAGAGTCATTTTACCCACCACTGAAATTCAGCCACCTCTAGGGTGGAGCATGGCAGTCACCAAGATGATCATGTATAGAGCCTTGAAGAAGGCACAGATAAAGTATCATTTTTGTTTTCAAATTAATATTATTGGTGCGCTGGTGTACTCCAATCCATTATATATACTATGCACCATTGCGCTTAAATAATAAGAAATAAAAGCAATGCTACATATATTCTTGAGTAACAAGGTAATTGCTCTCTGAAGGGTCCTAGTAGCCAGATATCACTTTAAACTCAAATTGCAGATGAGTTGTTTATTCATTTTCATGAGCTTTGGTAAGAAAGCCCAGGTTGTGGATTCAGGCTGGTTTGGTTTCTGAAGCAGCTGGAATTTGATTTCCGGTATTGCCCTTCATTAACCTCCTCTACTGGTCCACACTTGCTCTGCCCTGTTAAGCAGCTGCTATGTTCCATCAGTTATGGGCAGCACAGTATGGGGAGGAGGTGAGCAGCCCTCAGTGGTGAAAGAACAGGTTAAGGACTATTTAGAAAAGCTGGACATGTACAAGTCCATGGGTCCGGATCTAATGCATCCGAGGGTGCCGAGGGGGTTGGCTGATGTGATTGCCGAGCTATTGGCCATTATCTTTGAAAACTCATGGCGACTGGGGGAGGTCCCGAACGATTGGAAAGAGGCAAATATAGTGCTCATCTTTTTAAAAGGGAAGAAAGAAATCTGGAGAACTACAGCCTCACCTCAGTCCCTGGAAAAGTCATGGAGCAGGTCCTCAAGGAATCTATTCTGAAGCACTTGGAGGAGAGGAAGGTAATCAAGAACAGTCAACATGGATTCACCAAGGGCAAGTCATTCCTGACCAATCTGATTGCCTTCTATGATGAGAACTGGCTCTGTGGATATGGGGAAAGCAGTGGACATAATATATCTTGAAGTTAGCAAAGCTTTTGATACAGTCTCCCACAGTATTCTTGCCAGCAAGTTAAAAAAGTATGGATTGGATGAACGGACTATAAGGTGTATAGAAAGCTGGCTAGATCGTCGGGCTCAGTGGGTAGTGATCAACGGCTCGATGTCTAGTTGGCAGCTAGTATCAAGCAGAGTGCCCCAGGGGTCCCAGAGTGGCCCAGGACTGCCGACTTGAGGCCGGTTTTGTTCAACATCTTCATTAATGATCTGGATGATGGGATGAATTGTACCATCAGCAAGTTCACGGGTGACACTAAGCTGGAGGGTAGGGATAGGGTCCAGAGTGACCTATACAAATTGGAGGATTGGGCCAAAAGAAATCTGATGGCGTTCAACAAGGACAAGTGCAGAGGACTGCACTTAGAATGAAAGAATCCCATGCACCGCTACATGCTGGGGACTGACTGCCTAAGCAGCAGTTCTGCAGAAAAGGACCTGGGGATTACAGTGGATGAGAAGCTGGATATGAGTCAGCAGTGTGCCCTTGTTGCCAAGAAGGCTAACAGCATATTGGGCTGCATTAGCAGGAGCACTGCCAGTGGATAGAGGGAAGTGATTATTTCCCTCTATTCGGCACTGGTGAGGCCACATCTGGAGTATTACGTCCAGTTTTGGGGCCCCAAGTACAGAAAGGATGTGGACAAATTGGAGAGTCCAGCGGAGGTCAACAAAAATTATTAGGGGGCTGGGGCACATGACTTACAAGGAGAGGCTGAGGGAAATGGGCTTATTTAGTCTGCAGGAGAGAAGAGTGAGGGGGATCTGACAGCAGCCTTCAACTACCTGAAGGGGGGTTACAAAAAGGATGGAGCTCAGCTGTTCTCAGTGGTGGCAGATGACAGAACAAGGGGCAATGGTCTCAAGTTGCAGTGGGGGAGGTCTAGGTTGGATATAAGGAAACACTATTTCACTAGGAGGGTGGTGAAGCACTGGAATGGATTACCTAGGGAGATGGTGGAATTTCCACCCCTTGAGGTTTTTAGGGCCAGACTTGACAAAGCCCTGGCTGGGATGATTTAGCTGGGGTTGGTCCTGCTTTGAGCAGGGAGTGGACTGGATGACCTCCTGAGGTCTCTTCCAACCCTACTCTTCTATGATTGTATGTGGCATTTAGGGGCATGGACTGTAGACCCCTCTGAGGGCTATTAATTCTTCCTCCTCCTGCCTGTGCAGTTGAACAATATCAGCTCCATTGTATCTGGGGATCTCCTTGGTAGCAAAACAGAGGCAAATTTGCCCCTAGTACATAAACTAAAGTACAGTACCTTCCTTTCCTCATTCTGGAAATGTACATTCAGCCCATACATAAAATGGGGTGAGAAATGTTACAGATCTCAGGAAATTAATGGTCATCTTCTTGCTGTTTGTTTTTTTTCCTCTGAAGAAAGTATGTGCTTACATCCTTCACGGAACCCTCCTCTATTCAGCAGTCACTTTGGCCCAGACTTTCAAGTAGGTGAGTTGGGTGCCTAACTTCTTTAGGCTCTGTTGAAAATCCAAGCCAAAATGTGCCCACACCTGAATTACATACACCAACCCCAAGGGGTATGTGCACACCGCTAACATGAACACCTGCCAAAGGGCATGCACAGGGGCATACCTATTTGGGGGGGAAAAAAAGCTCTTTTTTCCTAATAGGGTCACAGGACAATTATGTCCTGAATTTAGTCTCCTATTGGTCATATTAGCAATCAATGGAAGTGAGATAATTTCAATTTACTTCTGAGTCACCACACATCAGGATGTATCTGTCACATTCCTTTACACCCAGGGTTACCAGTTATGCTCATGTAACTAATAGAAGCCACTGTGATGTGCCAATTGGTACATTAAAAACCCACATTTGTAAAGCTGCTTTTAAGGTTTAAAATTAAAAGCCTTTGTATATGCAAAAAACATGAAGGGAATAGTGGAAACTGAACAGTGTCTTCCTTTTAACTCTGTCCCATTATCTAAGACCAATGGGACATGCCATTAAATTAAAGGGCAATAAATTTAGAGCCAATAAAAGGAAATTTTGCCTGACACAGTGCAGAGAATCAACTAGCTGAATTCTCTTACACTAGCAGTGGCTGGATTTTACAGAGGGATGGGTAATTTTAATGAAGAGTAATAACACGTATCGACTAAAGAGTCAGTCTAAGATACCAAGGATTATTCACAGCTTAGGCAATCAGCTGCAAGGGTCAGAGAGTAATGCTTTGGGCACACTGGCTCTCTGCCATTGCTGCTGCTGAGTGAGATGCCACTCCAGGTGCACAATTTTGAATATACTTTCTTATTTAAACACTGCCTGGTTCTTTCAGTTCTGCTCCTAGGCTTGCTGCTGATCTTCAGTCTATCTGGTATGAATTCCACTGTACATATCTCACGTTTCCTCTTGCTTAATGCAAACCCCTTGCCCCAACCTCTCCAAAAAAAAAGGTGGGGGGGGCTGGCACTTGATTTACTGCTTTTCTCATTTGTTCACCTGGGAGTTGTGCGGGTAACACAGCTCACCCAGATCAGTAGCCAGATTTTATGAAGCTCCATGGATCAACTTTAGGAAAGGAATAGTGGATAGAGAGATGGCAGATAGCAGCATTCTATATTTCATAGCCTTTCAGAGATTTCAAGGCTAGAAAGGACTATTAGATCATCTAGCCTGACCTGCTAGTTAATAGGCCATTCACCCAGTTACCCCTTTATTGAGCCCAATAACTTGTTTTGACTAAAGCATACCTTCCAGAAAGGCACCCAGTTCTGGATTTGAGGACATCGAAAGATGGAGACTCCACCACTTCTCTCAGTAGTTTGTCACATATCTCTCTCCCACTCTTCCTTTATTTTCCACCCTCTCAACTTGCTACACACACACACACACGCGCGCGAAATGGCTTCTATACCACAGCCACTCAATGTTTACCCAGCCCGATATTCCTAGTGAAGTGGGGAGAAAGGGGAGGGGAGAAGGAGAGCGTGTCACACAATCAAGTGTCAAAGCCAAAAAATCACCAATGCCTCAAAATTCATGGAAAAGTGAAATTTCAAGATTTCAAAAAAAGAAATGGGGACCATTTTCTAGTGAAATTCCACAAATAAATTGTTACCACTGTTGTGTGGTTCTAGCCTTATGGTTCCTTGGCATCTAAACTGAAGCAGTTTGTTACACTCCCAAATGGTTGTATCGTAAATGTTTAAATCAAGTAAATGAATTTTTAACATTGCTCCTGACAATGATTTCTTTAAGAATAGCTAGTGCAGGGGGCCTGTAATTAAAATTGCCGGGCATTGCCTTTCAGACATGGGAGAACAGCCAACAGGCAAAGCTAGCACAATAGAGTGCCTTAGAAGGGAAGACAATCTTTAATATGAATGAGATTGGCTGCACAAAGCTTGCTTTCCCCATATAATGATGCTTCAGACATGGAAATAGGTGTAAATGAATCCATTAACATACAGTTAGAGAGCAAATCAATTCATCTCCTTAGTTTAAGAGCGCAGCAAGGGGCTTTTATCTCAGAGTAGTAGGGATGCTGCAGTGCTCTTAAGTACACCACTTCCCTGATGCAGAGTTTCTGAATGGAACTGTATATGGCTAATTACACAGAAGAGTTACCAGTCATGGTTTTCATAGAACACTGAGAATGCTACAGGTTTCACTCTGCAGTTTTCTCTAGCTTCCTTGATGTCCAGCCTAAAGATGCCAAAATGTACCTCAGAATAATAGTAAGAATGGAGAGTTAAATAAAAAAACAATTTAATATAGCTTGGGACTTTATCCTACAAGGGGCCCTGATCCAGCAAAGCTCTTAAGAACATGCTTAATTTTAATAATACCTAGCTCTTAGGCTGCACTTTTCATCACTAGATTTCAAAGCGCTTCACAATCTTTAAGGTATTTAGCCTCACCACACCCCTGGGAGGTAGGACATTGCTGTTATCCCCGTTGTAAAGATGGGGAATGGAAAAGCAGAGAGGCTTGCCCAAGGTCATACAGGAAGTCTGTGGCAGAGCAGGGATCTGCACCCAGATCACCAGTTAGCAACCTGACCACTGGACCAGCCATCCTCTAAGAGTGTGAGTAGTCCAGCTTGTTGCTTGAGTGCTTTGCTGTATCCAGGGACAAGTACACAGTAATTTTCAGGCTCAAGCCTTTTGGCATACACTCCTGAAACACTGGGGTGCAACAAAGAAACAAACAAGTTCAGGATATTAACCGTTAACATCTGTGAGCCAGTTCCTTATCTGATTTACAGCATAGTAAATTTGGAGTCATTTCACTGATGTGAAGTAACTCTGGATTTACATCAGTAAATTCAGGTCAGAATCTTACTGTGTCACTCTATAACTAATCTCAGCTTTCAAAAGGAAAAACCAGCCACAACAATGTGTGATTTTTTTAAATGCAGGAAGTTGAGGGGATGGAGTTCATTACAGCCAGGATAAGGCAAAACACAGGATCTGTGATTATGGGAAAACAACTACACATGTCTGCTTGAACCTTGGTCTCTGCTTATTTTGAATGAGCAAAGGCACAAGTTAAAAACCGCTATTAACCCAGAGGGCTTGATGCTTTAAAATATAACCTTGGTAATCTGTTTGTGGCTAAGGATACAAGCTAAAAAAGCTTTTCTTTGTCAATCAGCTAGCTTCTCTGTGTAAAAAGTAGCTTCAGCCCAAGTCAAAAATATATAGATTCTGAACAGTTTTTTTTAAAACAATTATGCTTTACATCAATCATTTTTTATTAATAGAATCACACATATTATGTACACTCACACCCACACAAACACAATTCTTATGTTAATTCTACTTCCAGATACTCAGAGTTAAAATTCTAGCACCAACAGACATGGGATTCAAGCTGAAAAGAGGCTTCAGAAATGGAGTTTGGGGGCGGGGTGTGTGTCACAGTCACAATAAAATAGCACCATGGGAACGTCCCAGTCACAGTAAAATTGGCCCCCTCTGGGGTCCCCTGGGTAAGCACCAGCATTGTATATCACTGACGCCTATATAGGCATATGCATGGGAAAGGATTTTGGGAGGGGTTGAAGGTGTGAGTGTGGAGTGAAAGATTCCTTTGCAGGTTGCGAGAGGCCAAAAAGGGAGGAAAGGAGAAAGGAATGGGTTAACTCGATGATCCAGCTTGGTCTGAAGATCAGAAGCTGACTCCAGCCGCCCAAGGCCAACACACCCAAGCAGACTCTCTGATGCCAAGAAAGACGGGGGCCTGGATTCCAACCCTGATCAGCCATGAGAACAGATCAGTAAACTGAACAAGACTGCAGGGGATTGCAAAAACTAGTGAGAATGCGAAGGTCGGCAAATGGGAACATAACAACCCTGAAGCTGATGTGTTTTGGGGAAGCCAAGGAAGCCTCGGAAGGCCGGTTTGGACTGGTACAAAGAGCAAGAGGGACAAAGGTCCCTGGACAAAACGCCCCCAGAAGAACCCAGGACTTAAAACCCACCCAAGAGCTGAAGCAAGTCGGAGATCAACAACAGACCCTGGACAACCTGTTCACAGGACAGAACTCTCATCCACCTCTCCCGCTCTTCTTCTTATGTTACACCCAGGCTTGGCCAGCCTCGGGTCGTGCGTGTGAGTATGAAAGTGAGTTAGGGCTTGAGGCACTAACACTTTCCTCCTTCCTCTGAGTGACGTGGGGAACCCCCAACTCTCCACTGTTATTTTACTTAATTTTATTAATAAAGCTTTGAACTCAGTCACTTGGTGTGCTCCGTCATCTCCTCCCCTAACAATCCTGCGGCCTCAGCCTGATAACCTGACGCCTCAGGCAGGTTGGTAACATAAATCTGTCACAGGTGGACAGGATAAATCAAACTTGCTCTGTTAGTGTAGCAAGTACAAGGTAACACTGGACACTGCAACGCTTCCAGCAGGAATCCAGGAATTGAAGTGATTTCACATGTTTACAGCAGCTCATTTTTTCATTCAAATTCAGTTACTGGAGTTATTTATTTCTGTGGCATGTTACAGTGGTCAGTGCTGGTATCATGACCAGCACAGAGTGAAGAATTTCACTACCATGCCTGTGAAATGTTTGTGAGCAAATTGTGAAAAAGTCTCATATTTATTCTAAATCATCTTTCAAATTTTCTTTGCAAAATATTCTTTCCCCACCGTATGGTAAATCTGCCCCTTCCTCCCTGGCCACACAGATCCCTTTGTCAGCAAGACAGATTTGACTGAGCTGTTCATATGATAGGGCACCCAGATGAGGCTCAGATCACCATCATGCACAGGGGCAGATGGGGGATGAGACATGGAAGGGCTAAATGAGGGTCATGAGGGAAAACAGACTCCATGGCTGTGCAGGTGCAGCTGCTGTAGAGGGGCTGCACAATATCCCATGAAGGCTACTTCATCCACTGAGCTGAAGAACCCTATATAGAGCAGCTCCATGGTTTGAGATTAAGGGTTTCTCTGCTCCCAGCCTCTTCAACACCTGCCCAGTGCCCACTTCAGTAACTCAGTGTGTGCACTGGGCTCTGGATTTGGCCCTATGTGACCATCTTGCAGTCTGTTGTGGCTATTTAAAATGCATCAGTTAACTAAATCATGTACTGCTAGTCAGTCTGATTGTGTGCCTTTGGGTCCAATGCAAAGTCCAGTGAAATCAGTGGGAGTCTGTCCTTTGATTTCAGTGGACTTTGGATCATACTTGCAAGTAACCAAGCCGCACAGCATGCATTATCAGTGTTACCTGTTCCATTCAGATACACAGTTTAGAATTCACTAACTCAGATACAAAAAACAAAGTTCTAATCTGTGACTGTTCATTGGAAAGTAAACAGAAAAAGGCTCTGAACACAGAGGAATCAAATTCAAGTTTGTGGACATCATCTCCCTCCTCCTCATCCCCCAACGCCACAACTATTTCACCTCTAGGTTGTGAAGTATGTAACAAGTACTTGAAATATATATTTTATATATGGATATTCCACATATATATTATCATGTACAAAAGCAACATTACTGGAAAATGCTCAAACCCCCATAAAGAATGGCCAAATACATAAAGCCAGAGATATGCCAGTTACACAGAGCTTCCCAGATTGTCTTGCTTTTCTCCATCATCCCCATCCCCTCTGTTCATTTGAGCCTCACTGTAAGCTTGGCTAGCTAAAAACCAAAGTTCACTTAGTCTTCACATCCCGCAGAGACAGCTTAGGGCAGAATGTGCATGGAACTCCTGATGGCATGACAGCTAAGATGCATAGCTCCCAGACCCAGGAATGCCAGCCAATTCCATAAGAAGATGAAGTAACAGACCAGAATACAGCTTCAAAAATCACACACAATATCCTATTCAGAACCTCAGAACAGGGTTTCAGCTGAGAAGGTAAGCAGCGATTCCAATGTCAGCTTGAGCTGTATGCACGCAAATAGTTACAGTGCACAGCAGACTATGACAGAGATCAATTAATAGTTAACACACAGGAAGTTGGCTGGCCTTGTGCGGGCATTTACAGCTGTATCACAACTTCACTGTTACCAGTAGCAGCAATCTCATTTGGAATCTTCATGCTACCAAAGAATTTCGTAAAATAAATAAATAAGCAAGCCTATAAAATTGCACCCACAATTACTTCTACAGCTAACCTACTTTTTAAAAGAAGCTGCTGTAGTTCAATCTGGAGAAAGGGAAGTGGCAGTGGAAAGGAGAAGGGATCTGTTTCAATCATATGCATTTCTGTGGATGTGCAGAGAACACAGCTACAAGCACCTAGAAGAATGAAAAATGGTGTTGGTAGTTACTGAACAGACTCACAAGCTGCTCAAAGCCAGGGAAGAAGCTACCTTTAAGAGTATGCCTCTCTGTATGTCTCTCACAATTTCATCCCAGGATCTGAGCCAACCAGAAGTCATATATATAAGATCTGAGGGGAGTTTTTATTGGATTCAGCCAGATGGCAAAAGATGGAAGGCTAAGACACCTTGGCTGAGTCTGAAACCTGAAACATGTTGGAATCCAGCAAGATTTTCTATTTGACCAGTTAAATCAATACCCCAGTCCTGCAACTGACTGTGTGTGGACCCACTCTAGCACTCATGCATAGCCCCATTGCCTACAATGAGGGTCCCCAAGAGGTGTGCCTGTACAGTCAATTGTAGGATCAGGTCTTAAGGACAGTGAATCAACTATTAAAAGAGGAGTGAGAGGTACTAGCTAGAAGGATCTGCAGACTCAGCATGGAAGAAGTGTTTGGATGTGGAAAGAGAGATCTGTGAAGTTTTCATTCCAATTTGGAAGAATTCAAATGAGACACACACACAAAATTGAAAACCCCAAGTGGTCAAAAAATCATGAGGCAGGCCCCCAAAAGTTCCTGGGATTGGCTTAAATATTGTAATTTTTTGTAAAATGGTATTATTTTTATTTACCTGGTGTTTTGAGTGCTTTGGGGACACCTAAGTCACATTTTCAACCTTTTCTCCACAACTAAGAGAGCTAGAATCTTACCTTTTAAAATGGTTATATATAATTACTCCTGGGGGAATTCTATGTCACTTTGTGTGCACAGAATTCATGTCTCCCGCAGATTTTTTTGCTGCCCCACAGAAAAATTACTTCTGACGGGGAAGCAAAGGGAAGCTGCAAGAGTGTTCACGTGCCCCTCCCTGGCAGCATAGGAAGGTTGGTTTGGGCACCTGGAGCAGCTGATAGAAACGTAAATCACTGCTGGGGAGGGAGGTGGGCAGTCGTACGTGTGAGAGTGTGACACTTGGTCCCTCTTGCTCGCTATTGCGGCACGCTTGGCATGGAGGGGTAGGGATCGGGGTGTTTCTGAGGAGGTAGGAGTGGGGCAGGCTCTGTCTTCTCAGACAGAAGAGAATGTATACTCCTGGGGGAATTCTGCACCACCACACAGTGGAGAATTTTGCAGAAATTAACGTTTGCGCAGAATTTCCTTTCCCCCACAGAAATGGACTGCAGTGCTGCAAGCTGCCACTAGGGACCACTGGACCCATCAGAGCTCAGCTTGCATATAGAAGACACTGCCTGGGGGAGGGAGAGGGAGCTAGAGGGTTCCTGGCAGCTGCAGTTCCCAGCATGCCCTGAGGAAAGAAGAGCGTGGTGTGCAGGAAACTCCATGCAAGCCTGGGACCAAGCATTAGGTTGTTTCTCTCTCTGGATCCCTGGTCTCTGAGGGGGAGGGGTTGTGGGTGTCTGGCTCCTAGCTGGGCTTGGGGCAGGGAAACAGGAACTGGATTGTCATAGGGGTTTCTTTAACTCTCTACTCCTGCAGGAATGTGTGTGTGTGTATTGTTACAGACGTACTTGCTGACAGGTATTTTGAAATAAATTACCAAAATAATTGAAACTGGCGTGATTATGTAGTGTTATTTTGACAAATAAAATTTGCATAATTTTAAAATATTGTGGTGTGCAACATTTTTAATTTTTTGGTGCAGAATGCCCCCAGGAGTAATAATACACACACACACACACACATATAAAGGCAAGATGAGCTTTTTACCTAATCACAGAATTCCAGGTGCTGTAAGGAAAAATAAACCCACACCAAATATCATGAGACTCATGATAAAATCGCAAGAATTGGCAACACTGCACACAAGACATTTAGGGCCGGTCTGTAGATTAAGAAATCACCTTTGAATTTCAGAGAAGAAAGAATGTGTGCACAAAAGGAGTGCAAATGTTATGGTGAACCCCTAAATTTGATGCAAATATTACATATGTACAGTAAGGAGAGTCTTTCTGTGAAAACCCGTATATGAAGGATACGCAGGAAATTTAACCTAATAGATTTTGTTTAAAATATTATTTAAGATATTTCAAGTACTGTTTGAAGGTTAGCAGCATTCCAGTTCTGGAAACTAATGTTAAAGGAATGTAAAGGAAACCTCTATGGATCTGTATAGTCAGGCAACACCATTTTAAGCATTACCATAGAATATATGAGATAGCCACAAGACTTGAGAGTTGGTCTTCTGCCATCACATGTACATTCATAATGTAAAGCTTCTGCAGCTACCTTTATATACATAAAGTGAGGGTTTCCAAAGTTTAGAGAGCAATGGAAGGCAGTAAAACTGAGGTTAAGTTTGGTATTAAAGTGGATACCTGGATACAACTCCTAACTCAGCACTTGGCCAAACCAAAATCTCAGAGCCAAACGGTTCTGAACTTTAGATATGGAGCTAAATATTGTGGTGCAGACCTATGTCCCATTGCTACTATAAGTGACCGTACTCTCCACTATTCCCCTGCACAGCTCTACCAGAGTTAGGAACAGTCTAACCCTAACTAATCACATATGGCTCAAGTCATTCCCTTTATTCCAATGTAAACTGAAGATTCTACAAATTATTATTCTCTACAGCCCCTCCCCCAGCCTTTAAAAAAAAAGATATAAATATTAAGTCTTCCAGCTTTAGGATTAGGATATATGAATAAACAATCCATATAACTCTGTAGTCTTGCCATTTGTTTTGCAGGCTTCATGTTAGTTTATCCTTGTCAGCAGCCAGCTCTCTTCCAAATATAACTTCTTCGCTATTCTTTCAAATGGCTATAAATTGTAAAGCCAAGTATCTAGTTGCAACTTTGTGTGTAGCAAATGCAGCTCCATAGCTACACTAATTTAAATAGAGCTATGCTGATTTAGACAAACCGAAATTATCGCTTAGTTAACATTTGTGACTTAATCTTTGGTTTATTTTTCTTATGATCATTATTGTTATTTTGTAAGAAGTGCCATATTAACAATAATTCATGGTGTGCAATGTTGTTGTAGCTGTGTTGGTCCCAGGATATCAGAGAGACAAGGTGGGTGAGGTCATATCTTTTATTGGACCATCTTCTGTCGGTGAGAGAGACAAGCTCTATGTAAGATTGAAAGCTTGTCTCTCTCACCAACAGAAATTGGTCCAGTAAAAGATATTGCCTCCAGTAATGTATGGTGTCATTGAAAGGTGTGCAGCTATAGTTTTTATATTATTTTGGATTAAAATGTACCATTATAATAAACCCCTTGTGTAATATAAGCACAACAGTAAAAACAAAGGGCCTGATTCTGTTGTTCTGCACTTTGTGAAATCATGTATACCCATGTGAAGAGAATGAAAAGTGGGCGTAGTGATCTAATAGTGTTTCACACCCACTCTCCATTCACTTTACACTGGTGTGCACAACAACACAAGGTGCAACGCAATGGGGTGCTCAAAAATCTTTACATCTTTTCAGAAACATCCCCTCAGTGCCAATTTCCTCAAGAATAGTCTGATCAGTCACTCCTTACCAACTAAAAGAGGATTTCATCTGATCCACTCTGGACTATAACTGGGCTTCTTGTAGTTGTCAACATTCCTGAGCTGGGGTAACTTGTTGACATTCAAAAAAGACTCAGATCTAGAAGAGAGTGTAACCCAGAAAAAAAAAATCATTTACCAGCTAACACTAACTTGTTTACCAAAAGAAAATGGCAAGATCTGATACTTCCTGCCCAATCTCGCTCTCTATATATTCAGTCTGAAACACAGTTCCCGTGATATGTGTTGATCTCCTCTTTTCGCTTTGGTTTGCCCCACAAAGCAAATACTTTTGTACAGCACATTGTTGCAGGCTTCTGAAAACAGATGCTAATGTTAAAAGATCCCATCCAGGCCATTCAAAAAGCACTCCTCCCCACTTTTCCCCCCACCCATCCACACTCTTCCATTAAAAGATAGAGTTTCTCAGCTTCTCAAAACATATAGGCCCTATCTTGTTTCCACTGAACTAGATGCTCAAACATCCCATCAATTTCAAGGGAGCTGGATCAGACCCACAATGATTTCCTTTGTCTGAAGACATTTAAAACACATCTATGTTTTCAAAAGCAGTTATGGCTTTAGCTGAGACTCTCGGGAAAAAAAATGGACGATATTAGTTGTGCTTGCTTTGCATGTTGACAAGCAAGCACAATTAATATCGTCCATTTTTTTTCTGTGGCCCTGTGAAAATCTGCACTGTGGTGGTGGTGTTGGCTTGCGTACGGTCTCACGCTGGATTATATTTTGTATTGGCTTGTTTGGTTTCATTTTTATTAATATTATTATTGTCTTGCTTGAAATCAACTATTCATTTGATTCATGTCTACACCTGAAAGGACTATGATTATGATGCAAACTATCACATACTTTACTTAAACGTTAGACAAACGGAGGACGGTATATCTTCACCCTCCTATTGTACAAGCCCAATTAGTTGCATCATGCACTCCAGTACAACGGGAATACTTCCTATGTGGTTTCTGTTAAATACCTTTGTGACAGTTTCTTGGCAAGAACTGAGGCAGAGAGGTTAACATATGTTAAGAATATGTACAGCAGGCATTCCTCGTTAGAATGTAAGTAAATAGGAAACATTGCAGCAGTAGCATTTCCTGTGCTCTAATCCAGGCAAGTTTGCATTAGAAATTTCTGAGACAGATATCAGGGACATGTTCATTTTGTAACAGAACTACACTTCCAGTTCTACAGTGGGAGATCATCTTTGTACTCTTCACCCACTCCGACCCATAATCTTACCTTTCAGCCCATAAGGCTTACTTCAGGAATGTCTAGGGTGGGAAGATAAAATTAAGGATTGGAATAGCTGAAAAGCAAGCTTCTTAAAATACAAACCTAGGTACAAACAATTTCTACTCCTACTGCTGCAATGGAAGTATAGTTCCACATGTCATAAGCGTTACTGAAAAAGCTGCTTTTCTCATTAGGCCTCCCACCCTCAGAATCAGGCCATAATAAAAGTTTACAATAAATTAAGGATTGAAATATATGAGGAAGTGCAAACTGTTCTTTAAATCTGTAGCAGAAAGCCAGTCAGGACAGATCTGAGGCAGACATACTACAGTGACGTATATGACAAAAGGAGACAAAATAGTTTTCATGAAAACACAATTTTCTGATAAAATTCCTTGTTCAGTATTAGAAGACATAAAAGCAGAGAAAAATTTGCTTCTTATTCACCATTGTCAGACACCTAAATGGATGAGCTTGTGTTGATATATCAGGCAAATTTTTCTTCTTTAGAAATACAAAGTTGTGTGCCAAAAAGAAGAAAGAAAAACATGACACACAAGCCTTCACTTCCTAAAGATTGACAACGAGCTTCAACTACTCAGCAAAACAAATGTTTGTTCAACAGTCCCATCTTAGAACCATAGAATATCAGGGTTGGAAGGGATCTCAGGAGGTCATCTAGTCCAACCCCCTGCTCAAAGCAGGACCAATCCCCAACTAAATCATCCCAGCCAGGGCTTTGTCAAGCCTGACCTTAAAAATATCTAAGGAAGGAGATTCCACCACCTCCCTAGGTAACGCATTCCAGTGTTTCAAGTAACATGCCTGCTCCTTGTTTCCCCACTGGGCAGAGAAGCATCCAGTGCCCCTTGTTGTTTCGCTGTGGAGAAAGTTGCAGGCGAAGAGATCAGTTGAGATAGAGGGCACTGACTGGGGGATGAGAGGGGCAGCTCACTGTCCTGTCACAGCTCCTCATTGCCCAGTTGACGTTCCCCTCTGCATGGAACGTCATTTTTGGTCCACTCCCCTCAATTCTTGGTGCCTCAAAATGGGGAAGAAGAAGAAGATGACTGGAAGGGAGAATCTAAAGATTCTGAAGCTTTGTGGGGGGTTGTTGTGTTTTGCATGTTCTGGGCACTGGTTAGAATGAATCTCCCAGGGAACACTGAGGTATCAAATGTCTCCATAGAACCCTTAGATTTTTTTATTTTTAAGATTTCCTGGCTGCAGTTTAAGCCCAACCAGTTCTTGTTCTCTTCTTCCTGAGAGAATGAGAAAAATCCTGAGATGTGCTTACTACCTTCAAGTAACATTGGCTTCCACATGTTTGATGCATCTATATTTTATGTCTCTACTTTAGTCTGTTATCTTTAAGGCTGTTGCTTGTTATAGAGGGGAAAGAAAGAAAAAACTCATCGTTTTCTCCTAACACTACTGTAAAATTCCTCAGTTCAGATATACAGAAAAAAAACCAGACTCATACATTCCTGACACACAGTACTGGAAATGTTATTCACTTTAATTCTGATTTTTAAAAGAATTTTAACCTCTGTTTTATGGGTTTGGAAGCATGAACTTAGAAAACTTCCCTAAATACATGTAAAATATTGATAAATATTGTACAAAACAAATACACAAATGCACACACCCTACTGCCAACGCTTCCCAGGTACAGCTGTATTCTGAGCTTCTGTGCTTTTAAAGTTTAATTTATATTTCAGTGATATATCTGTATATATAGTCTTCTTACCTATATTTCAATGCTTTTTTCAAGGATTTTTCTCTATATTACATTCTGATATTTTGTCCAGACAAATTTTAAGAAGTCCCCTAGTGATGGAGTTTCAAACACTTCCCTTCACATCCTACAGCCCATACCTAAGGCTCTGCAAGATACAGTACAGTGGGGAAGAAGTGCAGTTGTCTTTGCCTATAGAAGAAACACATATAATACCTCCAAGGCTGTGCTGGCCTGCACACAATTGCCATGGCACTTGCTATACCCTATTCGCTACTCAGCCCTTCCCAGAGCTGTTCTGCTTCTAAATCCCAGCTAGCTGGCCCCCTCCTTCCACAACTCATATATATATGCAGCCCAATTATGAATGCTTCCAGAAGTACCATGCTTCCGTTTGTAGCACATCCAATATGTCACAGTTATTGTCACAGTTCAGGTCAACTGTACCTGTATTTCCTCCTCATGGTCCAGCAAGCACACCCACTCAAGGCTCTCGGCTCATCAGCCATCACCTGTCTTGGGGGGAGATGTGCATTTCTCTCCCTCCTGACACGTATTTCCAGGTGGCAGAGTTCTCTGCCTACAGTGCGAGTTCCCCAATAACGCAGACTCCCCAAAGGAGGCCTGCTTTGCTTTTCTCTTCAGAGGATACAAATAGTTAAGTTATCACCCAGCTTTTCCTAAGCAAACACATTTATTCTTACAGAGAAAACATATTTAAAACAATAAAAAACCATATGCATGCGAATAAGCTTACCAGAGATCACCCCCCTCCCCCATCTCTACAAGGGATCCGGTTGGTGTCAGTCCTTCCAACCCTTCTCTAAGGATTGGGACCTTCCTCTTGCTCAGAAGGTCCCATCTGTTTGCTGGATCAGAAGGAAGGCCCTGAATCAGTTTAACCTCAGGCTGTTTATTCACAAGTCCTTTCTTTGTCCGTTGGCCCCTGGAGAATTCACTTTGAACATGTATAGCTGAAACTCCTCAAGAGCTGGTACCTACCTTTGAAGGCGTTACAACCTGAGTGAATTTGCCTAAGCATCCCCTACTGTTCTTAGTTCTTGGAGAGACTATTCTTACCCTATCCCATGGAATTACCTGCAATCCCTGGCTCATAGTGATACATAAACTTAATTCGGTGAGATCTCCCAAAAGACATTGGAATATCTTGGCACCTTATCTATTAACTGTGACAAAGATGGCAGAAGAATATGTAGCATAGTTCCTGGGTTTGGTAAGACCAATAAAACTTCCTGAGCATTGCAAATGGCTTCCTCTGTGCGGCTCTTGATGGAGATGGAGCTTCTAACAACATGCAATCGTTCACACTACAGTGTCTGTTTAATGCTTGAATGGAAGGATAGAACCTGATCAAAAATATACTCAGACAAGCATATAATTATTTGTGGGTTTAGATTTTGTGAGGGTTTCTTGAGGGAGAAAAAATATATTTCTACTGAGGGGAAAACCCCACATGGTCTTTTGCAGAAGAGATTAAATACATTTTTCATCTCTCTTATTATAGGAGTTACTATCCTTGAGCAAAACAACCTTTTCAATAAAACAGACTTCTTGTTCATTCTAGGCTTCATACCAAAAGTGCAATCTAGGCAAATCATATTCACTATGTTTTTGTGTGCCAGAAAAGCATCAAAATTTCCTAGCCCAGGCTGGGGTTCTATGGATCCATTCATAAAACAGCAGGAATATATGACAAATGTATCATAATACTCAGAAAAGAGGGTAGTTTCTTTTCCCATTTGCCAAGATCAATGCATGGTAAAACACTGACATTCCGTGTGGACATTAGTCATTTCCATAGGCTCATTCTATGGAGTAAACATTTGTCTAACTTGTTATTCTGCCTTTCCTTTCCTTTTTGCCATCTGCCTCCCTTTTCCTCATTTTTCTCTCGTTATTTTTGTATCTGTTGCAATGCTCTGGGAAGATCCCTTCCAGATTGCTGACCAGAGTTTTGGAATAACCTCATAGAATTAATCCCAGGTTTTGAAATAGGTATAATGCATAGTCTGACTGCAATTTGATTTTTTTTTAATTTAGTCTAGTGTAAATGCTTGTGCAATGTGGGCAAAGTCAGCAGGGTGCCTGATTTTCAAACACGCTTGTTTACACCAAGTGCCCAAACCCACATACCTGCTTTAAGAAAAGGAGTACTTGTGGCACCTTAGAGACTAATAAATTGGTTAGTCTCTAAGGTGCCACAAGTACTCCTTTTCTTTTTGCAAATACAGACTAACACGGCTGTTACTCTCATACCTGCTTTTGAGCACTCAAATTGCCACGTCCAGTGCCTAATGTGGGATTTGAAAATTTGGCTTTTTTATCTTACAGCATTCTTTCAAGAAGCTCTCCCAGTAAACTGAGACACCAGACCAGATCCTCAGCTGATGTTAACTATCACAGCTCTTTAAAAGCCTATGCTGCTTTGCCATTCATTATACACCGGTTGAAGATATGGCCCTCTATGTCTATCACTCTTCATCTCCCTCACCAGCCACCCTCCACTTTTCTTCACTTCCACATTTTTCCTTTTGTTTCCTTGTTTTTCCTCCTCCTTTTGTCGTCTGTATTTAGCTTATTCTTCTGCTCTTTGTTCTTCTTTCTCCTGATCCCTGGATTAATTTGCTTCATTTCCTCGGTTTATGTCTTCCTAGTTTTGTCCCTCTGTATTTCTCTCGCCATTCGCTTTTCTCTTTCTCTCCATTCCATTTTTCCCTTGCTTCCTGCTTTTCCTCTCCATTAATCACCATTTTTCTCTAAAATCTTTTTTTTCTTCCCACCTATTTTTTGATGGTCTTCCTATGCAAGGAATCAGTGACCAGATTGCTCCATGGTATTTCATGGGAAATATTTTAAGATATATCATTACTGGGACCTCTTTGCCAAAAGCGAATTATTATAGCAGACTGTTCAAAAAGCCATCCACTGGTAAATTCAGGTTTAGACCAAATCCATTACACACAATGGTTCTGATAGCTCCCTTAGCTGACACATCCCTACCCTATACCGTAAATACAGTTTGAACACTTAACAAATTACTCACTTTATGTCGCAAAGCAGTAAAACTCTCCCAGGGACACACTGTCTCTGATGGACAGGGTGTTTTGTTGGTTGGATAATGACATGATATAAAATAGATCGGTACAAACACAACAGAGAGCTATATTTTAACGTTGTGTCAAAGACTGGATCGTTCAGTCACAACTATTTGGCTGTGATACTGAATGGGATAATTTCTCTTAAATTCTTAATTGACTCCACTAATTGATGTTGTGATTAAATGTTGAAAAATACCATTAACTATGTTTTTTTCTGAAAGGCACTTAATAAATATCTGTTTTCTATTGTACTTCAAAGTACCGTTAAGCAAGTTGTTAACCACACAAAGGCAACTCTACAGTAACCGATATTCCTAGCACAGTTAGCATTATTGGCTTTCTAGTCTCTGGGGCTATACACTAAAGCAGAGAGAGCCTGGGAGAGCCATTTACTCACACAGAATTGCAAAGAACCAAAAATAACCAGAGAAGGACATTTTGACACTGCTGTGATGTTTGTATCATGGCACTGCAACATGGCCACTCATGTTAATGTCGCACCATTATGCTTGCATTGCAAGTATCGTGATTATTTTGTGCCATCCTGAGATTATTCAGCACCATGGTATTTACTCTCTTCTTCTTTCATTCACGGTCATCTGATCTAGTCCATCTTGTCTGCTAAGTGTCACCTGTCTCCATGTTTGTGGGAGATTAGCACCAATCAAGTACACGGACTCCACAAAACACATGAGCAGAGCCCCAGAGAGTTAGGTGGGGGCTTCAGTGTCATGGATTGAGTAGTACTAACACTGAAGTCATTTTCAGAGTCCCCATCTCCATGCAATAACTCCTTGTTTATACTGTGTAACGTTGATAAACATACATTCTACATTGTTTATAAAGATGCGTGGAAGTCAATATGTTAGAAATGCCGCTTTTGGCATGCTTTATTTTCAGTGAATAAATATCAGGAGGAAAGATTTGCCTCCAATAGTTCTTAAAAACCCAGTATAAATGTACCTGCCTCTAACTGAGCAGAGGCCGATTTATAGCAGCTACCTATAATGTGGATTCCACATTAGCTGTAATTCCAGCAACCCTTTCTGGGACACTGGGAGGACCTGAAGTGTCCATCTTGTGTGATTCCAAAGAAATACAATCCAGCAAAATAAGTAGGCAGCTAAGGACTGTTATTCAACAAAATGGTGCAAGGTGGGACATGCTGGTTGTCCTGCAGCCTTGTAACAGGCTTCCTGCTCCACTCTTTGGACCACCACCACCAAATGGACACTTTCAAGTTATGAACACCCATTGTTATTTATTGTTCACCAGTACAGCATTGTGCAGCAACATACAACTGGAAGTAAACTTCAGCCTTAGCCCACTTTCTGGGGAAGGAGAAGGCAAGATCACCACATCCTGAGATCCTGTACCCTTGGTCCCTGCCATCCTTCCTCTTTGCACCTCCTTCCTGACCTTTAACTCTTCCCACCTGATGGGCTGGTCAGTGTCCTGTCTAATTAAGCCCTTCAGCCCCAATTAAATCCACTCTGGAAGGGAAATACCCAGTATCGTAGTGACCACAATGCTGGGTCAGCTCTGGGCTCAAGCACTCTGTCATAGGTCTATCCTCCATGCTGCCCATATGAGGAGCAGATTTTACTCCCCACACTGGTCCTTCACATCCTATGCAGTAAAGGCTGAGAGCAGCATTATGGAGGTAGTTAGTGTGCAAGAGGGATGGAAGATCTTTCACTGCCCTTCCACATACTTGAAAAAACAGAGGAACAGAGAGAAACTTGGCTTTATCTTGACATCAAATTCAACTTTTACAAACTTGGCTGTCAGAGGAAAAACAACTGATAGTATCCTCACTAGCAAATACTACACAACTTGGCATTGACTTTCTACAGCTCCTTGCCAGGTTGGTGTAATGCCCCTGTGTTTGCAGTGAAATTTCTGAACATTCCTCTAGAGCTGCAGTGAATCTAGGTACTCCCTTCTCTATCCTAGTATGATCTATGGGCAGGCAAACTGGTGCACCAACGCGATCAAAAACCTTTAGTACCACGTCAGTATGTGCATATGTCCCTTGTTTTGTTTATTTTCCTTTTGTTTTGGAGTGTAAAAGCAGATAATACTTAACATATGACCCAGCCCTTTCAACTGATGCTGCAAGAATGTTATATGGCTCATTCCCAGCTGGAGAGTGTTTGAACTAACCACACAAACTCAGTAATTAATTTCACCATGGTCTAATGTATTACCACTGATTTGTATGAGTTAGGATACCACAAGGAGGAATCCCCATTCCTCTGAGTCCTTAGTAAGGCTCATCACGTAGTAATATGAACAAGTCACGTTTTTGAACTGGAGAAAACAACATTTGATAAAGCAGGAAAATAAACAACTCAGTAAGTCTTTCTGACAGGGTGTACAGGCCCTCTTGGGATTCTTTCAGGGAATGCTCTTGGGCTGGAAGAACCCTGTCCCATTTGGTACATCAGAATAAAACCCCATGAGCCATGTAATCAATGTAGTGCTTTTACAAGCCAGCGCACTTGCTGCCCAGGAAGCCAGTTACAGCTACCAGTGTATCTATACTGAACTGTGATCCAGATACTAATTGGTTTTCATAATTCTTTGGAAGCAGAACTCCTGATGAGCAGGAGGGAATTTCTCTCTCTGGTATCTGGCTAAAAAGAAAAGAGCTAAACATTAGGGCTGGTTGAGCTAGAAAAGACAGCTGGCCTCATTACATTTAAACAAGCCCAGAAGGAAGACATAGAGGAGGACAAGAGGTCCTCTTTTCAGAAGCTCCTACTCTCTAGAAGCCAGGACACTGAGCTCTGAGAAGCAAGAACTTATACCGTACATTTTACATTGTCTGATTTAGAGACTTGAAATATTGTTAACTATAGTAGGGATATATAGGCAGTGAATCTGGATGCTGCTACGTTAGAGCTGGAAACACTCCCACCGGTAAATAAAACTAGAATGCCAATGAGGTACTTTCAACTTAGATTCCTGGTGAATGTTCTATCAAGCCCTGCTGACCCCAGGGACTTCCACAGTTCATTTTTAAAAATTAATTAAATTATTCTCCCAGATGGTGAGCCCAGCAACTCAAACCATAATCCTCCAGACTCACACCAGCCTATTCACAATACATCAAAGCTGAGATTTTTTTTCCCCTCCCTAAAAGCATTCAAGCAAGCGGAAGAGCGAATACACTCTCTTTTGTCCATCAAGATACAAAACATATTAAAGGAGACATTTGAATTGCAGGGGAAAAAAATCTGCTTCTTATTATATAGCTAACAATTAGGAGTGGGAAAAACAAATTCTGAAATGACTGCAAATTACTACTGTTGTTTATGCCATTCAAAACACATCCATTGAGTGGTAGGAACTCACATGGCATTTTATACACATACAACTATGCAGTTCCCAATGATCAAACATTTAGTGAACTATTTTTCCCCCGATAACATTCCTAAACTGTCTGATGCTCTGCAACTAAAGGTTAACTAGGCCTGCAAGGAGGCTCAGGGCAGGAAGGACATATTGCAACAGACATGTGGACCAGCAGTCAAACCATCAACAACATGATTGTTACAGTTAACTGGTTTTCATTTAGAAGTGTGTCTTTTGCTTCTGTTCCTCCCTACTGCCCCTAAGCAAGTTCGAAGACAGGCTGCTCTTTTCATTGCAATGTGTGATAAAGATCACTTAGTAGTTAATGTGACAAAAAATGTGTGGCTTACCTTACCTGACCCTCTTTTAGATCTTTAAGAAAGAGTAATGCTGCGAATATAGCTCTTGCTGCCACTGAGAATGGTGGTTTTGCCCACACATGGCTCTGCTGTGAAATAGAGAGATCAAAGCAAAGAATTACACACACACTTCAGCAGAACTCACATAACTGCAAGAGGTAATATACTGAAAGGACTATAGATTCCAATAGCTTCAACCCAATATCTACGCATCTCGTGACTCTGCTACCTGCTTAATCCACTCTGCTCACCTACTGAATATTCTGCTCATATCAAGTATTGTCATTAAAATATATGTAGCTTGCGTGATGTCTTAACAAGACATAATTGTTATCAGAAAGCTCCTTTACTCAGTTCATTTTTCTGGTTACATTGTAGCATCAACATTTATGCAATTCTGTTATAGTCAGCCACTTACTGCTATTGTGAATTCCCTCCGCCCAGAAGGATGGTGGTCATTTGTACCTTGATACTTTTCTGCCAATGGAACTATCTTAAAGACACCTATATCTGATAAGATTTCTATAGCATCTTTGTGAAGGAAAATGCATCTTTTGAGACATTTTACAAAATCGCTCTGGCAGAAAAAGAAAAGCTGCTCCCTAAGTCCCTGCTAAACACAATGACCAAGGCAAAGTTCAGTGGAGGGGTATATGCATGGGACAGGTGATGCCTTTAGGGATGCCCCATTGACATGTTATGAGGATTTGGCCCCAAAGTATATTTAAAAGAGAGAGAGATTATTCCAGGAGATGGGGCTTTAAGAAAAGCACCAGATTTTACAAGACGTGGGATAAAATTGCAAGACTTGGCAACACAAGTTCTAACACAACTTTAATATAAACAATGTCATACTCAGAGTCACTAGTCCAATGCCTTGATTTTTTTTCCAAACCTTTGATTCTGCTTACCTCTAAACTTGTCCCTGATTCCATCCTGAGCCTAGATCTAGTCTTGTTATAGTTAGGTCCCAAATTGTCCCCCGCCTCTCCACATTCCTGTTCATTAAACCTTTTTCAACACAAAAGCATCCAGAGCTAAAGCCCTAAATCACTATGATTTTCCAGCATGTATGAAAACATGTTGGGCCAGAATCTCTGCTGGTGTAAACTAGCGCTCTCCATTATTTCTTTAGTAACTAAGGCAAGCCACTTTAACAGGGCCACCCTAAAGCATGTGTCTGTTCTCCAAGTCACACACTGTTTTATTTATTAGACAAATTGTTCATGTTCATGACTATAGATTTTAAACAGATTTCTAGTGATAATTACCACGCTTCCATATGTACTTCATCAATTCTGAATTTTATTACTACTAATTTTCTATACAGCACATGCCAGTTCCCTGAGTTACAAATACAGGGTGGTTAATACGTGGGTAATTGTATTTACCCAGCTCACGTGTGTGTTTTGAGGATTAGCCACAGTACTTTTAGCCAGGCCAGAAGTGAAGTGCTTCTTCTAGAATTTCCAAGCCAGACATTAAAAATGCAGCCAGCAGTAGTGCTGGTACCATATACTCCATGTGACACATTTGTGGGTAGAAACGTCTTCCATCAATGTAAACTATGGAGTTAATAGCATTTAGGTGACACATATTCCAAAGCCTTTTCTAATGAACAGCACTCCTGTTCATGTCATACTCTCCAACGACCTAATCCTGTACAGCTTTTATGTACATGCTTAACTCTAAGCACAAGAGTAGTCCCACTGATTTAAAATTAAGCATGTGTATAAGTACAGGATTCAAAGCCCAGTGAATGCAGTGGAGTGACTCCCATTGATTTCAATAGGCTTTGGATCAAGCCGTAAGAGAGCTGGAAATAAAAAATAACAAACCTCTTTATCCTAAAATATTTTGCTAAATCACACTAGAACTGTGTATGCCTTCACCATGCAGATGCTCACCTCTTCCCCCCATACCAGCAACATTAGCACTGCTATAGCAATCCTTTCGCTATTCTGCTCGACCTTTCAAAGGAAGAAAGCTTCCAATAATTGAATGTTTAATTCTCAAGTGGTACATTTCAATTATCTGCAGGGATATGAAAGGAAAACCAAAGGCTTAATGAGTGGACAGCTAGAATTTCAAGGCGCAGGTCATTTTTCAATCATCCATGTCTTGACAAGCTGTCCTAATCGGAAATGCGTGGAATTGATGTAGACATATCTAAAACGTATCTTTACTGTCAGGAGATTGAAAAACAATATTCTATTTCCCTGAAGGGATTTTCCCCACCCCGCTTCTTGTTTTGTACCTGAAATATGGGGCAGAATCCTGTTTTAAAAATCAGAATGGAGATCCTTGCTAGCAGATATTTCAGCAAAAATCAGAAGGAAATGCTTTGCCAATGTAGGCAGTAGGTCTTCAGGGATTTTTCAAGACTGTGCTGACAAAAGCAAAACATATGCTCATTCAGGACAATTTGTACTTCACAAACATTTAGCAGCTAGTACAGAGGAATACAAATAGAGACAACAGTGCGCGCATATTAAACCAGAGCTCCCTGTTTCACTCTTATTCAATAGATACCTGCGTCTTTGTTCCCATTCTTCAAAAATCTGCACAATCCTAACCTTTGCTGCCATTTATTTCACGGTCCAGTTTTGTTTTACTGGTACTTTTATAAGCAGCTATTTTCTTTTTCAGTTACAGGAAAGACAATGAAGATTGAGCAAATCAAATCAACAATGAAGACAAGAGCAAAAATGAGCATTCACTGAAGCTACAAGTGAGTAATAAGAGAATAAGAAGATTTATGGATGAAGTATTTCAGTAAAGGAGAATTTACAGAAAAAAAAACAAATATTCCTACGTTGGCTAATAACACCTATAAGAACGGCACTACTGGGTCAGACCAAAGGTCCATCTAGTCCAGTATCCTGTCTTCCGACAGCAGCCAGTGCCAGGTGTCCCAGAGGGAATGAACAGAACAGGTAATCATCAAGTGATCCATCCCCTGTTGCTCATTCCCAGCTTCTGGCAAACGGAGGCTAGGAACACCATTCCTGCCCATCCTGCCCAATAGCCATTGATAGACCTATCCTCCATGAATTTATCTAGTTCTTTTTTGAACCCTGTTATGGTCTTGGCCTTCACAACATCCTCTGACAAGGTGTTCCACAGATTGACTGTGCGTCATGTGAAGAAATACTTCCTTTTATTTGTTTTAAACCTGCTGCCTATTAATTTCATTTGGTGACCCTTAGTTCTTGTGTTATGAGAAGTAGTAAACAACACTTCCTTATCTACTTTCTCTACACCAGTCATGATTTTATAGACCTCAATCACACCTCCCCTTAGCCGTCTCTTTTCCAAGCTGAAAAGTCCCAGTCTTATTAATCTCTCCTCACACAGAAATTGTTCCATACTCCTAATCATTTCTGTTGCCCTTTTCTGAACCTTTTCCAATTCCAATATTTATTTTTTGAGATGGGGCGACCACATCTGCACACAGTATTCAAGATGTGGGCGTACCATGGATTTATATAGAGGCAACATGATATTTTCTGTCCTATTATCTATCCCTTTCTTAATGATTCCCAACATTCTGTTCACTTTTTTGACTGCCACTGCACATTGAGTGGATGTTTTCAGAGAACTATCAACAATGACTCCAAGATCTCTTTCTTGAGTGGTAAATCTAATCTTGAATGGTAACAGCATGAAATCACAGCATGCTGAAAACAACATTTATTGAAATGAAAGAGAAAACAAAAGTAAACTAGAGAAAGATGAATGTATATAATAAGTATAAACAAAAGAAATTAAGTTGTACCTCCTAAGATGGGGCAGAAGACAAACAGCTGTCACCTGGTAATATCTGAGGATTCCTAAAATATACACACCCCTGGGCACCCTGAAATGCTGGGTGGACTTGCCTCTGGAGACAGATAGTTAGAAGTGACACCACTTATGACGTACCTCCGGCCACCACTGTTGTTCTGGAAGGGACTCTCAGATACTCATGTTCCTTGTTAACAGAGGATGCCTTTGGGCCCCATGAAAAGGAGTAAACTGAGATTTTCTTTTTTCAAAACTAAGTTTCTAGAATTTTACCTTTCAAAGATAGCCTTGAAAACAAACAGAATGCTAGGTTAGACTGGAACAAGCAGCTGCATTCCTGCAGCAGGAGTCCGAGAAGAATCTACAGTTCCCTTCCACTCCTTTTATATAAAATTAGAGTTAAGTTTGCTGCGTATCCCAAATGATCATCTTGCTATTCCCCCCCCGACCAAATATCCTCAGGACAGTCCCATGCAAACTGGTGTGATGACAGTAGACAAGATGGAAGTTAACCCATATATGCTGAGGTCAACTTTGCTCATTCATATTCCTAGCCCTCTCAGGGACTAGAATTGAGTGAGCTGGTGCTCACCTCCCGCAGCTCCCGCAATAGTGGCACTTGCTGCAAAGGAAACAACCATTTTATGTTCTCACCTGGGAGAGCACCAGGTAGTCCCAGTTGGCCATACCAGCAGTGCATCAGGAGGAGAAGCTGGGCCAACCTGGTGCTGCAACTGAGTGAGAGTCCTGCAACCATTGTAGCCTGACTCTGCCCCAGTGACCAGGCCTACCGCAGAGACCTACTCCATCAGCCAGCAATCAGAGGAGATCCACTCTTTTAGTCAACCCACACAAACCCAAGCTGGAGAGACCCATCTACTTCAGGAACCAAAGGGGTCACATTTCCCATCCAGACTGCAGAAAGGACTCTCTTAGCCATATAACCAGCTACAAAAGAGACGAAGTCTGTGAGACAACAGACCTCCCACCCCTTCTGAGGGTGTGATGGGCAGTTCCAGATAACTAAGAAGGGGAGCCACCTAGAGGATCCTCCAGGATGGGCTGAGGGAAGCCTGGTGGATGAAGAGGTACTGGGCTGAGGTGGGTGATTTTGGGGAGGAAACAGAATAGAACGTATATAAAGGGGGATATAGAACTGATGATTATTTGGGATCAATACATTTGGTGGCTGGGGATATAGTACCAACTGGGGCACTGGGGGACAAAACTATTTTACTCAAGACATGTCATGTGCTTTGCCTAATGATGTAGTCATCATTGTGTTCTCATTACACCTTTGGCATTTAGGACAGTGACGAAGCTCCTCCACTTCTGTCTGTTTCTGGCAAGTCTTTCAATGGGTCTCCAGCTGTGCCCCAGGTTTTTCAGCTTGGCTTCCACAGCTCTTCACCATGCTGTTTTTGGGCGGCGTCATTTTCACTTGCCTTCAAGTGTCCATCTTATTGCTATTCTGGTGATAGAATCAGTTTCCATTCGAAGCACATGGCCCATCCATCTCCAACGCCTCCTATCAATGACGGTGCTCAGATCCTCTTGGCTGCATTCTGTCAATAGATCTTGGTTTGAGACTGTTCTGAGCCAAAAGATACGGAGGATTTTTCTGAGGCAGGTTGTATGGAATGAAGACAGTTTGGACAAGTCATACTTTCTAATTCCCCAGCATTCTGCACTGTGAAGTAATGTTGAAAATACGCAGCTCTGATAAATCTTGAGTTTGGTTTTGGTGGTGTATTTTGATGATTTCCAGACGGTATTTAAGCTCCTGAAAGTGTTCCTGGCTTTATTGATTTTGTTCCAGATGTCCTGGCTTGTTCCACCGTCCGGGCTGATGGTGCTGCCCACGTATGTGAATGTTTCTACACTGGTGAGAACATAATCCTCTATCCGTACTGGTGATGGTGAGGCAATATTAAAGGTCAGGATATCTGTCTTATTGCGATTGATTTTCAGTCCAATTTGCTGGCTGAATGCGTTGAGTCAAGTTGTTTTTTCTTGTATATGGTGTTGGATACGTGATAGGAGATTGCCATTGACTGGGTAATGCAGCGTACAACAGAAGACATGCCAACAGGCATTAAATGGACACCCTTTCATCCTTGAAGACCTGAACTTCGTAGATGATCTCGCTCTCCTATCACATACCCAACACTATATACAAGAAAAAACAACTGATGTGGTGCCTCTTGTTAAATTTTTGGCAGAACATCACTTCTGCCAACTTTTTGATGTCTAGTGACTGTGCCCCAAAGAATGTGACTGATCACCTACCCCACCTCTCACAGCTGCAACACCTTTTTTGAGAAGCACTGCTTTCATTGGCAGTACATTTCAGGAGAAGCAAAATTCTAACGACACCCACAGTTCTGCAGGACAGGAGTGCAACAAAATAGCTGCCCACCCAAACTGTTCTGAGCCTTTGGTCCCATCAGGACTAGCTGATGTACCTTGATTTTCCTGCTTTTATTCTTTCCTGGTTCGTTATGAACTTCTAAAGTTACAGCCATAGTAAAAAAAGAAAAGAAAAAGGCAGACAAAAGTGAACAGCACACCCTCTCATTAAATAACTGCTGGGTGAAACAGGATGGGATCTGATTTTTTAGAATACCAGAACAGACACAGACGGTGATATATTCAGGGACAGTCTTCAAGAGCTTAATGTTACTGATGTCGTGCTTCCCAGAAAAAGCAATTATCCAACTGTTAAAAAACATAAAAACCCGTGAACAGTTATTAAACAAGGAAGTACAAAGGGCTTACCCATATGAGTAACCATGCACATAAAGTACACAGGGGATTGTTAATTGGATACACAGCCTTTCACTGTGAGGTCGCTGGTGGGAATCCAGCTTGGGTCGGCCATTGCCAAAAGCCATTACCAGTGACGGAGCCATTTGATGGCTGCCTGGTGGAGTATGTGGAATGAGTAGATGATTCCATCCTGACCCACATCATAATTCACACACACACACACACACACACACACACTCTCTCTCTCTCTCTCTCTAACTGGCAGCTGTCAGTCTCAATGGAGAAACCAAGGATGGAATGGACATAGAGACTGAATTTCCCTCAGCTCTAAAATGGATCCCTCCAGCTCAGTGGTGAGAAGATCATTGGTGAAGTCGCAGGAAAAAGATGGTAGCACTTAAAATACCTGTGCTGAACTATGCTGAGAGTGACAGCATCAGACCCCAGGGCTGCCACCCAGTCACCTATCACTAGCATTATATTCACTAAAAGGGAGGAAGAGCAACTAGGAATATTAACAGTCTATGCAGTGAGGAAAGACCAAAGGCAAACTGTTTAGGCTACAGTTACAAGCCAGGGCTGAAAGCTTCCTTCAAAGAGTGGGAGGTGGGGTGGGGAGTTTACATAAATGAACGGAGAGCAGTGATTTTTCCATCTGCCCCTTAGCAAGGGTTTGCAACAGTGAGACAGTTTTGCAATTATCCCACAGAAGGGAAATATTGTCTCACGCCCTTTATTTTTGAGTAAATATTAATAACTTTAGCGTTGACAAAGTCAGGTGAAACTAAAAACTGCCTCAGAGGCAAAGCATGCCAAATGGAAATGCTCAGTTATTTAATAATCTCCCTACTGATTTTGTCCTAAAATAGGCTATGACTCTGGAAGTGCAGGGATTTTGCAACGCCAGACTGGGGACTTGGAGGTGGAACCCACTGTGCGTTCTATTTAACACTTTTTTAAAAAGGGAGTGGGGATAGAATCGGTTTGTTATTTTTGCATGTGGAAAAATCAGCCAAGTGTCTCAGGTAGCAGAAGTCAAATGCAGAGCCAACACGGTAGGTTTCCAAGCTTTACAGGAACACTCAGACAGACAGAGGAGGAAGATGGCTTAGAAACCAGTCAAAATCAGTACATTGACTAAGGGAGGAGGGCTAAGAAAACATAGGCAGTGATGCTTTAAGATCTCTCATTCTCCTGGCAGACCCAACAGTCAGCCCACTGGGCAGAGTCACTCTTCAGACTGAGTGCTCAACTATTTCTCGTATTAGTTCAAAGAACAACAGCTGTGCAAATCTTCTCCAACCAAAAACCAAAGGTGCAAAATTAGCCTTTTAGCCATTTTTATTACCAGGTGGGGGGGAACGAGTGGCCATAAGCCTAAGGACAGCTCACCACCATCATCCATGGAGACTGGAGGAAAGAAGCAGGTTTCCCAAGGGAATCTATAGGTGTAGTGATCGATGATCCTCAGTGCATTCACCCCACCACCCTCAGCATATTATGGCTTCTCCTCCACTGAGCCCAAAAGTTTGGCTACCTATCCACACAATCACCCCCTCCAAACAGGACTGGTTTTCTCCTACTACTTCTTGTCTTCATGAAGTAAGACAGTGTACATCTTCTGGAGCCAGATTTATTCAGGCTGTAACCAATGCTGGACAGAGGGAGGTGGGCTGCGCATCTCCCGTTCAGGGGCTGCAAGGGGCTGTTTTAGCTACTGGCATAGGCCAGGGCAATCCTAAGATTTGCCTCTGTCAGTGGCTCCTCTGGACCTTTGCAGGGACAGTGATTCTCTGGAATGTTCCCTGCTTCCCCAGCTCCACCCTCTGCTTCTTCTGGCCTGTCCTCAGGCCCACTCCATATCAGACCCACCTCAGAACACTTCCTTCACTGGGGACCCCTGCAGAGGTGGTGCAGAGCCAGCTCTGTGCCAGGCATAAAGGACCCCTGAGCTAGCCAGTCCTATTGCTATTCACTGGGATGGAGGCTAATTCCTGTCCTATGCCCATTTTCAACTAGTCTAGCTGGCAGGGCATCAATGAACAGAGCCCCTCCCTGGTGTCTCTGCAGAGTAGCCTGTAGGCCTTTGTGCCCACTAATAACAAGATATTATACTGCTGAGCCCAGACACCATGTTTCAAGTCTTTGGGGGCTATATTAGGCCGCACTAATACCCTATTATGTATTAGATAATTAAATTAAGTTAAATTCATATGTAACAAGTAGTGAAAGTATATGTAACCTGCACCAACACACTGTAGCTCTCCATCCCTCTCTAGTGGCTGGCTCTTACAGAGGTTTGAGTCTTTGAGCTAACAGGCGATTCTTTTTGCCCACGTGTTTAGATCAAGAAGTCCCAGGTTTGATCCCCACTGCCAACAACCCAGCCAGGAGCATCATGATATATATAAAATCACACCACAATACCAATGAAATCCATTATTCATGACTGACATATTCCAATCATTCATTTCCCATTAGTTGAGGTATATACTTATGCTCAAATCAGTCAGAAGTCAATTCCCCTTGAGTGGCACAAGACATTATATCAATGATTTAATGAAACATTTTCTATACACACTAGCTTTGCATCTAATGAGCATCTCTGCTTAAAGAAACAATTGGAGCACTATCAAGATGTCAGTGTATATACATACTCTTTCTAAAGCCAGTTTAGGGCTTGTAAAAGATACAGAACGGATGATATTGGAAAATATTGCCCATACAGTGATAATGTAGTACCTGGGTACTGATGATAGTGCAAGCTTCTCCCCACAAACCAGACCATGCTGGTTCTGTTCTGACCAGGTGGGAGAATTATGTTCAGCTACCACGGCTTTTCATTTCTTAGCTTCAGTGTTAAGAATGCCACTGAAGATGCCAGATGTAGCGGTTTCATGTGATTTCTCTTGCTGTTTGAATTTGAAATGATTCAGCTTTCTTCACAGAGGCTGCTGGAAGAGCCACCAGATAATATCAGCCAAGCAGATGGCTGAACCAGTGATCAGGAGATGAAAGGCTCTATATTACACAACCAATTCCTGAGCCACACAGGCCTCCACATAGGTTTGTTTTAAACATCCATTCATTTTGTTAGAATTGCACCCCTTACTAGGGCCATTTCTGCCTATATGGTATTATAGCATCATGATGTGTGGGATATGATTAGGGAACACAACACCCTGCAATCTAGAGCACTCCAGGAACCAATGTAACAGATACATTTAAGAACTGACTTGGTTAAAGTGAGATAATTTGTTTTAACAAGTTCCCCTTATGATGTGCATAATTTAGTGGATCTTACTATGCTGATTTCATGCATGCATAACAAAATCCTGGAACTCACTCAACTGTACTTCAAATCATACCAAAATTTAAGCCACGGTGGTGCACAATACTCTGAGTGTTCTATTGCAAGTGTGATTCTACTCTCAAGATTTGAGTATATGAAAATGGCACCTTCCTGCTCAGTAGATCTACTTCCCAGATCGACTCAGTTTCAATAGCTTAATTTAGGGACAACAATTCATTATTACTACCTTATACTGCAGCACCAACACCACTAAGAAAGTGATCCAGAATCTATTCTTTGTTGTGCATTAACTAATTGTTTACTACTGTGAATTCCAGTTGGTTGCATGTGTGCCAACTCATTAAGGCAGTGGATTCAGACTGGTGTCACTGCGGGAAGAAGTGGGAAAACTCTGGGGTTCAGATATCCCACAAGACCTAATTTGGCCCACAGAGTCTTTATTAAAAGTGTTGAGGACGGAGATGGAAAGGACTCAATTTCACCTTCAGATCTCATCCTGAGTTCCCTGGGCTGGCAGTTAAAAAAAATAATTAACATTTGTAAACATGTAAACTAAGTTCATTTGATGCATGAGCTCATACAATCAACAGGACATTGAATGTCATTTTTAGGGAGTAATTCTTCAGCATACAAATTAAAATATTTCTTAATTTAACATTTTTATGAATAGAACATTATGACTCTTCCATTTTCTAGAGATGGCCTGTGTAAGCTGGTGTGCAGAGAGACCCATTAGATCTTCCCTGGGTCTCTTCTGTCTAAGAGACGGGAAGTGTATCTGGTTTGCTGCTCCTGGTCACATGTCCTGCAAGTAGTTACTAGTTTTGAAGGGCACTACCAGGTACACAAAGACACTCATATGTGTTCCAAGGCTCAGTGCCCAGTTACAGCTTCCCTCCAGTTTCAGTATCCTATACGGCTATACTCCACGAAATATCTTCACTCTTTGGAACAAGTGCATTTCTTAATGGTAACATGCTACAGTACATAAGAGGAAAGTGCTTCATATAAAATAATTTTCCTGCCAGAAGCATTATCCGGTGCTCTTAGATCACATGAAAACTAAAAATTGTCAATGCCTTGTTTATTCTTTCAATATACAAATTGTGAATGGCAAGCCTCCAAAATGACAGAGGTTCAGTTCCATTAAGCACACAGAACTATACAGCTTTGGGACCAAGGTTGGGAAACTTCTGAGAAAAAGCTTGAGAAACGTGTGGCATTTCTAACTCAACTGGAAATACCAGAAATCTTCCCTTTGGCTTATAAACCAGACAATGAAAATATGTAAGAATCAAACCAAAGAGTTATTCACATTTTTTGAACCTCAAGTTCATTTTGGGTCTGAGGTGACGGTTCGGGACAGTTCTAACTTATCTGACTGACTTTGCCCAGCCACATATAGAACACAAAAGCTTCATGTTACCAGAGAAAATTCTTTCAGTAGCTAACTCTGTGCAATACTGCAAGGGACAGAACTATCCAACTTTTCCCTTAGAAAAATATGACAGTATTTCACAATGGTAGTACAAAATCACTACTGTGTCATTGTTGTAACCTGTCGTTTTTAGGACCACTCCTGCAAAACACCAAAATTAAGCCTAAAACCCTAAGTACTGCATGAGGCAAAAACAAACCCAAATTTAGTAGAATCAATTAGGGTACAACATACCATTATCCAGCAGAGCCGAACTGGTGCAGGAGGAATGCTTGCTCCTGAAGGACATTGCAGCTTGCATATCTGCTCTCTGAGATGCCTGCGATATTCTGGCTGGGTCATCCACAAATGCCTCCATGAAATCTAAACACACAATGTTAGCTGTGGCTTTAAGCCACAGTACAACCCCGTGGCTTAGTGCTCATGCAAGTATCATACAATCACAGAATACGAACAATCTTCAACCAGAGTCAATGCACTGGAAATGTCGCTGATGGATTTGACTTCAGAACATTTTGGTTTGTCTCACTACTTGACAATAAACCCTCGTATGGAATGATTTAGGAAAATTAAATAGCTATGCCCTTCAATTTCACAGTCAAGGGCCCATAGCAAGAATTCTTTTCTAGTGGGAGGAAAAGAAATCCAGTTTATAATGAATCTAGCACTATCACAAGGATTCCTTTTTCCATTTAATGTGCAGAAACTACACTATACAATCCACAGCAGTGCAGTGAAGCGCAGGCTTCCTTCAATCGACTGTGCTAATACACTTGGAATGAAGAGGAGAGTGACTGGAAATTGACAGATGTCTACCTAAATAAAAGTCGGCATCTCCATGGCACCTTTAACCTGAGGATCTCAAAGCCAGAGGGCAGATATTTGTTAATCAAGTTCACAACATCTATGAGGTAGATAAATATGACTCTGATGCATCTCAGGGAACATAGGGCGGCGAGTCACCTTGTTACATCTGCTTTCAGTGAAAGGGAGTCTTGCCTGTGCCAGCTGGGTGTTAGTTGACTTAACTTTGTAGTGTAGACATGGTGTGACGGGGTGTGCATGTCCTGCATGGGTACTGCAGAGGTTAATTCCTCTCTTTGGCCCAAGGACACACACCCCAGACACACACCCCTGACCCTGCTGGGCATGCTCTGGTTGGAGGCGGGTATAAAAGGGAGCAGCCCAGTTCATTTGGGACTGACCACTGGAGAGGAAGGTGTAGTGCAGACTCCTGCTGAAGAACTGCCAGCACTTCATGACTCAGAGGCTAGCCAGCCAGCAGCTATGAACACCACCCAGGCTCTGGACACCACAAAGGGAGGAGAGATCGGGGCAACCAGAAGACCATAAGCTGTGGAGAAGTGGGTCGGAAGTAACCCAGTGAGTCTTTGCGGGGAGGTGGTTGGAGAACTGGAGGCTAGCTAGGTATGTTTTGATCAGAACTCTGTAGAGCTGGTGGTGGGCAACCCTGCCACCAACAGGGCCCTGGGTTGGGACCTGGTGGAGAGGGAGGGCCCGGGTCCCCCTATCCTGGCCGCTGCCCACCCTGGGGTGGCAGCCCGCCTCACCAGCTCTACTGACTCTGGCCGCTAGGCCACAGAGCTCTGATTGTGAAGGCTGCTCTACTGACTCCGGCCAGTAGGCCGCACAGCCCTGAGAGAGGGTGGCAATTGGGGCTCTGACTGTTAGACCACCACGCCCTGATAGAGAGGGTGAGTAGACTGACTTTGGCTGTTAGGCCACATTACTTTGAGACCCAGAGGGGTCGCGCAGACTTGACCTCAGGCTACAATGACGCATGCCCCATCCCAAAAGGGGACAGGGAGTGCATGACCCACGACAATCATTCTGTTAGCCACTCAAGTACTCTCTTTTGGGCTACATCAGCCCTGTCTTTGCCTCTGCAGGTTGACAACAGATGCTTCCCAGATTCCAAGTCCCTTTAAAATGTCCCCTGGTGGTATCCAGTCCCTGATCACTTGATACCCACAGAGATCCCAGATCCTCCATTCACAAATGAATAGTATACCTCAGTGTACCAGCTTTATCTTAAACCATTACCACTATGTTATGCACAGCACTTGACTTCAATTATCAAGCTAAAGGGAACTTGTTTAAGAAACTATAGAGATTCAAATAAAAACCAGTGAGAGCGATGGAAACAAATAAAACAGCATCATAACACACATTCTAAAGCCTAAACTTCACTGCCCAGTTATCCTTCTGTCTAAAGAAGCTTATCTCACCCAGAACTGTTCCCAGAATTTTCAATCAAGCCTAAGAACCCCTTTTCATTAAGCAAATCTACTGTCAGGTTACTGCTCTCTGAGGGATACCAGGTTATTTGAGCATAAGCTTTTGTGAGCTACAGCTCATTTAATCGGATGCATACAGTGGAAAATACAGTGGGGAGATTTTATATACACAGAGAACATGAAACAGTGGGTGTTACCACACAGACTGTAACAAGAGTGATCAGGAAAGGTGAGCTACTACCAGCAGAAGAGCAGGGTGAGGGGAAAGCGGGGGGTGAGGGGGAACCTTTTGTAGTGATAATCAAGGTGGGCCATATCCAGCAGTTGACAAGAACATCTGAGGAACAGTAGGGGGGGAAATAAACAAGGGGAAATAGTTTTACTTTGTGTAATGACACATCCACTCCCAGTCTTTATTCAAGACTAAGTGAATTGTATCCAGTTTGCAAATTAATTCCAATTCAGCAGTCTCTCGTTGGAGTCTGTTTTTGAAGTTTTTTGTAGAAGAATTGCCACTTTTAGGTCTGTAATTGAGTGACCAAAGAGATTGAAGTGTTCTCCGACTGGTTTTTGAATGTTATAATTCTTGACGTCTGATTTGTGTCCATTTATTCTTTTACGTAGAGACTGTCCAGTTTGACCAATGTACATGGCAGAGGGGCATTGCTGGCACATGATGGCATATATCACATTGGTAGATGTGCAGGTGAACGAGCCTCTGATAGTGTGGCTGATGTTATTAGGCCCTGTGATGGTGTCCCCTGAATAGATATGTGGACACAGTTGGCAACGGGCTTTGTTGCAAGGATAGGTTCCTGGGTTAGTGGTTCTGTTGTGTGGTTGCTGGTGAGTATTTGCTTCAGGTTGGGGGGCTGTCTGTAGGCAAGGACTGGCCTGTCTCCCAAGATTTGTGAGAGTGATGGGTCGTCCTTCAGGATAGGTTTCAGAGTAGCAGCCGTGTTAGTCTGTATTTGAAAAAAGAAAACGAGTACTTGTGGCACCCTAGAGACTAACCAATTTATTTGAGCATTACCCTCTGGTCCCACTGAGGGTTACCAAAAGAAACTACAGCATTTGCTCAAGAAACTCCCTGAAAAAGCACAAGAACAAATCTGCACAGACACACCCCTGGAACCCCGACCTGGGGTATTCTGTCTGCTACCGAAGATCCATAAACCTGGAAATCCTGGACACCCCATCATCTCAGGCATTGGCACCCTGACAGCAGGATTCTCTGGCTATGTAGACTCCCTCCTCAAGCCCTACGCTACCAGCACTCCCAGCTATCTTCAAGACACCACTGACTTCCTGAGGAAACTACAATCCATCGATGATCTTCCTGAAAACACCATCCTGGCCACTATGGATGTAGAAGCCCTCTACACCTACATTCCACACAAAGATGGACTACAAGCCGTCAGGAACACTATCCCCGATAATGTCACGGCAAACCTGGTGGCTGAACTTTGTGACTTTGTCCTCACCCATAACTATTTCACATTTGGGGACAATGTATACCTTCAAATCAGCGGCACTGCTATGGGTACCCGCATGGCCCCACAGTATGCCAACATTTTTATGGCTGATTTAGAACAACGCTTCCTCAGCTCTCGTCCCCTAATGCCCCTACTCTACTTGCGCTACATTGATGACATCATCATCATCTGGACCCATGGAAAAGAAGCCCTTGAGGAATTCCACCATGATTCCAACAATTTCCATCCTACCATCAACCTCAGCCTGGACCAGTCCACACAAGAGATCCACTTCCTGGACACTACGGTGCTAATAAGCGATGGTCACATAAACACCACCCTATACCGGAAACCTACTGACCGCTATTCCTACCTACATGCCTCCAGCTTTCACCCAGACCACACCACACGATCCATTGTCTACAGCCAAGCTCTACGATATAACCGCATTTGCTCCAACCCCTCAGACAGAGACAAATGCCTACAAGATCTCTATCAAGCATTCTTACAACTACAATACCCACCTGCTGAAGTGAAGAAACAGATTGACAGAGCCAGAAGAGTACCCAGAAGTCACCTACTACAGGACAGACCCAACAAAGAAAACAACAGAACGCCACTAGCCATCACCTTCAGCCCCCAACTAAAACCTCTCCAATGCATCATCAAGGATCTACAACCTATCCTGAAGGACGACCCATCACTCTCACAAATCTTGGGAGACAGGCCAGTCCTTGCCTACAGACAGCCCCCCAACGTGAAGCAAATACTCACCAACAACCACACAACAGAACCACTAACCCAGGAACCTATCCTTGCAACAAAGCCTGTTGCCAACTGTGTCCACATATCTATTCAGGGGACACCATCACAGGGCCTAATAACATCAGCCACACTATCAGAGGCTCGTTCACCTGCACATCTACCAATGTGATATATGCCATCATGTGCCAGCAATGCCCCTCTGCCATGTACATTGGTCAAACTGGACAGTCTCTACGTAAAAGAATAAATGGACACAAATCAGATGTCAAGAATTATAACAGGTTTCAGAGTAACAGCCGTGTTAGTCTGTATTCGCAAAAAGAAAAGAAGTACTTGTGGCACCTTAGAGACTAACCAATTTATTTGAGCATAAGCTTTCGTGAGCTACAGCTCACTTCATCGGATGCATACTGTGGAAACTGCAGAAGACATTATATACACAGAGACCATGAAACAATACCTCCTCCCACCCCACTCTCCTGCTGGTAATAGATTATCTAAAGTGATCACTCTCCTAAGTTGGGCCATTTCCAGCACAAATCCAGGTTTTCTCATCCTCCGCCCCCCCACACACAAACTCACTCTCCTGCTGGTAATAGCCCATCCAAAGTGACCACTCTCTTTACAATGTGTATGAAAATCAAGGTGGGCCATTTCCAGCATAAATCCAAGTTTAACCAGAACGTCTAGGGCGGGGGGGAGGTTAGGAAAAAACAAGGGGGAATAGGCTACCTTGCATAATGACTTAGCCACTCCCAGTCTCTATTTAAGCCTAAATTAATAGTATCCAATTTGCAAATGAATTCCAATTCAGCAGTTTCTCGCTGGAGTCTGGATTTGAAGTTTTTTTGTTGTAAGATAGCGACCTTCATGTCTGTGATTGCGGGACCAGAGAGATTGAAGTGTTCTCCGACTGGTTATGAATGTTATAATTCTTGACACCTGATTTGTGTCCATTTATTCTTTTACGTAGAGACTGTCCAGTTTGACCAATGTACATGGCAGAGGGGCATTGCTGGCACATGATGGCATATATCACATTGGTGGATGTGCAGGTGAATGAGCCTCTGATAGTGTGGCTGATGTGATTAGGCCCTGTGATGGTGTCCCCTGAATAGATATGTGGGCACAGTTGGCAATGGGCTTTGTTGCAAGGATAGGTTCCTGGGTTAGTGGTTCTGTTGTGTGGTATGTGGTTGTTGGTGAGTATTTGCTTCAGGTTGGGGGGCTGTCTATAGGCAAGGACTGGCCTGTCTCCCAAGATTTGTGAGAGTGTTGGGTCATCCTTCAGGATAGGTTGTAGATCCTTAATAATCCGTTGGAGGGGTTTTAGTTGGGGGCTGAAGGTGACGGCTAGTGGCGTTCTGTTATTTTCTTTGTTAGGCCTGTCCTGTAGTAGGTGACTTCTGGGAATTCATAAACCAGTTGGAGGGAGAACACTTCAGTCTCTCTGGTCACTCGATTTCTGACCTAAAAGTGGCTATTCTTCAACAAAAAAACCCTCAAAAACAGACTCCAACGAGAGACTGCTGAATTGGAATTAATACGCAAATTGGATACAATTCACTTAGGCTTGAATAAAGACTGGGAGTGGTTGAGTCATTATACAAAGTAAAACTATTTCCCCTTGTTTATTTCCCCCCCCCCCCCACACTGTTCCTCAGACGTTCTTGTTAACTGCTGGAAATGGCCCATCTTGATTATCACTACAAAAGGTTTTCTTCCACCCCCCGCTGGTAATAGCTCATCTTAAGTGATCACTCTCCTTACAGTGTGCATGATAAACACCCATTTTTTCATGTTCTGTGTGTATATAAATCTCCTCACTGTATTTTCCACTGAATGCATCAGATGAAGTGAGCTTAGCTCACGAAAGCTTGTGCTCAAATAAATTGGTTAGTCTAAGGTGCCACAAGTACTCCTTCAGGATAGGTTGTAGATCCTTGATGATGTGTTAGAGAGGTTTTAGTTGGGGGCTGAAGGTGATGGCTAGTGGCGTTCTGTTATTTTATTTTTTGGGCCTATCCTGTAGTAGGTAACTTCTGGGTACTCTTCTGGCTCTGCATCCCTACATATACCAGAACAGACCACTGATGTTTATGTCAATACAGGATGTTCCCCCTCCCCGCTGTTTACTTCTTCATGTTAATTTCCTTCTGAAGTCCCTGCTAACTCTTTATTAGCTTTCAACTGATAATGCTAATAGAATTCTACAGTATGACATACAACACCCAATACAATTATATCCATGATGGTATATCTCACCCTCTCTCTGGAGAAGTTTGTCTCAAGATATGCTACCTTCGAGTGACCGCCTTTTAACTACAGACCAAGAGAACATAATTTTAATATATACTCATAATTCCTCTTCTATTTTGCATGCATACATCTCACAATGATTATGATGACCAGTATGACACTAGCTTTCAGTAGAGACTTTACAAGACATTCTTTTGCTGAACACAGAGAATCCCTGCACCCCTCTATACTCCTGTGCCCTCTGCTAGTTGGCATCCAAAGGTTTTTAGGTCACATTTATAACCCCATTTGTTACATATGAGGAAACTATGGCACTAAGAGACCACATGGAGTGGTCCATGGTCATACAGTAAATCAGTGACAAGGAATATAATCCCAATCACTTGACTCCCCAGTCCTGTGCTATAACCATTAGACTATACTTCCTCTACATGGCTCCTACCATACACCTTATTCAAGCAGAATAATTCTAATCAATTCAGAACAAATGGATTTGGGGCTTCTTTTTTTCTATTGCTCAAGTTACAATAAGAAAAACTAAATTCCTTTCAATAGCCATTCTCTGAATCTACTGAGAGAGGTCTGTTTTCCTTCAGTTTTTATTCCTCGCATTTAATCAGAACCAGTTCTCTAAAATTTCCTATTTTCTTTATAACTTTGGATTTATGAGCCCTTATATGAAAGTCTTCAGAATTAGGTTCATACCTTATCCTATTTTCTTTTCTATAGATAATACATCTATTTTTTCCCTCAAGCTGCTGTCTTGTTTTTCAGTGTTTTCTTCTACCTTCAGACTACTAAGCCTGCAAAGAACAGTTGAGATGCCTCCATAAGCCTCAAGATGGTCTAATACTCCCCAGGCCTGATCCAATGCCTTTTGAAGTCAACGAAAGACTCAAATTATCATCCTTCCTCTGACACCGACTCTGTTGGTGACCTTGGGCAAGTCACTTAAGGAGTCTGATTTTCAGAGGAACTCAGCTCCTTCAAGTCCCATTGCCTTCAAATAGAGTAATGGGCAATGTTCCCTGTAAGCTGTGTGCATGCATGGCCATGCTTCAAACTTGTATCCACTGCACATATCACATGGCTAGGAATGAGGCTGACACCCAGGTCACACTCCATGTGCCAAGCTTTCAACCTGCTGGAACATACAGCAGCTCCTCTCGCCACCAGGGAGCGGGACACAGAACAGACCTGAGACAGCAGGGAAGGGTACAGAACAGAATGGGGGAGGCAGGAGCTTCTGGGAGTGGATCAAAAGGAGGCTCCCTTGTGGGCTGTTGTATTAATTTAGATGGAATATATGGGCCCAAAGAGCTAGAGGTGTTAACAAAAGCCTTGCACCGTCCAACATGCAACAGTTTTAACTTAGTTTGGAACCTCAACCTGCTTAGTACCATGGCAAACACACCATTAAAAATCTTTTCAGCCTTTCATTATAGATACAGAAAAAAGAAAGAAAAAACTATTAAAGCATCTGAAATGTGAAGTATTAAATATGGCTTTCATTTTAACAACATCCCTTGTTCCCTTTAACCACAAGGAGGTTTTAGAAGGAAAATACCCCATTTGACAGTCTCTTAGATGGTATTAAAGATGGTGATAACTATCCTTTTGGGGAAAAGAGAAGTTAGTGGAGATGGGCTGGGCCTGTCATCGTTAAAGTCCAATCCCATTTCCTAGAAAAAAGAAGACAAAACAAAACACACACAAAAGATAGAAAACGCAGCTCCTGTCAGTCATGTTGACTTTCACGTGTAACTCCCATATTTGGAAAAAAAGTGTCACAGCACATTGTATTATTAGTCACTCTGAGACCTGGCAAACTTGTACCAGCATCAGGCTGTTTGCTTTTAGTTGCATTGCTGGCCACAGGCTTACAGCAGTGTTGCAAAATATACAGTACTGGCTGGCTAAAGCAACTTCTTATTAAACAGAAGGCAAACAGAGAGATAGGAAAGACAAAAAAAGTGTCTCACATCCCAAGTGGTGTTTCGGATTTAGCCAGAGCTGGTGGAGGTGGTGGTGTCATCTGGCTCCCTCTCTCTGGTGTGGTCAGCTCAGAACATCACTCAGGATTAGGATGAAGACAATGTGGGTTCCCAGGAAATGATAGTGAGGCAGCCGTGATGGTGAAGCTCACTCCTGCCCCTACAGTTGGGACAGCATCACAGTTTGCTTTGCCTTCACTACTTTTCCTCTTCTTGAAGACCCCAAAAACGAATGGTGTGTGGCCTAATTTGGCCTAATTTCCAACACACCGGTTTTAGTTCATTGATTCCTGGTCCTACACTTCTCTTGTTTACCAGATATAAACTTAACACAGCCCTTGAGTGATCTCTGCTGTACTAATACACTTGGAATGAAGAGGAGACTGACTGGGAATAGACTTATGTGCCTACCTAAATAAAACTGCATATCCATGGCACCTTTTACCTGAGGATCTCAAAACCAGGTGGGATTTATAACAATCTGGTTAAGCAGGTACTGAGTCCAGTGAGACCAGATAGACTGTGTGTGTTTTGGGAACGTTTAGCCTAGTAATTTTTACAATGTATGTAGTTTGCGACAGTTCATTTAAAAAATGTATCTCATTTTTATTCCCTGTCACATTTAATCACGAAGGAGCAAATTCTACTCTCAGTGAGAAACCATCAGCCATTTGTGTACTACCCTAGCACATTACAGCCAGGAAAACACTCTTATCTATTTATCTCCAATCAACAGCGTTCCTGAGAAAGAGGAAGCCTTTCCCCCTACATCAGTCTTGTCCCTTCTCAGCCAACTGATTAAAAGCTAATTCACCCTGACACCACTGCAAGATGTGTCTGCTTACTGGCGTGGGCAGTATATTTATTGATATCAGTAGCACTGGTAGTACCATACCTCCACTTGCATGAGGGTGTTGGTGTGTCAGTGTCAATGGTGCACCAGAATAGGTATAGGACAGGCGGTGGTTGAACCATTAGCCTGTCAGGGTAGGCCTACAGTGCACACTAAGCCGAGGCTCAATCTCAGGTTTGAGCCCAAGCTCCCCTTCTTTCCACACACAAATCAGTCAGCAAGAACTCAAGATCTGCATGCTAGACTCGGGTGTGTCAGAACTACAGTTCCATTGTGGCTTGAGTCTAAGCCCTGTCTTTTTGCAGCGTCGATGCAGATAAAGCCACAGACCTGAGTCAGGAGGTTTGTGTAGTGCAGTATGGTCTTGTTAGCATGGCTGAGAATCCCTGGTCCAGTCATTGTAACCCCAGGTTTACATATGTAGTGTGAATGCTCAAGCACGGTTTTGGAAACCTATACCGACCTAGTCCACAAGCTCGGGTCCCACAAACCTGGGCTTAGTGTGCAGTGTAGACATACAGTCAGTGATTTTGCCAGAGAGGAACCACTTTAAATTCTGGTCAGGGCTCCAAGAAGGCTGCAGGGAACATACACTGAACCAGCACATCTCACTAATTATTACTGAAGATTTATACCGTAACTCTTTTTAGTCAAATAAATATCTCATCTTATTTCCTACTTGGCCTCAATGGTCTCCTGGAGCAATGAATTTCACCAGCTTACTATGGACTGTATGAAGTACTAATTACTTTTGTCTATCTTAGGCCTGGTCTACACTAGGAAATTAGGTCGGTATAACAACGTCGCTTGGGGTGTGAAAAAATCCACATCCCTGAGGGACACAGTTAACCCAACCTAATCCCCAGCGTATACAGTGCTAGGTCAATGGGAGAATTATTCTATTGACCTAGCTACTGACTCTAGGGGAAGTGGATTACCTACACCAACAATTATATGAACATTCAGATTACGTGCAAGAGGTTTTTAGGTAGGTCTTTTAATGTACTAGTCAAATGGTAAGATATGAAAGGCTCAAAGAACTTTAGATCCACCAGTAGGAAGCCTTGGGGAATTAACAAAAATAAGTAGACAGAAGTTGGGAGTTCTAAAGAATTGTGAAGAAGGTTCAGCTGAGCATGGACTAATCTCAAACAGAAGGGTTTTCACTCTGGAAGTTGCAGGTCCAAACAAACTAGAAGACCTCTGGGCCAATTTACATGGATCCATCTTTTATTGTGTGGGGCATTATAAAGGAGTTGTTTTCCATTTGGTCCCTGGGGGCTAGGGAGCACTTATTGCTTATCTGTGGAGGGGTGGAAGGTCACATCAAGTTGACTTCTCCTTGTCTCCAGCTGCTTCTGCAGATATCCAAGATAGGCAGTACAAACTGCAGAGGGCCGCCAGCCACAGAATCAAGCTGCAGGAGCAGTCAAAGCAGGGACCTCTGGACAGTCCAGTCAAACTTTTAAAATGTTCCAACTTTCTTTACCCTGAGCTGATTGGCTGTTTGCTCCAACCATCCCCCTACTTCCTTTAGCCTCTTCACCTCAGCTTCCCCTGCCCTGTTCTCCTTACCTTTCTTTCCATATAGCTGATCCCCTCTTAATTAAACCCACTCCAAAAACAAAACAACCCACCCACACACACACTGTGGAACTATCAGGACATTGGCATCCACCATATTGTTCACGCTGCTGGTGTGTTCTACTCCTTTCCCCACCCTCTCTTGTCCATTTAGATTGTAAATTCTTCAGGGCAGGGACCATCTACTATTCTGTGTTTGTCCAAGCATCCTAGGTCCCAACTCTTGGTTGTCTCTAAGGCACTACCATAATAAACAATAAGGAGCAACCTGTCTTGGTTGTTCATAGGACTGGAGCTATCAATTACTACTAGGAAAAGCATCTAGGGGACAGGAGAGAGGGCAACTGCTGTTTCAAAAAGGACAAAATACTCTCAATATTTTTCATATAAGCAGTTGCTGTAGGATACTGAGAGACTACAAATAAGCTTGTGACTAAGAGATTGAGAGGGGAAGTCTTCAAGAGATGACCTCTTACTCTCAAAATATAGTCCATACTCCAAGATCTCCTGCTACAAAGGAGTTAATCAGACTCTTTCAAGTGTTTGGTTTCCTGGACATCAGCCTTGGGCTCACTCAGTGCCAAACACTTCAAAGCATGCCCAGGAATGCCTTGGCTTGCTACTTGAACACAATCTCCTCTCCCCACTCCCCCAAAATGGAATCTCTTAAATATTTGTATTTAATTAAATAAGTAAGCAACACCTGTGCCTCAGTGTTATTTGTTATTCATAGAGGTGGACATGTACGCAGCACCATCTAACTAGGACAAATACACTCTCTTTGGTCTCAAACTATCTAGAAAATCCCTGCATTCCCCTGTAGCTATCTTCTTTTATCTCAAAGCAAAACTTTTTTAAAAAACAGATTCAGCATCCCTAATAAATGATCTTTTCCCCCTCTTTTTTCATTAACCAGCCAATCTAACTGGTGTTTTGACTAAGAAAGATGACTTCTCTAAAATATGTCAGCGTGATGGCTAGCATCCATCAGTAAGAGTTCTAAGTACCTTCCTTACCGTCCAACACTTAGGATAATGATACTTTACATTTATAGAACATGGTGCCTTTTGTTCAAGAATTTCAAAGTCCTTTACAAACATTGATTGATGAAGCTTCACCAGATCATGAGAGGTAATTTTATTATGCCCATATCAAATAGGCCTGAGTAAACTGAAGCACACAGGTTTTGCAAGGCACTCCAGCAAATGGAGAGTCAGCAGCGAACGTTGGCCTCTATGTTTTGTGGTCAAAGACAAAGCTGCAAAACCTCGGATCAGGTCCACCCACAACTCCAATATCTTTGAATAATGAAGCTGTCAAAGTCTCCAGCTTTTGCTATTTGAGTTCTATACGCACCAGTTCCTCCAACTCTCACATGGAGGTTCTCCACTGGATTGGATCACAGTGTCTGCCATGGGTCATTTACAATGAATATGGAATCAACATCATCTCAGTACAACCACCAAGTTCAGGATCTATTCAAGCTGAATCCTGTCCATACTGCTGTACGGTTGCAAAACATGGACATTGTGCCACTCAGACTGGGCAAAGCTGGAAGCTTTCCACACAAAATACCAATGTCATATATTGGGTACAAAGTGGAATGACTTCATTTATAACACAGATGTTTATGGCCGCTCCGGTCCACAGACTACTGGGGCCATCATCCATAGATGGCGTCTTACACTTTTCAGACACATTGTGAGAATGCCACAAGACGTTCTGGTGAATGCTGTTCTCCAGGTGCCTTGTAACATACAGAATAAAATTCCACCATCCAATGGATGGTGACAGCCTAGAAGCAGACCCCCTATTACAGGGGTGCATCAAGTGTGTTCCAGCACTGGACTCTCAGCCCGTCAAACCCTTGCAGACACACAGGAATGGACCAAATGGAGAACAATCACTGTGGACAACCATTTGGCTAAGCGTTGAAGAAGAAACAGCTGAGGCTCAGAGATTAGGTTGATTTGTCCAAGGTCCTACTAATGCCAAATTAAGGACAGAATCCAGGCATTTTGACTCCCAATCCCAACTCTAACTACTAGAACACACTCTAACACACAGTTTGCACTGAATGTCAACATATGATAATGCCTACAACTACTGCATCAGAGTGAGAGTTTAACACACACAATTCCTTCTCCTTCCCATCCCCCACCATTAGATACCAACCTAAAGGCTGCTTAATAAGAGATAGATTAACTGATTTGTACAGAGAGATTGGGAGAAATTTAAGACTTGGCATGTATTTATAAAAAGGAATAAACTTTTGCAAAAGTGGCAGTTCTGTCCCCCATGCGACATTTGCCAAAATAATGGTGATTAGTTTAGAAGCAGATTTCAAGATACCATTCAATAGTTAAAACAAATGGTTTCAAAGGGACGCTTAATGTTGGATAGTTTATATCACAAATTTTAGTCTCAATTTTGCAAAGATGTATGCATCTGCTTATCTTCACACTCTGTGAGTAGTCCCATGGAAGTCAAATAGGAGACAGTGTGGCCCAGTGAATAGAGCACTAGATTGGACTCAGGGAGCTGCCTATATTTCAGCCTCAGCCACTGTCCTTCTAGGTGATGATGGGCAAGTCACTTCACCTCTGTCTCAGTTTCCCCATCTGTAAAATGAGGATAATGATACTGATCCCCTTTGTAAAGTGCTTTGCAATCTACCAATGAAAAAGCATTACATAAGAGCCAGTTATTATTTCTATTCATAGTGTGTATATTTAAGCTTTGAGTCTTTGCAGGATTCGAGCCTTAAGCTTTGAAATAAATCAAATTTGCAAACCTAATACTGATGAACCAGGAAGGCTTTATTTTTAAAATGTAATAAAAGTTTCTTTTCTCTCTCTCTCTTTGGGGGAACAGCGGCAGTGGAATATAGACCACACTTGAAGGATTGTGCTAGTTCATGAGAACCAAGAAGTGAAACTAACTGGAAACTGATCACCGTAGCTTTACAGTCCAGTTAAATGCAAAAATGAAATAAGTGAAGGGAAAAAAGGGGACTAGCGTAAATGATGAAAAGCAAACAGTAGTTAATGCTTTCAGTTTCATCATCATCAGACATTGGGAATATTTACATTATTTGGTCAAGCAAATTTTTTGAAAAGAGAAATCTCTCCTAATAACTAAAATTGTAGGTGTGTCTGGCAAGAACTATTGAAGTTGAAGATCTATCAGCCCTTCATTATAAACACTTTTTTTAGAAGTTTCCTTAAAATTCACATTAAGATGAAGCTGGGCATGTAAATTCTCTGCTTCAGAGCAGATTTCTCCTGAAAGGTTTTGTTGAAAAATAGGTTGGAACTTTCCCCCCCACCCCTCCCAGTTTATATACATTACCCTCAATCCCTGTATTTAACACAGGTAGAATGTATCCATGAATTAAGCCAAATATTTTATGGAGGAATCTGGTTTTACAGGCAGAAGGATAGGGAAAAAAAATATCATACAATTTATTTCAGAACTCTCCAAAGCAATTTTGCATATGTAGGGCCAGAATTAGCCTGTACACTGAACAGGACATTAGTGGGACACAGCTGCACAGTCCTAGAAGAGAAGGAACTCAGGCTCCAAGAGTCAGATTTTCTTCCTTGGGTCTCTGTTTTCCCTGGGGTGGGGAAGAGTTATGTCTGCCATCATATTACCAAGCACTGATTACTTGTCCATCTCCTGCTCTGCCCTCACACTGGGTAATGTGGAGCTAGGGCTCTGCCCACTCCGCACTCTCCTGTGTTTCAAGGTGGTGGTGGGAGCAGAGATTGTCCCCTTAATCCCATGTGCAGGTGCATAGGGCAAAATCCAACTCTAACTTTTAAAGAATGTATGGGAATGAGCTATCTTGGTTTCGGCCTTTTGGTTGTGATCAAGTGTAATATCAGTTTGATAGGTGATATGAGGACTATATATCTTGCATTGGCAGGGAAAAGGATTAAAACGAATGTGACTGTCTCGAATTTCTGTAATCCTTAAAAGCAATTAATTTACTTTCCTGATGCCCTAACACCAAAGTCCCATGGCTTGGGATTTTCATAAGCACTTGGCCGTGGCATAGCTCTGCTCCTGTTAAAGTCAATGTGTGAGATTTACTTTTTACTTAAATAGGAACAGAGTCAGGATGGTAAATGCTGCACGCTTTTGGAAATCTCACCTATTCTGGGTGCAGAATGCCAGGAAACGGAAGAGACATGGGGCAGATTGTAAGCCCTGTACTCTCAATGCTGAGCAGCCATTTGAATGACTGGTCCCCACTGAAGACAATGGGAGTGCTCATGTGAGTAACTGCTCACCAGTGGAATTAAGGGGTTCATAGTTTGACCCAGGGAGAGTGTCCTGGCCCAGTAGTAGTGTGCTGTAATATGCAAAAGTCTAGGATCACCTTCATCTTCTCTGGTCCTATTACCTATGACTGTTTAGCAATGGCTCTGTATTATACAGTTGCTGAATATTCTACCGAGCAGATTCAGCTAAGCTTACTCACTCTGAATAACACCTTACTCTACAAGTGGCTTGTTGAAATCAATGGGATCACTCGAGAAGCAAGGTGCTACTCTATGTGAGCAAGAGGGGGCTGAATGTGGCCTTCAGGATATATTATCTACATCGTGGGGGTGATTTAGTGAGTCACTGTGCAGCAGAAAGGCTCCAGAATGCCCACTTTACACTAGCCATTTTAAAGGTTCCAAAAAACAGTCATGGTCTTGTGTGGGTGTGGTCTGACACACTGTGACCAACTGCATAGTATGGTCAACTGTGGAACAGAGTGGGAAAATTTCCTTGCATCTGTCCTTTGTGCTCTTTTAATATGGCAGTGGATGGGAGAAAAAACACTGTATGATCCAGACACACAAGGTAATCATTTAACTACCTTTCCGGTTACAGGTCATGGAGCTGGAATGCTTGCCACATATAGATCTGTGCTGCAAGTATTCCCCTCTTCCCCCGCCCCCTCCAGCTTATAGCAATCCAACAGTTATCACACAACTGTCACATCAGAAATTTAAGAAGCCTGCCTAGCTGAAGGGCAGATGTATTGAACAGTGCTGTGTACACTTAAAAGCCTGTTCCATTTGGTCATATTTTATTGTCAGCCTAGCATGGCTTTTGACAGAAATAATTATCTTTTGTTCCCAACACTGAAAAGTTTTTTTTTTTAAAAAAAACACTTCGGAATTGATGGCCCATTGTTAGACAATGGCTAAGGGTTCTATTGACTTGGGATACTTTACCTATTGTTTTGTACAGGTGTTTACAAACAAAATAAGCTGGAAGTCACATCTCTTCTCTATGCCCCATATCTTCCAAGCCTCTTGCCTCTGGGAGATGAGGCTCCCACTCCATGAATCTGCAGTTAGAGTTGAGGGCCAAAAAGATAAATCAGACCTGAAGGCTGCACTCCCCTCTGGTCTGAAACCCCCCAAATCATATATATCTAAACCTCACTCTTGTCAGCATGTGCAATGGGACCAGCAGTTAGTTAATCAGTCAGTAGTGCCAAGAGATTACAGAGTTGATAAACTGCACTGTAATTATAGTTGTTGCCACTTATTTCCCTTACGAATAACTGCACAGCATCTGCAAAGCCTTAGGATGGAGTCTGGGCTAGTGGTTAGAATAGGGGATTGAGCGTCCAGGTAGCTGGTTTCCATTCCCTTCTGTGCCATCTCTACACTCTAGTTCTTTGGTGCCACCACTTCATAACAGAGCTTGCAGTCCACTGTTAGCACAACAGCAGCAACTAGGAAGTGATTCACACCACCTTTTCCCTGCCTCAGAATAGAAGAGCAGGATACAGTTCTTACAAAGACCCTGAACTCTGTTCTTAGACATCTATCCGCTGCTGTTGTCACTTCTGATTTCCCTAAACAAAAAGAGATTACCACTACAAAATAAGTAACAATGGAGAAACGCACAGGAATTAATACCAGTTGAGCCTTAAACTCGCCATATTCCTCTGAAGTGTATTTTCTGAGCTATCCCTTTGATAAGTGATAGACAAAAAGAAATAAGACATAAGATGCTTGCAAAGCCTAGCTGCATTTTACTCCTGTACATTCCAGTGGTACTTCTGATCCTACAGTATGTGATGCTTTTTGGAAAACCAGTCTACTGTCAGGAGGCCTAAGGCAAATACGGGTCTAATACTCTTTGAAGGTTTGAAAGGACAGCTCCTTTTTTCCTGATACTATGGCTAAGACTTTCAAAAGCAACTAGTAATTTTGGATGCCTACATTATTGTGAAACCAGGGCCTAATCTGATGCCCATTGACGCCATGGAATGACTCTCATTGACTTCAATAGGTCTTGAATCTATCTTGGAAAAAGAAAAGGAGTACTTGTGGCACCTTAGAGACTAACCAGTTTATTTGAGCATGAGCTTTCGTGAGCTACAGCTCACTTCATCGGATGCATAGCATATCGTGGAAACTGCAGAAGACATTATATACACACAGAGACCATGAAACAAAACTTCCTCCCACCTCACTCCCCCGCTGGCAACAGCTTATCTAAAGTGATCCTCAAGTAGAGCCATTTCCAGCACAAATCCAGGTTTTCTCACCCTTCCCCCCCCCCACACACACACACATACAAACTTGGTGAGAAAACCTGGATTAGTGCTGGAGGTGACCCACCTTGATTATCATGCGCATTATAAAGAGGGGTTTCAAAGGGGGATGGGCTGTTGCCAGCAGGAGAGTGAGTTTGTATGTGGGGGGGGGGGGGGGGGAAGGATGAGAAAACCTGGATTTGTGCTGGAAATGGCTCTACTTGAGGATCACTTTAGATAAGCTGTTGCGAGCAGGGGAGTGAGGTGGGAGGAAGTTTTGTTTCATGGTCTGTGTGTGTATATAATGTCTTCTGCAGTTTCCACGATATGCTATGCATCCGATGAAGTGAGCTGTAGCTCACGAAAGCTCATGCTCAAATAAACTGGTTAGTCTCTAAGGTGCCACAAGTACTCCTTTTCTTTTTACGAATACAGACTAACACGGCTGTTACTCTGAAACCTATCTTGGAAAAATTAACTTTGGGGCCTGATCCATTTTATCCAGAAGGTGGAACATCCCTGTTTCCACCAAGAAAACTTGTTGGTGGACATAGTGAAGGTATCACCTGTTATATGCAAACATTCATAAAGCAATAATTGATGCTGTCAATCAGTTCTGGTCTTTTTAGGGAAGGCGATTCAGTTGGGAGGGAGGCAGCTAGGGCTCCGGGCCTCTGATGTGTTTCAGAGTTTATCACTAGTTTTCCCAGCCTAGCCTCCAGCACTGCTTTGCGATGGCTGTACTTACTGTAGTAGGGGCCTGATGTGCCATCATGAGACTAAGATTTGCTGCAACTTTCTTTTCTGCAACATCTGTCTTCCCAATTCAGTTTCACTTCCTGTAATCCCTCATTGTTTTACTCGACTAAAGTGTGTTGTGAGGATTGAAAGATAACCTAAGGCTATCACCAGAGCTGCTGCATGTGTGCATGTTCTTTCCAATCTATTCGCTAAAGAAATAAGTAGCTTTGGTCTTTAGTTGTTCATATGGTGGAGGGGAAAGCGGAAAGAAGAATGGGTCTGCTTAATTGTGGTGTAGTATGCAAATAAAAAGGGAACAGTGTTCCCAGTGGATCAGCAGCGTTAACAGCAGTCTAGCTATCACTATCATTGTAAACTGAATGCAAGTTTCATTTAGGGCTTTAGAGCTCGATTCTACAGTCAGGGTAAATTTCTGCTCTGACTTATATCTTTAGTAGTCTCTGTGACATCAGAGTCTGGCCAGAATTTGGCCCTTAACATAGTGTTACAACAGAAATAAACATTGTAATTGATCAAGCCTTTCTTTAAAAATAGGGCTTTGAAGCTGTGCTCCGGGTCCGCTCTAGCTCCAGACAAAATCCTGCAGCCCCACTGCTTCAGAGCTGCTCCGCGCTCCAGCTCCTGGCTCCACTCCAAAGCCCTGTTTAAAAGTGTAATACGGAAATCTAACATGGATGAATGGGACTGTTCCCTATGGTAAATACAACCCTAGTAAGTGTCAGTTTTTGAACATACTGTGCTGATTGACATCAGCTTGTTCTCCTGAGAGCAGCATGACTTTACGTTCATGACTGTGCATTACCTTTAGCTAGCTGCTTCTCAAAAGTGACGACTGAACAACCAAAATATGGGCTGTGCAGAACTGCATTGTGCAGTAACCATAGTGTCAGTGTTTTACTCAGTATATTAACAGCAGAACTCCCACTGACTTTAACAGAAGCTATGTAGCTAAAACCCTCCCACCATCACTTTGAAAACTTAAGGGCAAAGCATCTGCAGCTAAACTCTCTTTCCCACTAAAGTATTTTATGAACACCCATGCAAACACAGGCAGGCCAGATGCTCGACCTGTGCAAGCAGGCATGGTTCCAAATGTTTGAGTAACTATTTGAGACTTTTGGCAGGCAGTTCCCTAAAAGGTTCCTAGCATGGACCACACCTCAGTAGATATGTTGGCCTGTGGACCACTTCTTCTATTTATGACTTCATGGACCACCTCTCTTCCAGCTGATGAGCAAGTAATATTTTGGTGGCACTTACAGCAATTGCTGACATGGAAAGTTAGTATTTGTAACTTAATTGGTCGAAATAAGGAGAAGCAGCCAGCACCATGTGTCCAGTCAGCTCTCTACAGTCAACCAGTAGATATTCCCAGACCACTGGTAACCCATGGACCACAGTTGGGGAACTGCTGTTTCAGGGGATGGTGGTCTCCAGTTGGTTCTCAGTGAACAATTTTTCATGTAACAGAAACCTGTCCCACAAGGGGCACAACATGGCAAGGTTGTTGACAGTAAAGCACTGAGGCCGAAAGTTGTATATTCATGGATAGTAAGTTGTCATCTTCCCATACAGGTGGCATCTCCAGATCAAAAATAAGGAGCTCTGGCGGTGGGGAAGCTTCTACAAATGGTGTCCAGCTAGTACCTGCTCTGTGGATAAACAGGACCCCAGTCATCTCAGTGTCAGGGAGAGAGTCCTTAATTATTTATTTCCCCCCTCACCCTTCAAATGTTTCAATCCTTTAATTCTATACATTTAAAAAACAATGACAGCAACTAGGTAATAACAAACCAGGGAGCAGACTGAGAGGGGAGAAAGCATAGAGAGGAAACCATTGTCAGTTTCAAGGGGTTCTTCTAAGCCACTGCATGTTTAAAAAAAACATTAAAAAAATTATGAGAAATAATGACTGCCCTACTTTCTGTGGGGTTTTCTTTATAAAGTAGCAAGAGAACTAGCCAAGTGGAATTGTAAAACATATTCTTCCTGATAATTCACTGGCCTTTTGCATAGGATAATAATTGATGAGACAGGTGCAGACAATGCATACAAGTAGATTGCAGAGCCACTCATCATTGATTCTAGTCAGTGATGTGAAACATAACACTTTATCTGCCATTGTCATTAAAAGTTAGTGACTCTACCACCATTGCCTTAGTGAATGCTATTCTATGCATTTTTGCCAGGAGGGAGCATTAAGATGATGTACCCCTACTGAGAGCTACATATTGTTTTAAGTGCTAATTTTGGTGGCTGAAATGAAAACATTGTAATATCTCTCAACTTAGTGGCATACTTCTGCTACGGAATGTGTTAGTGGATAATCAAGAGTGTATTTAGAAAATTTATGCCAGAATTAACTAAATCTTGTCCTGTAGGAAGTAGTGTTCTACTGGGTAGGGTATCAAACCGGGAGTCTGGAAATCTTAGTTTCTATAACTGCCTCTGCCACTGGCATGCTGAATGATCTTGGGCTAGTCACTTTATCACTTCATCAGTTTGCCCATGTATAAAATAGGGATAGTGATATTTCTCTTATTTGTAGTGTGCACTGACTTGTATGAAGGAAACATTCTATACAAAAGAGCTACTGAATATTTTTGAAATTAGCAAAAACAGTCTAAGAGCCTGATCCGGAACCCACTGAAGTCAGAGTCTTTCCATTGATTTCAAGAGGCTTTGGATCAGACCATAAGTGGTACTGTACCTTAGCATAAAGCTTGGACAACACATAAGAAAGCATGGTAAACATTTTTGGAAAAATATAGTGTTAGTGTGCTTAACAGGAATGATCTAATTTAGCATCAAAGGCACACAGCTCTTTATTTTAAATGCAATTTAGAGCCTATTTACATTTCACAGAAAATGGCATGTTGCTTTGATTAGGGGAAAATAAGCATTCATGTTTACCTTCTGTTTTTCTCAATATATTTGCATTACAAAGTCTTCAGAGTTCTAATTTGGATCCATTCACATGATAAGATTCTGAGAATGTCACTCAGAAGCCTAAAATATCTGTTGAGTCAGTGTGAAATGACAGAAAAAACTACAACCCTGGTTGAGAGCTCTTTTTGTACAGAATATCTCCAGGTTGAATCATCACTATGTTTCATGGTCTGTTACCACCCAATCTTTTAAGTCCTGGGCCATTTTGACTTTATGAATTACACCCATGCAGTATACAGCTACAGTTAGACATATCTATGTTATGCTGAGGGTCCTAGACCATTTTGATATCAGAGGTACCTCAACCAATCACCATCCTTATTCTTCAGCTAATTTGGATGCAATAATTTCCCTAGTTGCATGAGGGAGACTGCACAGATGGTGTGTTACTTGACCCAATGGCCACTTGTACAAATTAATACAAATCTCCCAGCACAAACCCTTTAGAAGCAAATCAATACAACCACCCACACAGCAACACAACCATCACAAAACAATAACCCCAAACTTCGCTTTCGAGCCTAGAATGTCTGAGTCAGTGTAAAGCAACAGAAACAGCTACAAGCATGGCTGAGAGTTCTTTTTGTTTTGAATATCACCTGGTTCAATCATCACTGGGATTCATAGTCTGTTACCAACCCATTTCGGCTTTTTTTTAAACACATGACTTTATGAATTACAGCCATGCAACAGCATGGACTTTAAAATGTGGCATCTGGGTATCTCCCTGATGAACAAAAAATACAATAGGACTTCACATTGCATGGAAACAATAACGGAAAAGGAGACAACTGTCCTTTTAAGCCCCGCTGTACCCAAGTGAAAATGCTACAGCCAAGATCACCAGTCGAAGCTATTTATCGGAAGAAAGGTTAGTGGTGTGGGGGATAGGACACAAACATTTGCTCCAATTTCTTTTGTAATTGTAACTATTTGCTTTCCCTCCATTTTCCCCTCTCAGTCTATGGCTTCCTGTCTTCAGATTAGACTCCTTTGCGCTATGTGATGGGGATGTCCACCCCACACAAGGCCTGAACTCATTAAGCTGGCCAGGTGAGCCAATTAACTGTCTCGGCTGCACCTGGAGTAGGAGCCAGGAAGTAATGAGGGTTAATTAAAGGAAGCTCAGCTGGACAGGAACAGGAGGGGCCTATATAAAGCCTAGTAGCTGGGTGTAAAAGTGGGCTACAGAGAGCGAGGTATGGAAGGTAGGAAGCAGCCCAGGGACACAGCAATGAGATTTAGGACTGTGAAGACCTTGACTGCTTGTTATAGGGTCACTGGGCTAGAACCTAATGTAGAGGGTGGGCCTGGGTTCCCCTACCAGCCATTGGAGAAGTGGCACAGAACACCCAGTCGAAAAGGGACCCTCCCCAGCATGGTGAAAATGAGTGAGTGATGGTGGGGGAGAGCAAGCAATGGAGAGAGGGGGGATGGAGAGAGCAGGGCGGGGCCTTGGAGAAGGGGTGGGGAAATCGTGTTTGGTTAGCAAGTTGGCAACCCTAAGCTGCAGTGAAAGAGAAGAATTCCTGGGACAGCGGAGACTGAGAACACACACACACACACACACACAGAGGGAAACTACAGCGACCTGGCTGGACGGCTAAGCCATGAAGTGGGAGCAGTTGAGATCAAGACAGAGAGAGCAATGTAGTGCAACTGCAGAAAGGCGCATAGGCCTGGCAGAGCTAATCCCTAGACTCTGCCAGAAGGTGGAGCTCCAGCTCCCTGTTACCCTAGTTCTCATAGTGACACGTGCTTGTGGATATAGTGGACCATAAGCATGTTAGCACAGAACTCTCCTCAGGATTCTGCAAGGCTAAGTCTTATCCAGATGTCTAGACAAGGAGTTCTGGCAACTGCTTCTTGTGCACTAAGAAAAAAAGACAGTTCTAGATTTCTTCCCCTCAAAGTTATGCTTTTTCTGTAATATTTTCAAACAAGTACCTTCATGTTTCTCCCATGCTTCCCCTCACATCTGGGAGGTGTTCTCTGTCCACAAAACTACTGCATCATCCCCTTCAAACTCTCCTTTTCCATGACATCTTCAAAAACTTAACAAGACCCTGGTGTGGTGATACCACTGCCTATCATGATGAACAATATTATCTTATTGCTCCCTTGTACTCCACCATCTCTGTGTATCCTTCTGTTGTCTCTTGCCTTATACTTGGTGTGATGGGTTACGCCCCACTCCAGGATGCACCTGATATACTAGGGTACCACTGAGCCCACCTGTTCCACCAGCCTGGGCTCCCTTACACTGTTCTGCTGAGCCAGACCCTCAAGCCTTCTCCAGCACACACACAGATAGGGACACACCCAACTGCAAAAACACACAGACACTGAAATCAGTACTGCCTGGGAAGGCTTCAGCTAACAAATTGCCCAAAACTCAAGTGCACACCTGTCATAAAAATTAAGGGAAGGATAACCACCTTTCTGTATACAGTGCTATAAAATCCCTCCTAGCCAAAGGCAAAACCCTTTCACCTGTAAAGAATTAAGAAGCTAACATAACCTCGCTGGCACCTCACCAAAATGACCAATGAGGAGACAAGATACTTTAAAAGCGGCGGGGGAGGGGGGGGAAACAAAGGGTCTGTCTGTGTGTTGCTTTTGCTGGGAACAGATCAGGAATGCAGTCTCAGAAACTCTGTTAAGTTAGTAAGTAATCTAGCTAGAAATGCGTTAGATTTCCTTTTGTTAAATGGTTGGAAAAATAAGTTGTGCTGAATGGAATGTATATTCCTGTTTTTGTGTCTTTTTGTAACTTAAGGTTTTGCCTAGAGGGATTCTCTATGTTTTGAATCTGATTACCCTGCAAGGTATTTACCATCCTGATTTTACAGAGGTGATTCTCTTACCTTTTCTTTAATTAAAATTCTTCTTTTAAGAACCTGATTGCTTTTTCATTGTTCTTAAGATCCGAGGGTTTGGGTCTGTGTTCACCTGTACAAATTGGTGAGGATTTTTATCAAGCCTTCCCCAGGAAAGGGGGTGTAAGGCTTGGGGGATATTTTGGGGCAAGATGTGTCCAAGTGGGCTCTTTCCCTGTTCTTTGTTTAACACACTTGGTGGTGGCAGCATAGGGTTCAAGGACAAGGCAAAGTTTGTACTTTGGGGAAGTTTTTAACCTAAGCTGGTAAGAAAAAGCTTAGGGGGTCTTTCATGCAGGTCCCCACATCTGTACCCTGGAGTTCAGAGTGGGGAAGGAACCTTGACAACACCCCACTCTGTGGCGCAAAACCAGAATTATACCATTTTGCAATGCACAGAGAACTGTACAACGTAAGCTCAGGAAATTTGCTCCCTCCCTCAATGTGGAGGAACATATATAGCTTTCCCACACACCCCAGTTTAAATTCCACAAATTAGTTTTAGAGAAAACCAAGTTTGACTACAAAAGATAGATTTAAGAGATTGCAAATAGGTCAAAGCAGATTACTCAGCAAATAAAACAAACGCAATATACGCTTAAGATACTAAAAAACTGGTTACAAGTAGTAGTTTCTCACCCTAAATGTTGTTTTAGGCAGATTGCAGAGGTGCTTGCAGTTTAATACTCCAGGTATTTCTTTCACAGGCCAGACACCTTCCTAGCCTGGGCTCACTCCTCCCCGCCCCCTTTGTCTTTTGTTTCTTAAATGTTCACAGCAGTCATTCTGGGATTCAGTGAAGAATGACCACTGAGTATGTCCTTCCCCTGCCTTAAATAGGTTTTACATATGGCAGGAACTCTGTTTTCCAGGGTGGTTCCCCCACCCCCTCAGTGGAAAAATACTGGTATTCTATCATGGAGTCCAGTACCAGGTGACTGGATCACATGACCCTGCAGTGTCAAAGCAGCCATGAGCCAAAGGCCATTTGTAGCATCCTAGGAAGGTGGGAAATTAGCGTCTTCAAAGACCTATTGTTCTCCCTGGTGGTCTATTGACTTGTCCCCAGTTAGCCAGCCAGACTGATTGCATTCTGTCTGGTGGGTGCTCCCCAGGTGCAAACACTTTTGTAGTACAAATTTATAGTCAATATTTCCTAACTTTAGATACAAAAATGATACATGCATACAATTAGGATAACCATATTCAGCAAATCATAACCTTTCCAATGATACCTCACATGCCTTGCACAAAACATCAGTTATGCTATCATTATATTATAACTATTTCTATGAAGAATATGGGGTGTAGTGTCACACTTGGATTGTAAGCGCCTCAGGACAGGGACATCTTTTTGTTCTGTGTTTGTATAGTGCCAAGCACAGCGGGGTCCTGGACCACAACTGGTGCTCTATATGCTACAGAACACAAATAATAAGTAAGTATTCACAGTGATTTAGAATCACATTTGGAACTTAACCCTGCAAACCCCATAGCTCCACTGATGAAGTCTCCAAACCTGCAAACTGATCTGTAATACAGGTGGATCCTTGATTTCCAAGGGGCTCCACACATGCATGAGGCCCCATCAAAGTCAAGAGTCCACCTACATAGATCAGACTGCAGGATGGGAACGCTATTTCTTACCCACATTCCTTAGTGCTCATTGGGGATTACTAATTTAAATAAGAATGATTCCCCAAATAAATGTTTGCAGGCTCTTTCCCTTGCTTTGTCTTTCATACATGGTGTATCCAAAAAACTTTTACAGAGCTAAAAATGCAGCTATGTTTTCCTTTCTCGTTATGGCTAAATGTGAGATAGTTCTCTTATTTAATACAAATAAATTGGATAAATACAGTCTGACCTCAGCTGGGAACCACTGCTAAAATTAAATTATGAAGAGTTAAAGTGGGCGTGACCCTCGTGATATCAATATGCCACATGTACACTGGTAAGCATACAATGCTGGACTGAGGAATGAATGGAGACTATAAATATAGATATCGGACATAATCTTGAAACCCTTAGTCACATAGGAAGTCTTTACTTATAAGAGGAGTTCAATTGACCAGAGACATTTTCTTCTTCCTCTCATGAATATCAGGGTTGGAATGAACCTCAGGAGATCATCTAGTCCAACCCCCTGCTCAAAGCAGGACCAATCCCCAATTTTTGCCCCAGATCCCTAAATGGCCCCCTCAAGGATTGAACTCACAACCCTGGGTTTAGCAGGCCAATGCTCAAACCACTGAGCTATCCCTCCCCTCTTTCCTTTATTTAGTAGCCTGTTGAAATGATATACTGTAACCATTCACCAAACTTCCACTTTTGGGCCCAGATACTCAGCTGATGTAAACTGGCATCATGCTGTTGAGGTCAATGGAGCTACAACAATGTATACTGTCTGAGGATCTGGCTCCCTAATTCAGCATTTGTAAGACTGTGTTCACTTTCACTTGTGTGTACACTTCATAGACATTACATGTGCTTTTATTGTTTCACTACAGTCTTTAAATGTGTCCTTCTCTGGGTACATGTATACAACTTAAAATACAAAAAATAATTGACTAGTGTTACCTAAAGAGGCTTAATCCAGAAATAAGCAGTGTAACAAATATTAAAGAACTTAATATAGTTATCTTCAATTGTGTGTGTATTTTACGTATCTATAAGTGTAAATTATATGTACATATATTTTGGTGCAGATCCTCAGCTGGTTTAAGTCTCCACAGTTCTTGTCTGAAATGGAAGTACACAGATTTGCCTGAGCTAAGGATCTGGCCACACACACACGCCCCCTATTTATTTTCACTCCATCTTCAAATGCCACTTCAGGTGCAAATTCTGTCGTTTGTGATAATACTCTCAGAATTTTGAAGAAAACCAGGGGCCTGATCCTGCAAACAGACCCACATGGTCTGTAATCAACGGGTATGTAATCAACGGGTATGTCTACACTGCAATTAAACACTGCTGGCCCATGCCAACTGATTTGGGCTTGCAGGGCTCAGGCTGAAGGACTGCTTAATCACAACTTAGATTTGCAGGCTCAGGCTGCGGCCCAAGTTCTGGGACTCTCCCACCTCGCAGGATCCTACAGCCTGGGCTCCAACCCGAGCCCAAATATCTACACTGCAATTAAAGAGCCCCTTAGCCCAAGTCACCTAGCATGGGCCAGCTGTAGGTTTTTAATTGCAGTGTAGACATACCCAAATCTGATTTCACAATCAGAGTCCAGGTTTGAAAATATGGTCCTGTATTCAGTGGCACCAATTAGTGGGGCTGCGGGGAGAGAGGGGCGGGGAGTAAGATTTTTGCATTTGCACAAAGTTCCATAGGCGATGGAGGGCCATGGCTCAACCACGGTCAAGCAATGATCCAACATTAATCAGTATGGCAGCTGCTGCTGGAGTGGTCTGGAACATCGCTCCAGCTGTGTGGCCGCAGCACCACTGAAGTTTGACCTGTCCACCCCTCCGTACAGATAGAAGGGTGAAATTGTGACCTGGCACACGTCTAGTCTGGACACAGGGGAGGCCAGGCCAAATAGTGCTATCAGCTAGCATGCTGGGAGCCTGTTCCTGTTCCACAGAGCTCTGGGGAGTCCACTGGTAGCACCACCTCATGCACTGTGGGGGTCAGACAGGGAGTCCTGGCAAGAGGAGGAAGGGGATGAGCAAGAACCAGAACCAGAATTTGAAGTTCCTCCCTGCAAAAAAATCTGAATTGATGCCCCTGCCTGCATTTACTTTGACACTGTATGTTGTTGTTTTTATAGGCAACTGTTTTATTAGCAGATAATTTACTAACGTTAAGACTTTGAAGTGTATGTGAAAGTATTTGTCATTGTATTTATAGGTAGTTTTACTTGAAAACAAACAAAGATCGGAGTGTAACAGTGTTTTGTGATGTCTTGTTCATGTAAAAATAAAACAAATGTTAAAGTACAGCGGGGATTCTCAACTTCTTCTGAACCACGCCCCACATTGGCTTTTTATTTAAACTTTGAGCCCCCTGCCCCTTTACGATGGCAAGAAGGATATGGCCACTTTGTGTTGCTAAGGCATTTGTTCAAGAGATACCTGGCAATTTAATCAAAATGCAAGTCAAGTGGGGCGGGTGCAAATCTGAGTGAGTGGCATTGCAACCTGGCGCTTGTACCCCCTACTATCATTAATGAATAATTAGAAGGTGTACTGTACCCCTCCCAGAATGTTTGATGGGTGGGTGTGCACCTCCCCGGTTGAGAACTGCTGTAGTACAGTAACTGATCAAGAGAAATAAAGTTATGGATTTTAAGGCCAGAAGGGACTGTTATGATCATCCAGTGTCACCTCCTGTACAATACAAGCCATAGAACTTCAGCCAGTAATTCCTTCATCAAGCCCATAACTTCCATTTGAGTTTCAGCCTATCTTTTGGAAAGAGATCCAATCTTGACTTAAAAATTATAAGTGATGGTGAAGCCACCTCATCCCTAGTTAAGTTGTTCCAATCATTAATTATCCACACTGGTTAAAAATTTGCAATTTAGTTCTAGTCTGAATTTGTCTAGCTTTATCTTCCAGCCACTGGTTCTCTTTATGGCTTTTTGTGTTAGATTAAAGAGCAAGTTAGTAGGAAAAGAGGAGCTATAGGCAAATCTCAGGACAGTTGGCAGTGTAAGAAATAGGCATGCTATTTCTTTCACTAGCAGCCCTGGCCTCAGGGCTTTCCTTAAGACTATCATCCCCTACAAAAGCTACTCTCATAAAGGGAAAAGGAAATTTCATGAGCTTCCACTTAGCTTCCATTTCCTTTGCACACCTGTGGAAGTAGCAGGGAGTTTTGATTACCAAAACCAAAGGACCCCCAAGCTCAATGTACGGATCTGCACAGGCCTTGCATCTCTACTCTGTCTTCCAAAGGCCACTTGCCAGCACAGCTCCTTATGTTCATTTCCCTGTCAGCTGCTTGCCCAGGAGAAACGTACCTTTTTCCCATCCCCCAGAAGGGGAAGTCCAGACTGCAGGAAGGAAAGTGGATAAACTAATGCAGACAGGATCAATGGAGTTACACTGACTATACAAGAGTGTTACTTGGGAGAATTTAGTCCTGTATGTTGGCTATTGTTAGGGAGGTGAACAGAGAGAAACAAACATACAAGTTTATATTTGAGGCACAGCAAGTGGGACATCCCCACGGCATAACTAGCCATCTGAAATGTGTACACTTATAAGCTGATCTATCTCCCCGCCCCTGTACTCCCACAATCTCTAAAGGCAAATTTTCCAAAAAGATTCCGCCAGATGCAGCTACTCAGCATGTCGCATGAAGTTCAGCAAAGTTATAAGCAATTGAAAAGAAGGTCTTATGATGGAACGTGTCAGTCAACCTTAGTAATAGATAGTGCTACCAGCCCTGCCTATAAAAAGGAAAACACAAAGCAACAGAATGTAAACAAAAATAACCATAGTCTGGAAACCTCAGAAAACTGTCATGTTATAATAAAGCAGGTTTTCTTTTACTAAACAGTAGAGGATTTTTACATGACATTGAGAAGTATATTTCTTTGTGGAGCTGGTCTGTATCTCAGAGGTATCATAAGTACAGAACCATGTAATGTGGCAGTTACTATGGTAACAACTCATTTTCTCAGGGAAATCAGAGTGGATAAGTCAAGTAAAACCCCAAATAATTTCTTGTGACACAGGTTGGATATCGTGTTGAAATGGCACCCTTAACTTGTCCAATCCTATGTATCAATTCTTTTCTTAGCTGCACATGTTCCATATATGAACTGGCAGTACCGATTTTTCCTCTTGCCATCATTAAATTAGTACACCTTGAATACATAACCCAGATTTCTGATCACAATAGTATATGCTGAAGAGGGAAGGATGGGATCATAGGATATTTCTACTAAATGAAATGCCTGCTTCATAGGAGAGTCCATGCAGCTCCCTGAGAACTGAGGGAAAACACCAGCAGGTTGTCTTGGGTACACTTCATTTTAATTTTCATGTTGACCAAAGAATCCTAAAGGTGTCATCTGCCAGGCAAATGTTACCATTTAAGCAACCCTGTACCGACCAAGATCCTCCAAATAAGAGGAGATTTAAACAGTTCTCCCATCTGTCCAATTTAATATTTGCACTCCTCTTGCACCATCCAGCTCCTCTCCTGGTCCCTCATATCAGAAGGGGGCCATCAGGATACTATGTCCTGAATTGTTCCTGCTTCATACATACACCATGGAATTCCACTAACAAGCCCCACATGTCTGAGATTAAAGAAACACACACCCCTGTCAGAAAAGCCTCCTTCCATAGGGCCCTTCACTTTAAAAGAAGTTTTCTTCTGAACTTAGACCATTAACACACAATCCACTTTACTCCTTGGTTTCCATGGGGTAGAACATTGAATGGCCAAGCTCCTTTCCTTGTGTGGGGCAGGAGGGGTGACTCGAGAGAAACATTTGTTAGAATAGTTGCTACCAACTCTATGCCACCACCCTTCAGGACAGCCTCTGAGCCCTCTCCAATGTCACCATCCATCTAGAGAGACAGAGCCCATCGCCCAAAGCTCTCCAACAAACTGACCTCAAATGACTGTCACATCCATCTTCTCTTCCCCTACTCCAGCATCAACTAACAAACCTGCTTCCTGGATCACCCGCTATTCTTACTGTACTCCAGGCAGCCACTCCCTTACATCATCCTGGAACCCCTCCATTCCCAGACCACACAATTCCTTCTCTACCACCTCCCAAGTCTACTGCCACCTTGGAGGAATAGGCTGTATCAGCCTAGCCACAGCTCCTACTAGGTCTCATGCACAGTAGACCATCCAGACCCAGTAGCTAGCATACGATAGTTGCCTACAGCACACGTGCCAGAACTTAGATCAAATGGACTTCAGTGAGAGGCAGAAAAAGAAAAGTCATGCCCACTTGCCCTCTTGGCATCATCCCAACCCCCAAACACAGAGAAGGGGAGGACCAGCCAGAGAAAATTTGCCCTCCTAGGCTGCCTAGGGCCCTTAATTACCTTGGCCAGTCCGGGGCCGGCCTGGACTTTCTTCCCAGGATCCTCCTTTTCTTCCTCTGTAGCATTCCCTCTCTCCACTGCCACCTCCTTCTGCACTGCAGCCCCAGTCAGCAGAGTCCAAGAGAGAGAACAAGAGCCCATCACCCAAGCCAATCCTAGCACCAGTAGCTTCCCTGACACACTTCTAGGGGCTCTTCAGTCACAGCAGCCTGAGGTTTGGGTGGTGAATCCAGCCCCCCAAACCCCACTTCAAATCACTGTAGCTTTGTCTCATGTGACCTTGAAGTCAGAAGTGTTCACATGCCACAGAGGTGGCGGAAGCAAAAGCCCTGCTAGTAAATACAAATCAAGAACCCAGTAAGTTTGATGGGTTCACTATCCATATTTAGTCACACAGACTATTGGGGGACAAAGCCGTGGAAGGCAGGAGTTTGCATAGGAGAAGTAAGGCAAACGCTGGAGAGAATGGGCTGATGAGCGGGTAGAAAAGTTTAAAAGATGTGTGCTTTGCTTTGGTGCCACAGTGCCCCAATGTGCCATGTTTGTCTTTCTTCCACAGGACAGAAGAGACTGTCTGTACAAAGTGCAAGCTGGTCTCCATATTGGAAGAAAAGGTTCAAGGTCTGGAGAAACAAGAATCGACCCTGCGTTGCATAAGAGAAACTGAAGATTTCCTGGACAGACATCAGGATATGCTTCTACGGGCACAACATTCTGAAGATTCAAAGCAGGCTGCGAAGCGGGGACAAAAGGGCGGTGAAGAAATTTGTCAGCATGTGACCTCCAGAAGAAGAAAGGGGAGTGTCCATGTACCAGCAATGCAGATACAGGTAAGCAACATTTTCATGTTCTCTCCACAGGTACTAATGCCAAGAGTGTAATAGATGATACATCTGAGGGAAGGGAGCAGAAGGAGACTCCGCCGATTGGAAGGCATGAGATGGACTGTCTTAGGGAAGGGAGTTCCACAACCACCGCTCCCAAGAGGAGGCGGGTGGTGGTGCTAGGGGACTCCCTCCTCAGGGGGATTGAGTCATCTATCTGCCGTCCTGACCGGGAAAACCGAGAAGTCTGCTGCTTGCCAGGAGCTAGGATTCACGATGTGACGGAAAGACTGCCGAGACTGATCAAGCCCTCGGATCGCTACCCCTTCCTGCTTCTCCATGTGGGCACCAATGATACTGCCAAGAATGACCTTGAGCGGATCACTGCAGACTATGTGGCTCTGGGAAGAAAGATAAAGGAGTTTGAGGTGCAAGTGGTGTTCTCGTCTATCCTCCCTGTGGAGGGAAAAGGCCCAGGTAGAGACCGTCGAATGGCTACGCAGGTGGTGTCGGAGAGAAGGCTTTGGATTCTTTGTCCATGGGATGGTGTTCCAAGAAGGAGGAGTGCTCGGCAGAGACGGGCTCCACCTAATGAAGAGAGGGAAGAGTATCTTCGCAAGCAGGCTGACTAACCTAGTGAGGAGGGCTTTAAACTAGGTTCTCTGGGGGAAGGAGACCAAAGCCCTGAGGTAAGTGGGGAAGTGGGATACCAGGAGGAAGCATGAGCAGGAGAGCGCAAAAGGGGAGGGCTCCTGCCTCATACTGAGAAAGTGGGATGATCAGCGTGTTATCTTAGTGCCTATACACAAATGCAAGAAGCCTGGGAAACAAGCAGGGAGAACTGGAAGTCCTGGCACAGTCAAGGAATTATGATGTGATTGGAATAACAGAGACTTGGTGGGATAACTCACATGACTGGAGTACTGTCATGGATGGACATAAACTGTTCAGGAAGGACATGCAGGGCAAAAAAGGTGGGGGAGTTGCATTGTATGTAAGAGAGCAGTATGACTGCTCAGAGCTCAAGTATGAAACTGCAGAAAAACCTGAGAGTCTCTGGATTAAGTTTAGAAGTGTGAGCAACAAGGGTGATGTCGTGGTGGGAGTCTGCTGCAGACCACCAGACCAGGGGGGATGAGGTGGAAGAGGCTTTCTTCTGGCAACTCATGGAAGTTACTAGATCGCAGGCCCTGGTTCTCATGGGAGACTTCAATCACCCTGATTGAGAGCAATACAGTGGTGCACAGACAATCCAGGAAGTTTTTGGAAAGTATAGGGGACAATTTCCTGGTGCAAGTGCTGGAGGAACCAGCTAGGTGCAGAGCTCTTCTTGACCTGCTGCTCACAAACCGGGACAAATTAATAGGGGAAGCAAAAGTGGATGGGAACCTGGGAGGCAGTGACCATGAGGTGGTCGAGTTCAGGATCCTGACACAAGGAAGAAAGGAGAGCAGCAGAATACGGACCCTGGACTTCAGAAAAGCAGGCTTTGACTCCCTCAGGGAACTGATGGGCAGGATCTCCTGGGAGAATAAACATGAGGGGGAAAGGAGTCCAGGAGAGCTGGCTGTATTTTAAAGAATCCTTATTGAGCTTACAGGAACAAACCATCCTGATATGTAGAAAGAATAGTAAATATGGCAGGTGACCAGCTTGGCTTAACAGTGAAATCCTTGCTGATCTTAAACACAAAAAAGAAGCTTACAAGAAGTGAAAGATTGGAAAAATGCCCAGGGAGGAGTATAAAAATATTGCTCAGGCATGCAGGAGTGAAATCAGGAAGGCCAAAAAAAAAAAAATTCACACTTGGAGTTGCAGCTAGCAAGAGATGTTAAGAGCAACAAGAAGGGTTTCTTCAGGTATGTTAGCAACAAGAAGAAAGTCAAGGAAAGCGTGGGCCCCTTACTGAATGAGGGAAGCAACCTAGTGACAGAGGATATGGAAAAAGCTAATGTACTCAATGCTTTTTTTGCCTCTGTCTTCACGAACAAGGTCAACTCCTAGACTACTGCACTGGGCAGCACAGCATGAGGAGGAGGCGACCAGCCCTCTGTGGAGAAAAGTAGCTCAGGACTATTTCGAAAAGCTGGACGAGCACAAGTCCATGGGGCCGGATGTGCTAAAGGAGTTGGCAGATGTGATTGCAGAGCCATTGGCCATTATCTCTGAAAACTCATGGTGATTGGGGGAGGTCCCAGACAACTGGAAAAAGGCTAATGTAGTGCCCATCTTTAAAAAAGGGAAGGAGGAGGATCCAGGGAACTACAGGCCAGTCAGCCTCACCACAATCCCTGGAAAAAATCATGGAGCAGGTCCTCAAGGAATCAATTCTGAAGCACTTAGAGGAGAGGAAAGTGATCAGGAATAGTCAGCATGGATTCACCAAGGGCAAGTCATGCCTGACTAATCTAATTGCCTTCTATGATGAGATAACTGGCTCTATGAGATGAGAGGAAAGTAGTGGACGTGTTATTTCGTGACTGGAGCAAAGCTTTTGACACGGTCTCCCACAGTATTCTTGCCAGCAAATTAAAAAAAGTATGGGCTGGATGAATGGACTATAAGGTGGATAGAAAGCTGGCTAGATCGTCGAGCTCAACGAGTAGCGATCAATGGCTCCATGTCTAGTTGGCAGCCAGTATCAGGCGGAGTGCCCCAAGAGTTGGTCCTGGGGCTGGTTTTGTTCAATATCTTCATTAATGATCTGGAGGATGGTGTGAATTGCACCCTCAGCAAGTTTGCAGATGACACTAAACTGGGAGGAGTGGTAGATATGCTGGAGGGTAGGGATAGGATACAGAGGGACCTAGACAAATTAGAGGATTGGGCCAAAAGAAATCTGATGAGGTCCAGCAAAGACAAGTGCAGAGTCCTGCACTTAGGATGGAAGAATCCCATGCACCGCTACAGACTAGGGACCGAATGGCTAGGCAGCAGTTCAGCAGGAAAGGACCCAGGGGTTACAGTGGATGAGAAGCTGGATATGAGTCAACAGTGTGCCCTTGTGGCCAAGAAGGGTAACGGCATTTTGGGCTGTCTAAGTAGGGGCATTGCCAGCAGATTGAGGGACGTGATCGTTCCCCTCTATTCGACATTTGTGAGGCCTCATCCGGAGTATTGTGTCCAGTTTTGGGCACCACACTACAAGAAGGATGTGGAAAAATTGGAAAGAGTCCAGCGGAGGGCAACGAAAATGATTAGGGGTCTGGAACACATGACTTATGAGGAGAGGCTGAGGGAACTAGGATTGTTTAGTCTGCAGAAGAGAAGAAGGAGGGGGATTTGATTTCAACTACCTGAAAGGAGGTTCCAAAGAGGATGGATCTAGACTGTTCTCAGTGGTAGCAGATGACAGAACAAGGAGTAATGGTCTCAAGTTGCAGTGGGGGAGTTTAGGTTGGATATTAGGAAAAACTTTTTCACTAGGAGGGTGGTGAAGCACTGGAATGCGTTCCCTAGGGAGGTGGTGGAATCTCCTTCCTTAGAGGTTTTTAAGGTCAGGCTTGACAAAGCCTTGGCTGGGATGATTTAGTTGGGATTGGTCCTGCTTTGAGCAGGGGTTTGGACTAGATGACCTCCTGGGTCCCTTCCAACCCTGATATTCTATGATTCTAATGCCCTCTACAGATGAGCTGCCACTCCTCTATAGTCCCAGTATGAAAACGATTAAAAGCACCAGAGACAGCTCTGACTGCACCCTTCGCTACAAAGGCTGTGAATGCACAGGCAATTACTCTGTTTGAATGAGACAGGAGAAATTTAAATCTGCACTCTCCATGCAGGCAATAAATCTTACATTAGCCTTTTATTAATAAGAATGACATCTCACACAATGTCTGCACAACGCTGAAAGGAAAAGGTTTGAAATTCTCTATAATTCCCTAATCAATTGCTCCCTCTCCATGTGACATTCAAAGTCTGAGTGTCACCTTCATTTTCAAGCCCTCTTCCTCACTATCACGACTATACTCCTTGAGTCAGGGAACAGAAACAATCCCATGTGACTTCAGTGACCAATCTCAAGTACCATCAGCCCAGCACCATTTTCAAATATTTGTGACTATTCAATACTAGAAAGTTATTTGCAACACTGTTAAAAGACTCACCAAAAATTGGCTGAGTACATTTGAATAGTGCATACATTGAATGAAATTGTCATCTTCTTGGAGACTTTCCATATGAACCGGAAAAGGGGCTTCAGTAATTCATCAAATAAACTATTCGCTATGAATTATTCACTAAGTTCTAACACTAAGGTTTTTATGTACTTGGGGTCATGCAACTCTGACAGGGAGACAGACTTGGGAATCTGTTGGGAGGGACTTGTCTGCTTCTGTATTTTCTAAAGGAGGAAGAGGAGTTGGAAATAATTATATTTCTCTTTTCAATTGTGAGGAGTCTCTTGGTAGAGTTACTGAGGAACTTTGCTTTGTCCCTTCAAAGGGCCATTCCCCTTGGGAAGTTGCTGAGGGGAATTTCCCTTTTTGGCTGTAATTTTTCCCTTAAAGAATACAGAATCTGATTCCTTAAGGTGTCTTAGGGTTGGGGGGATTCATAGAGGTGGGCTGGGGAGCTGTGATTAGCAGAGTTGTTTTCAGGCTTGTACCCATATTCAGGGTGAAGGGACTAAGCCAAGAAAGCCTGTTTTGAGACAGGCTAGATGATGAGACAGGGCAGGAAGGAGAATAGAAGTGGGGCTCTAGGCACAAACAGGGCCAGATTAGGGCTTAGACACTATAGGCCCGTGGGTTTTGGGCCCCAGCTCCTGGAGTCATGGGGTTACAGAAGAATCTCAATTTTTCAGCTAAAAGAAGGTTTCTAGCCTTCATGGTTGCAGAGAAAAAGCTAAAAAACATGGCCCAAGTGTAACTAATGCAGCAGTGCCTATCTGTGTCTGTAAACAGCCTGAAACAATAGCTCTGAGGGGGATGAAGAGCCCTATGCCTCTCAATGGACTGTTAACACCAAGCTCTCAGGTTCCCTGCAGACATCACCCCGGTAGAGGAGTGTGTGTGTGTGGTAGGAGTAGAAGAGTGCTGTGGCCCTGAGCTGCACACCCTCACAGGCAGATATACCCCAAATGCTAGGTAAGAATAGAGGGCTACCTTGCTGCTTTGGGGTGGGGTGAAAGATGCCCCTCTGGGATGGGAGGGGGCCTCTCACTACTCCAAGTGATGGGCCGGTCTACAGGGCAGGGGTAGGGTCACAAGGTACAGCCACAGAGTGCTCCCAGGTCATTGTGTGCTTAGCACTCTGGTTTATCTTCAATCTAGCCCTAAGAGCACAAATATACCCCAGTTGCTCTCTTAGGAGCAAGTAGAGACAACTCGGACCTCCAATTCTGGGGGAGAGCTGATGGAGGAGGGGTGCACATTACCTACCCCTACTTTGGCATGTCCTTTTTTGTGAGGAAATGTTCACTGAGGTGGCAACCTGCTGGATAGTGGTGAGAATCCATTAGCTTGGCTCAGCGGGGGCTTGATCTACATGTTGGCTGATGGGAAGGAGCTCCTTGTGGATTTGACACAGACATATATAGGCCTCATTCTGCTTAAGAGATCAATGCAGCAGCTTTTCGGCGAACCTGGAATAGAACAAAAACTGAAACAAGGAGAGTTGCGTCTCATAAAGAAAGATTTGTGTAGCTTTGTAGAAAGTCCAAGCAAGGGGAAGCCAAGACTAACAAACAAAACAAGTGACCCCTTTAAGGCAGTCTCAGGGAAGAAGTCTTAACATTCACAAGGCCCTTACCTCAGAACTCTGACCCAGAGCTCCCAAACTTGGCATTAGCAAAGTCTCTGGGCTCTGGCAAGCTAGCCCCCCGGAGCCTAACAAATCACAGCCTGCCTGCATGACTCTTAAACCCCTCTCCCCATCTCAGCTTTCTTTTCCTGTTCAATAGCCCAGCACCAAAGTGGTGGAGCCAGCCTCCTTGATTAGACCCATCCTGGTTTGCTGTGTCTTAAAGGGATAGTACACTCCTTCAGTAGCTCCTACAAAACAAGATATGTATCTGGGCTCAAACAACAAACTGACATTCAGAATGTGTTAATATGGAAGTTGTGATCTAGTGGTTTGAGCATGAAATCGAGAGCCAGGATACCAGGGTTCTGTTACTGCCTCACTGTGTGACACTGGGTAGGTCATTTAAATTCTATATCACTTACACCACCTGTAAAATAATGTTTACTCAGCTTGGTTAAACGCAGAGCTCTATAGATGCAAAAAGCATCAGATATGGGCCAAGACTCACATAATCATGGGGTGATGCTGTAAACCAAGGAATAATAAAAGAAAAGAAAAAAAATCACACAAAACAGGAACAAAAGAAGAATAGGCAAGAATCACTCCAGGGATTAGTAATGGGAAAAAGTCACCATGACAGCTGGTCCTATTTGGCTTACTGGATGGAAGTCTCAGCAGTGAACCAAAAACCAAAAAGGAATGGAACTTCTCCATAAAGGGGGTCCCAGATGGTTACCACTGAAGTACTTGGGTGAGGTGATTTGCGGAAGTTTGCACTGCAGTTGCCACTCCGGTGTTTATTCTACAGATAGAGGACTCGATCTCCAGGGCTCTCAGTCCAGAGCCTTTCAAAATACTAAAATTGGGATAAAAGTTAAACAGTAGGGCCTTGCTCCTATAAGCCCCTTCTCAGTGTGCAGCAAGCTCTGATAGTGCTGCTCTCCAGGGCAAGGGTCAGCAGATGCAGTGGAAAGGCTTCCACTGACTTCAATGGGCCTTGGATGAAGCTTTAACTCATGAACCCTTGGGCAGTAGCTCCTTGCTTTCAAGTGCACAGGATAAAACAGAGGTGGTTTGTGGTCGAAGAACTGGAATGATGAAGGAGACACAAGCTTAAGTGGAACCATCATCTCATTAATGAGGTGCTGCGTTATGTGTTCCCCTCATAAAAGTTATCCCCGCTATGAATCAGGAATAATTGGGTGGCCCTGAATCAGCACAAGGCAGGATTAGGTTCCCCCAGTGCTAGCTGCCCTGCTGATCACTTTGTACCTTGTGCTTGAACACGCAACATTCCACACATGGGTGGCTAAGGCGAGATGGGGGTAAATCTACCTCTGCCTCAGGAGCGTCGTGCTGCCAGAGCATCAATCCAGCACTTGTAATCCAGGCTTGAGCTACACACCAGCTCTTGAGAAACCGTCGGCTCCCCACAACATGTGCATGAACAGCTGAGCCCAGAGATGATTTTCCCTCCCCCTCATGCTAACTTGCCAGCAAAGTAAACAGCAGGGCTAGAGGAACAACTTAAAAGATTGAACATCACTCTTCCTTCCCCTCCATATTCTCTGGAGCAACTGAGAGGGGCCAATAGGCTCCCAATGTGTCTGGGCAGGGCAGTCTTCTTCCTGATTACTCTATGGGGTGGGGCAGGGGGTTCCCCTTCCTGACTCCTCTGTGGAGAGGAGGGGACAGCCCTATGGGGAGGCTCCCCTTCAGAAGAAGTGGCACATTAATAGATGCTATGAGAAATGATGCCCCACTATCCCCTTCACTTCCTCGTGCCCCATCAGTCCCCCTGCTCCATTGCCCTCCTCATCCCATCAGTCCCTTGCACCGCCTCATTAGCTGCTGTGCCCCATAAGCTCCTGGCCAGGAGGGGGGAAGGGTATCATGGGGGGAGGCCCTGCTTGTGCAAAACACACATCAAGTGACACTGTGGCAGGTTTCTCCAAATCTGTGAGTGGTGAGAGCCAGTAAGCTATAATGGGGAGTCAGGCCCAGCTCCACAGGACAGGAGCTGTCCCTGTGGGGTGTGACAGGGTGGGATCATCCCATCCCCTCCCACCAAGAATATTTTCATCAGCAACCCATGATTCCACACCTATACTGCACAAGGACAAGCCCTAAAAGGAAGGAAAGAGAAAAGCGGCTGTGGAGGAGGAGCAGACTATGTGGCCTAAAATGGAGTCTGTCTACATAACAGATCATGTGTTTACCAAGCTCCACCAGCATATTCTTTCATGACTTTAGTAATGAACTGGGAGGCCTCCATGAACTTTGGCTCTCTTTGTTAAGTAACTTGATATACCCCTTGACATATTTAAGGGAACCTAGATAGACATGAGGTGATGGGTGCCTTAGAAATGTGCACAATAATATCCATTCAAAATCAGCTCAAAGGGCTTGATCAAATGGCCACTGAAGTCAATGGAGGAATTTTGACACTAATGGGCATAGGATTGGGCCCTGAAGCTGAATATATTCTCTCCACTGACGCTATTGATTGATCAAAGTCTTCTCCTAAAGGACAGTGTTGGGTAGCTCTCTTGACCATCCCATACAGGAGTGTGGGAATTTGCCCTTCCTAGGTCTCAAAAGACATCTTACCATAGCTTCTGGAACGACAGGTGCTGCTGCACCTCCTGGCTTGAAGTGGTTTCCATCATATATGGGGTTTACAGTTTGGTTCAATGACTCTCAGCTCCCCCACTATACAAATTGTTCCAGTACCCCTGCATCTTACTGTCATCTTCCTTTTAATTTCTAGGAAGGTAGTCAGAGTAAATTGAATGCTCTCTTCTACTGTAGTGGATTTAAAGTAAAACATCCATTAGCCTGATCTTCCCATTTAGTGATCAGTATCTGGCCCTTAACTCCAACAGAGCTCCTAATATTACAAAGCTCCTAAATCCATTATGTTCTCCTACATATAAAGTAAAGCAATTGTGAGTCCAGTCTTCAAAGGTATCTCTCTTCATGTTGTAATTTCTCTTCTGTAATACATCAGTATAATATTCAGCTAATAAATATGTATGCAGGATTTTTATTACTTAATAGTTGTAAGGTTAATAGTCATGGTGAATGCCCATATTTAATATGTCAATGAGGCTGCAAAATGCCAAGCTGAATAGCTTTAACACACATTAGTTCTACTTGTGAATCTACAAATAAGAACCTTGTCAGAAAAGTATTCAAACCAAGATCAGTATTGATTTTGGTCCTCGGAAAAAGCACTGGACTGTGACACTTTAAAATGATAAATGTCTAGAGAATTATTTGCCAATATTGATGAAAAGAGGGTAGCTGTAAATCTGACATCATGTGATGAACCGATCCCAAACACTAAGAGCAAATAGAACATTGTAAGTGTCTCTGGTTAATCTCTTTTTACAGCTATATACACTAATCAACAAAGCAGTTCTGCATTCTGTATATTATAGAGATATTTAATAAGGGAAGCAGTGCTTGAATTAGGTGAGCGTGCACCATGATAGCAGACCAGCACTTATTTATATATCCCCACTTGTTTTGCCACCCGCTCTTCCACTTGCAGCCAGTGCTCTCTGGAGTCTTTATGATTTACAGTTCATGCCTTTTTCTAGTCAGACACAATCTTGTATGCTTTGCACATTCCACTGGTATGGTGCTTTCACTGTTTCAACTGAGGTTTATCTTCGTATCACTTTGTCATGTCACATCTACATAGACCAAAAGCTCTTAAAAGCCCACTGAAGTCAATGGAAAGACACCCATTTCCTCATGAGCCTCTTGGACTAGGCTCTGGTTCTCTAAACAAGAATGGAGAAAAAGCTATGAATAGGGGAAAGTGAAATGCATGGGACTAATATGCATTACATTGAATTAGGGGGCAAATTAAACCCATCTCCTACGGACGGGCAGCAGTAATTTTAAAAAAAATGCAGATTTAGGAAGAGTCCAACTTCAAGGTTGTTGTTGAGGTGAGTAGTTTTTCAGGGAAGCAGTTCTCTCAGCCATACTATTCTTTTCATGTATGGAATGAAAGGATGCTACAGAAAGTCAGGTAGCCATTGTAGGATGGAGTGCTTTTTTTAAGATTGTCCCTGGAAAAAATGACCATTTCCTAGATTTTCTTAAATCAGTTTCTCCATTGTAGATGGCTGTAAGCTCTACCATTTCACAGCTACAACAATTTGGGCAGCCAAGAGGAGGAACTGAAGAAGTTTTTCCTATATCAGTTGTAATCTACGGGCACCTCTCTCAACCTGCCAAGGCCCAAGTAGGGGATGCTATGTGTAACAAAGGCTGCAAACAGTGGACACCTATTTAGAGTTGAGCAAAGAATTGATTTTTCAGTTCAATGACTGAATCAAAAATTCCAGGGGAAAAATTGGTTTTAAAAACAAACTGATTTTTTTTCTTGCTGAAACAAAACAAAATAAAAAAATAAAAAATAAAGTCACTTGAATTAACATTTTGTTTAGAAAATGTTGATTCCAATGACATTTCATTTTTAAAATGTTGAATTCATGCTAAATGTCAAAATTCTTCATTTAGAAAATGTTGAAACAAAATATTTCAACACTTCCAGAATATGTTGGCGGGGCGGGGGGCTTTAAAAAAAAAAGACCATACTAGTTATTCGTTTTGGTGCCCCCAAAATACATTTACTATTCATCAAAAAATATATATTTATTCACCCAGCTCTACACAAATGCATATAGGAAACTTATACTGCAGTAGGACTCATCCCTTCAGTGTGAATAACTGTCTGTAACCTCAGTTCCATGGTTCTGCCTTCTGTTGCAATTAGTTTTCCAACAGTAAAAGTGAAGCCGCATCAAATTTGTCTTGAACATATGTAATTTTGGGGTAAAAATATCAGTGTCCCCTGAAATGAAGGACATTTGAGAGATATGCCTGTAGGCAAGATTCTTTGGGGTGGCTGAACAGTGCTAAGCATTAGAAGCAAAGGGGTTTTCATGACACCTTAGCAGACCTGTCCCTGAGGTAAGTCAAAGCAGCCCAAGGGGTCATTTCAGCAACCAGCGACAGAGCACAGACTTTACCCCTTCCTCTAACATGTCCCCAATGTCATGAGGGGGCATGGCATAGAACAGGCAAGAAATCTCCTAGTAGCCTCTTTAATTGGATTTCTGGTCACTTTGCACCACTGGAGTGGCCCAAAGTAGCCAAAGCCAGGGCCAGTACCTGGCCCAATATCCACAAGTGCCCCCGTGAGCATTAAAGCAATTGCTTTACCCATAGCATTCCACAATAAGTTATATTAATTCTCCAGACACTCTGAATTTTGAAGCAATCCCACCCAAACATCACTAAAAGAACCCATAAGATTACATCTCTCTGTGGCTGGGCCCTCACCCATTAATGCACTCTCTCAGGGCTAGGCATTTGGTAACAGCAGCCTTGTCTCAGTTTACCTCTGTATCAGTTCAGAAATATGGCCTATAGTGCTTGGCCTCTTCTTACGACTTTAGCCCTCCTTCTCCCCTTTTGGGCTTGAAAGGGAGTCTCACCCCAACATCCCAAAGGTCCTGTGATGGGCCTCCAATCACTAGTCCCAGGGCTGGATATCTCCCTCTCCCTTCATCACCAGGGGAGGAACAAAGGAAGTTGAAACAAAGACAAAAAAATACAGTTCTATTAGCCACCCTGCATCTGGGTTCAGGTTGCCACCTCTGAGATACAAAACCCTGGGACATCCACCTACCCCCCACAACACACCACATACATCCCCGATTGCACCTGCCCTCCCCACGCATGGCACATTCTCCTCATCCTACCTGCAGGACAGGGCACCAGCCCCCATGGCTGCCCCAGGCACCAACCTCACTAAGCAGGATGTGGCACCAACCAGATCTACCCCTCTCCCATCCAACAGTGACCCCTGCAGAGAGCACCTACGCAGTGGGCACTGTCAGCCCCAAGCTTGCTCTGTTCTGCTCACTGCTCCTGAGCCTCTCCTTCCCCATCGTTCCCAGACACTCCAGAGCCAGAGCTCCTTCTGCTCAGGTACCGCCGCCCTGCAACTCCTCCCCACAACCCCGCAGTCATTAAGGACTAGGGGAGCCCACAGGAGCATGATTGACCAAACACGGGACTTGAACAACTATCAAAAAATTTTAAAAGGGGGTGGAGTGGGGGAGACAGTCCCAGGAAAACAGATACTGGTGGCAACCCTGCTGCCCCCCTTCCCTTGGAGGGGTGGGGGTGATAGAGGAGAGGGTGGGACTGGGTCTTCCTGGGTCTCACCCCTGCAGTCTCTGTATTAGCCAGTCATGAGCCGATTGCTTCGGTCTCCTGCTGCCTCTGGGACTACTTACTACCTATGGCCTTTGCAGGCACCTTCTGTACGGCAAACCTTCCCTGCACCCTTCTGACAGTAAACTGGTCTCTCTGGGTGGCTTTTCCCTGATGCTGTGGAGCTGTTCAGCTAGGATTCTCAGCTTCTGTTGCAGGCACCCTGCTCTGTCTGGGTTGCAGCTTTTTATCCCATCCGTTGTTGCAGTTGGGGGAGGAACTACTTTCTTCACTAACTCTTTAGTGTCCACTGCCGTGTGGGGGTCTATACACCCCAACACACTTCCCTCACAATTAGCATGAGCCCAAGGCCCCATCTTGTAATTCCTGATGAAATACGTTCTATCCAGTCCTTCACAGTGTTCTCAGGTAAGAGATACAAACATTGTGCATGCAGATGTTAGGCCAGAAGAAAACTGACGAAGTGTAATTGGTATTAGCAAAGTGAGTTATCTCCATGGATGTTTTTAGATGAAGTATGTGCAGAGCCCAGATTTTAAGAGAGGGTGGAGTTAAGATGGACTTTTCAGTCGTGACTGCATTTCTTGCCAAATCTTTCAACCCTAATGTCACAGTAATTTTGTATAAATGTACGTAACTAAATCCTACCATGGTGTGCAGGGCGGTCATAAGGAGCTTCTTTCCCTCTCTCACCCGACCAAAGGGGAAGGAAGGATTCCTCTGTAATACACTGGAGAGCCCTACAGATCACATCACTAAACGGTCTGTGTCAGGGAGCGTACTTAGGCCCTCCAATTGCCTAGTACAGTGTTTCTAAACCTTTTCACAGAGACTACCCTTTATCTCAAGTCAAATATTTTCATGTCTCCCTTACATTTATTGTAAGGGTTAAAAAAAAAAAAGAAAAAGAAAAAAGTATCCAGGATCACAATGCTTATCGAATGTATTTGTGCAAGTGTATGCGTGCACTTCGGGGCTGACAAAGAATTCTTGAAGAGTGACGGTGAGAGGAGTGGGGGAGCAAGATTTTCTTTGCTTTAGATTGCAATGAAATTTTCAATGCCTATCCCTCCTCCACAAATAGGCGTTCACGACCCCTTTGGGCATTGTGACACACCGGTCAAGAAACACTGGTCTCGGGCAGATGCTGCCCCCTGCCATCCCCCGGAAGGCATGCACATTGCTCCTTCTGCACCCATGCTACGATGTGTAGGCCTTCTGCTTGGAATCCTGCCCCAACTGACAGAATGTGTGAGGCAGAAGTCACAATGACTACCACTGTGACAGGTCAGGATTTGGGCCATAGTCTGCACAGTCAGTAACGTTTGTCAAGTGGCTGGATAGCTGTCTACAGGAAAGCTGCTGTATAAAAGCAAGATTGTCATCAATACTCTCATTTTCAAGGCAATGGCGGGCGGAGGGGGAATCACTTATTTCACTCTAAAATAGAGGATGGAAAAGAGCAAAAGGGAAAAATTAGCAAGTTGTTTCTCACTCCCACTTCCAGACATGCTGCCATGTCTAGTCTGTGGGGTTTAAGGCGGCTTGGCAGTCAATACACTTACGGTCCATCTGCTCACAGCAATATCCACAATGCACCAGGTTTCTAAGTATACAATTCAGCAGTGCTACAGTGTTTATTGTTCAAGGCATAGATTGCTTTCCCACCACTTAATGCTGATTTGTAACCTCTCTCTCCAGCACTGTTTTTATGAAAAAGAAAGGAAAAAACAAAACAAAACATTAAACGATTCCTCTGTACCACTAATTTTGGTACAGTGACTGTGGGCTACTGCTAATTTACTGAATAAGGGAAGGATCTACATCTAGATTTGAATTTGTGAATAATCCCCCTAGGCAGAGAAACAAGCATTTCCCCACAGTGTATTTTATTTCCACTTGCTACTAAGTGTTCTCCCACATGCTGGTTCGCATCTCTCTAAGACTTCAATCACTCTTCTTGAATCAGTCTCACAGCACACACCCTGACGGCCACACTGATCTGCATCAAATTCACAAGAACACTTTCATGCCTACAGTTTAACTAGACTGTTTCTATGATTATGCTGTATTTTATTGTTTTCATTTAATTATATATGTTGCCTTTCAACACCCTACGTGATCTAGTCCCAGCATTAGACTCCCGGCACCAGAGTCCGATGACGTTAACAGAAGCTAAAGCAATCATCTTTGTTCATCTGAAAAATATTGTAGGCTAAGAGAAATTCAATAATAAATGCCAACGGCCACAACCAATTAAAAAACTCTGACTTTCAGGACAATTAAAGGTTGAAAATCCTGAATTATCAAGCTCACGGGGTAAGTGTGGGGAAGCCCCATGACATTTTTATCGAACGTGGGCCTGCTCCAAAGTCCATTCATGTTAATGGGAGTCTATTGATTTCACTGGACTTTGGATCATGCCCTATGTCTCTATAAGGGCAGCATTTTGCAATCAGACTGTCTCTCAGAGCTTTTATATATCACAGCAATTAAAATTTTGGATTGGGGAAAAAACCCCACTTCATTCTGGTTTCCCATACAGCTAAATAAAGGTTGGATTACTCCAAAGCTCCTAACCAGACTGTTAAACCATACATATTGCACATCAAGGTTTTATTGTGTAATCTAATCAGTGATGCAGACACACAATGGCTAATCCCTAGCATTGCCTGATATATTGATCCCAGTGCAGTCTTTGGGCTAAATTCATCCTGTGTGAAATTTCAGTGAAGTTAGTTACATCAGGAGCCCTCAATACCTGTTTGCCACAACTACAATACTGCACATTTTAGTGAGAAATTTTAAGTAACTTGCCCCTAGAGATGCGATTCAAGGCTCAGGAAGAGTGAATCCCACAATGCTCTTCCTGCAGTGACACCAAACTCACAGTGTGAAGCAGCAGCAGCCTCCCTTTGTGAGGGACCCGTACCATAACAGATCCGGGCCCTGATTCTGATCTCACATTGGTGTCACTCTGTTCACTTCAATGGAATGTCTCTTGATGTCCCCTGGTGCATGCAGATCTGCAAGCAATAGTACTTTCAGGAGTGTGTGTTTTAGAAACAGCACTAGTCTTCTGTAGAAGTCAATTCAAACCTTATTGCAGGTAGTATATGTCCACCCCCACCCCCACCCCACACACTTTCAAATGAAGTAAAAGGGGAGCTCTGCAGTTGAAAGTGGAGTGCAGATTCTCTGCCCTTCTCTGCTCCCTTTGCAAACAGAGAGTAAATAGTGGCTGCAAGTCCCCTTCTGGTAGAGCTTCCTCCTCCACCTCCCTCCCTGCATTGCCCCAGTGAGTAGACAGCTGGCACAGATCAGAGCAGCCTCCAGGGCTGCACCAAGGACCAGGTTTGAAGCAAAGACCCACAGAAAGAATCACTCCTAAGGCATGTCCCTGTCTGAACCCGATTCTGTGCCTAATGGAAGCTGAATGAAGCAGGAAATCTGGCCCAGAAGCTGAGACCTACATGATGCCCTCCCTCTGGCTGTGCATCTTCCAGCTGGTTCTGACCTTCCAATCTACTCTGATCTGCCCCAGGCAATAGAACCCTGTTCCCATCATGGCACCAAGGAAATTCTTTGTTTGGGGGCAACAGGGATGAGAATTGGAAGATGAACAAAGATAAAAAGAGCCTTGCTGACTGGTCACCTCCACAGCACCACGGCTGGTGGGCTTGGGTAGCTGCATGGCCACCTTGACTGCTCTGGTGGAGCAGCAGCTGTACTTCAAGCCAACCCATGCAGCTCTTCATTGAGCCTAAGCTGACCAGGGGAAAGGGGCCAGACTATTTACATGGCAGTGAAGGCAATGGTATTTGAGGTCATTTCTGGAAAAGAATTGTATGGGACATACAACATCCTGGTAGGAAAGGACCCAACAAAAGGCATCACAAAGCTGTTGCTTGATCCAGCAAACACTTCTCAAAGTACGCTGAATGACGATGGATGCCCCAATCAAAATTTTAAGCCCAAGGATCTACCACATTTCCACAGTAAGATGAGTTTTGATGTATGATTCAACATCCTGAAAATCCTTAGATGAGCAGTGTAGAACACAACGTGACTGGCAACCACTGACTATTTTTAAGGAGGAAGAATGCTGTATATGAATTGGGTGCATCTTTTGTATTTAAATTTTAAACAAACATGATGTTGGCTGCTTACTACTGTAGCGAATTCCTTCGAGCAGTGAACCCAACAAAATTCCCCTCAGTGCATCTTCCAGCAGATATCATTGTGGACTGTGCATGCATATGAAGGACTATATGCACCTGATCCTAAGCCCAGTCCACTTGGCCTAGAGTCTGAGCCAATCTGAGCCTAAGAGTTTTGGGACATTCTAACTACATGGACATCAGCTGAGGCATACACAATGAAGAATAAAGGCAGGAAAGACATCTGTGAGCACGATCCAGGAAGACTCACTTTCAAACACACGGCACTTCTCTAGAAAGAGACGTCTCTGCTCAGCTTGGGTTTAAAGCATAAAACAAGACTGGAGAGAAAATACATGGGATCGATATCCATGATAGGACAAACCTAAGGCCAAAAGGAGGTGAAGTCAGGGCACTGTATTTCAAAGGAACTTGTTTTGAAAGTAGGAAGCAAGTGCTAGGAGATATCCTGTAGGATAAAATCATGCATGAAATCCACAGAAGAAGAATGGAAAGCATTTAATGGAAAGTCATTGTAAGCCATGTAAAAATAAAAAAGGCACATACAAATGTTAAAATAATGATAAATACTACCTTACATTTACCTTTCATCCCAAAGCATAGCAGACAGTCAAATAATGCAAGATGGCTGTGGGGTGAAACAGAGACTGCTTAGCAGTGCACACAATAGATGAGGGCAGGAAGTGAAGAAGAACTATATTCAATTGAAAGGGCAAGGAGAATTTAGGGAGACCAGGATACTTGAGATATCACCTCTGCTGTAAAGGCCTGGGATGAGGTAAAACATCAGGTGCAGAAGAGGACGGGGAAGATTATACATTGAAGTTCCAAAAAAGTATCAAAAGAAGTCACCACACAGGCAGCAAGGAAAGCTGCACAAGAGGTTAAGCTAAATAACAAGAAGTTTTCAAGTGAATTAAAAAGAGGAGGTCAGGGAAGGAGACATATGGCAGTCCTCTAAGAGGTGGGAACAATAATTTATTCAAGAGAGGGGAAGAAACACTGTAACTCAAAGTGTGTCAGAGCCAAGAAGCCAAGTGTAAAGTTCACAAATGACACATTCTGTCAGAGGAATTTGAAAGAAATACATTTCACCAGGTCAAAACATAAAAATATAGCGGCTGATTTATAAAAAAAAACCCAAAACCCATCAGATTGTAATTGTTTGCAACTCAAACCTTAGTCTGTGGCATGGGAATGTGGAGCTGGCCAGGCTGGAATAAGGTAGTAAATAAACTCTCATGCCCTGGATGCAGGGAAAGATAAATAGCCAAAACGTGTGATGTACAAATTAAACACTGAAAGGTTCAGGCCCAGTTGAAGGATAGATTGTAAAAAAAAAAAAAAAAAAAAACAACACCTCTCTCTCACAGTGAAAAGCAATAGCAGCAGAAGCACCACACAAACAAGCAGGCTGCAAAAAGGCATGGATGAGAGTGTATCAAACAGTGCGGAAGAACAATGGGAGCTGTTCACTGCCAGGTAAAGCTCATCTTCACACAGATTGGTGACTGGGCTGAGTTCTTACATAGGCCTTTTCTGCCACAGATCTCAAAGCACTTCACAAAGGAGGTCAGTATCACTATCCCCATCTTGCAGATGGGAAAAGTGAAAGTGGCTCACCCAAGGTCACTCAGCAGGCCAGTGGTAGAGCCACAAATTGAGCCCTGGTCTCCTAAGTCCCAGTCCAACACTCTATCCACAAGGCAGCCCTGTCTCCACTTAAGCATCTCCTCGATAAACCCTGGCGCTGCACTATGTTGGTATTGGGGAAATAAAAACATAATATATAAAAAGAATGTAACCAGTGGAAATGGCCTGTGGAACCTGTCTTTGCTGGAATGGTTTAGTGCAGTCATGATATCTGTCTGAAATATACAAACTTGGGCCCCAGTTCTGCACACAGGTAAGCATGTAAGGGTTTTATGCATGCAAGTGTCCCAATGAAATTAATTGCATTACTTGCAGAGGTAAAGTTACTCTCCTGCTCAGGTGTTTTCAGGACTGGTACCTTAGTAGGAATACAACTAATAGTAGATATAAGATTAATAAAATATGGTCCCTATATTTATCCTACCTAGAGAATACAAGATATTAGGTGGATGAAGATCCGAATGAGCCAGTACAGCATAGCAAGCAGGATTACTGTACTAAGGCCCTTGGGGACTGATCCATAGCCCATCAGTACCAAGACACCCGCCACTTCAGTGGATTTTAGATCAGGCTCTAGCTATACAATCTGAAAAAAGGATGCAGGCAATTATTTTGAGGAAAAAACTGGTGCTGAGATTAAGGGACAAATCCACATATACAGCTTTCTTTTTGTCAATTTCATTGCCTAGGATCTTCAAATATTTAGAGGAAAATTAGGAATTTCTCAGTTCTGCCTAAAACTAGAAGGTGATTAGTAGGGACTCTTTCACAGAAACCATTTTTGGTAATGAACAAATCTGAACACGTAAGGGAAGGTTTCCTCAATGGATTGATTGATTGATTTAATTTACTCATGATGGTCAGCTTCTGTTTCTAACAAATGCCTTCAGAACCAATAGAACTTCTCAACATCCATACAGATGAACATTCAGCGCTCATAAAAATGCTATTATTGGAGACATTTAGATACACACACCTTCCCCTCAATTTCCTGACTTAGAAGCCAACCCTCTTTGCACAGGATATAGTAAGTAAGGGAAGATGGTGCATCGTTGAATTAATTTCAGCTTTGCATTGCAGTGGCTAAGGGGAATTCTAATCAATATAGAGAGCGTTCAGCTTGCTAAACAGAAAGCACATCTCATACAAAGCTGAACATTTTTCTCCTTGTCATACAGAATTATCTTAATTATTGTTTCAAGGAACAGCCTTACATCGAATCATCTAGTAGTCCAAAGTGCAGCTCAGAAACTCATCACTAGAATAATTTATGATTTTTTTCTTCCTAGCATCTTGGGCTTGTTTGATATGCTTGCCATTTCTTGCTGACAGGGAGGTCGATTAAATCACATTTATATTGTAAACGTATGCATTGCTTTTTACCCTAGGCGGTGGATGAAGAGATACAGGACCCCATGGGAAAAGCAAGCCAATCCACTTTCATATTGCAAATTTCTGCTGTTCGGAAGAAATGAATGGTTGCCAGGGAGAGCTGGGAATTACTCGAGGATGCAAAATGTTATTTTAGAATTCTTTTGAGAGAGGCTTTTCTCTCCCCCCCCACCTCACCATTTGCACATCTTCTGCTAATGCAGCTCACATCAGTTTCTATGAAAACACTGAAGGAATGCACTTCACCAGCATTCTTCTGAGGATCTGTATAAATCAGGCTTTTACTCCGCCTGTATAAAGCGGAGCATTTCTTTACTTTAAAGGGATGGAGGGAAAAGGGATTTGTAACATTTTCCAAGGCACTATATCACCTAAATACTGCTCAAGATGGCAAAGGTCACCACATGGTTTTGAACTAAAAGAAAGTGTTAAAATTGGGGAGGGTAAGGGTCATTGCCTAGGGCCATAGAAAAATGAGGCTGCAATATCATTAACCTAATAGAACTAATTAGGAAACATTCAGCTTTTATAAATTATGCAAGGCACTCAATTTATACTTTTTCAGATTCTTACCATAACATAGGTAATTAGAGAACATTTACAGCAACACTGTAACCTAATAAAACAACCCTTTCATTAGCATGAAACCTTCCCTCTAATACTCCCATACCTGTAAGACAGCAAACAGAATTATTGTAACTTGGGAAAGCTACATGGAAATGCATTCTCTGACCAGGATCATGTTGCTATTCCTCCTCCCCTCCCCCCCACCATTTAATGTATTAGTGAACACTCAAATGACTAGGTAAATAACTGACCCTACACAATTATATACGCTTCCTGCTGGAGTTTATTATGGCAGCACTTTAATTTAACTGATTTGCTTTTTGGACTATATGCCCTGCTTTCCAGGGATCATGCAAACTTGGTTCTCAATCCTGCAATGGGGTCCACTCACAGAGTCATTGCAGGACTGAGGTCTGAGCAATTTTGTTGTCACCCCCATCAGGATAAAACATTCTCAAATATCGGCCTGGATTCCTGTTTTATTTTTTCAAAGGCTTAAATTGACAAAGCAATGAAAAAAAGGGAAATTTCTAACTAAGCAGTCCCAAACTCAGAAAGTTTTCATGTACTTATAATTTAGTGGCATATGATATCTTTGTAACACATACATTGTCCAAGTTACTTAGTTTTGCATCCATAACAGATGCTTTTGAACTGTATTGTGCAGAGCTGGCCCTAAAAAAACAAAAATTCTCAGTGGACCAAAAAAAAAAAAAAACCCAACAAAAACAAAACAAAACAAAAACCACACCACACCAAACCATTGGGAGTGGAGAACATGTTTAATCAAAAATCAACTGACAAAAAATTTACTTGAAAATTCAAAATTCAGAAAATTTCAGCTAACTCTGGTATTTGCGGCTTTTTTGGCTTATGTATTCAAGTTCTTCCTCACCTTCAGATCCTCCATATGTATAGCTTTAAAGGTGATTATATACTTGATCCAAATCCTGCTTAAGTCAATGGAAAGTTTCTCTCCACTGCCCTCTAGACGTACTGTAGGAAATATGAAAACACAGTCTGATGCAGGAGCAAGGTTTTGGTAGATGAGTAAAAGACTGAAGAATTTAATATATGATCATAGAGATTCAGCTGGTGGACGATAAAACATGAGCATGAATTCCAATATAATGGCCATTTCTTAAAAAGTGGGGGAAATATATCAGCAACAGAGACATCACTGTCCACCATTTTCCCTCCAGTGAGTTGCAGAGCCAGAAATATACACTGTATAGGCCTGACAATAAAACACATCAATTTTGCCTGTGCAACTTCTTGAGGTTTTTGTTCTTTGCAAACATTGAAATGTTGACAATGTCTCCAAAAAACACTACATACTGCTACTGAAATATCTGCTCACTTCACAGAGCAATGCTGAATGCACAAAGTTGTCTCAACTGGTGAAATTGTATACAGCAAAAACAATGAGGAGGAGAGTCTAATTCCCTAATAATTCAAGTCAACAGAGCTACAGTGAATCAATGGGAATTACTCCTCGAGTAAACATGTAGAAAGAGTAATATGATATGAGTAAAGGTATCAGAAACTGGCTCTTACAAAACAGGTAAAGAAAAGGAGTCAGTTTTGCAGTGAACATTTTGCAACGTGAAAAGCAAAAGTTTTATCCATAAAAACAGGATTTGTGTTCAATCAGGAAAAATTTCAATGTTAGATCGGGAAAAGCTTCCCATGACTGAACTATAGTAGGCTGAGAATTCTCCAGCAGTTTATTTCTGTTGACCACCTTGAACGACCCCTTAGCCCAATCCTCACTCTAGTTGGCTCTCAAAGTGCATCATCCCTGCAAACCTAGGGCTCAGCAGTCTAAAGTTTGAGAACCACTGTCAAATCTCCCAAAAGTGGTGAAAGCCCCATCATTTGGGTCATTTAAAGCTACAAATAGGGTGGACAAAGCACTAGAAATTATACTGACGGTTACAATTGTGCATTGGCAGGGCAGTGGCTTGGATTATGTAATATGCTTTCATCTTCTATGATTTTTTATGAAAATTAAAACTACTACTACCCCAACCTGAGGTCAGCTTTTTTTTTTTTTTTTTAAAAAGCAATTTCCTGGGAACAAATACTCAAGAACTTTTTTTCCCCCACCCATAACTGTGTTATCATTCTAACACTCCCTCTAAGATTCAAATTAAAAACTACATGGTTTTCCTCCCCATAACCATACTTAACCAGTTTTCACTAACTGAGGTCTGATCCTGCATCACTGAAGTCCATGTGAGCAGGATCAGCCCCTTATACAGCTACACTAGTCATGAGGCATGAGATAATTGGCTGAAGTGATCTGTACAGAAAGCAGCCAGTACCAAATGTAGTATACCATATACTCCTTGTATACAGACACCAGCATTTTCCCCACCAAAAGTAATTGCTTTCTCTATTTTCTTATGTAAAATGCTTAGTGTGCTGTGAATCTTGTGATCCATGTTACTCTTAAATACATAGACTTTTCAATCTTTCAATGCTGCTTTTCTATAAATGACAAGAATGCCACTGACAAAAATATAGAGCGTCAGTAGGAATAATTAGAGAAGACAGAGTAACACTGAGCAAGATCCTCAGCTGGTGTAACTCAGCATACCTCTATGGCCTTCAGCAGGAGGCAGTGGGGTATAATGGATAGGGTGCTGGACTGAGAGTCAAGAGATCTAGATTCTAATCCTGCTTCTGCCTGTCAGTGGCTGTGGAACCTTGACCAAGTCACTTTACGTCTCTAAGCTTGTTTCCCCGGTTATCCTTCGCTTTGTATGTGTTTCTCGGGCAGGGCACTGTTTGTATGTTGCCTAATACAATAGGATACCAGTCTCGGTTGGGATCCCTACATGTCAGCATAATTCAGATACGAATACTGATGATAGCATAAGAGCTTGAAGAAAATTCAAAACTTTAATGACACTGTCACCAAGTTGTGGTCTGCTTTGCCTGTTTCAAATGCCTCCGTTGAGACTGCATATGAGATTCTCCAGATCCCATCATAGACAGCCATTAGGGAGATTGTCGCTGGGTTGCGGTACTCTTGAGTACTCATTTAGTATCCCAGCAACCCATACATTAAAGAGTAACACACCTGTGAGGCAGGGAAGTGTTATCCCATTTTACATATTGGTAAATGGCATGCAGAAGGCCTGATCTACTGTCTATTGAAGTTAATCAAATGACTTCCATTGTCGTAAGTGGACTTTGGATCTCACTTACCTAAAGACACACAAAGTCTCTGACAGAGCTAGGAATTAAACCCGTATCTCCTGAGTTGTAGTCCAACATCCTAACCAGAAGACCATCCTTGGACCATAAAAAATATTCCAAGTGAAGATTTAGATCAAGTTCTGGATGAAGGTTCAAGTTAGTTCTTATTTTGGACTCAGTCCTGCAACCCTCACTCATCTGAGGAATCCTCTGAAATCAATGAGACTGACTGACTGAGATAGGGTTGCTCAGCTGATGTGACTAAAGATTGGAGGATCTGGTCCTTTATTCTTATGAATTCACCCAGTCCTTGTTTTTCAGCATCTGGGTGAGACGAATAGATTTAAGTTGTATTAATTACTGTCTTCATTATGACTTTTGCCACCAGAACAATATATCATCATTATAAGACAGAGAGAGACAGTGGCATCCTGTAGCATTTTGACCTTTTCACCATGTCGTACTGTGTCCTCCTGACCATTGCATCTGCTCATTGGACACTGCAGGGAAGAACAGAATAGTCATGCATGACTAACTAGGATGCAAGGCAGCACAAACTTAACCCATTGGTGAGAGACTGTAAGCCTATGTGATCTTGGGAACACCTCATTAAAAATCCAACTTAGGTCCTTAGTCTTAGTCTTCTCCAACTAAACTGCTGGGACTTTGTTTGTTTTGATATTATTAGAACATTTATATTTAGTACCAAAAGGCATTTTTCTGAAGATACTACAATCTCTGCCTGAGATCTCATTGACAGATCAAGCTTCTTTCATGGAAAGTAACAATGGATTACCATTCTGTGCAGCACTTTGCAACAAGCGACAAATCATGTTTAATTTCTTGGGTATTCATTATGGTAACATGAATCCATCTACCATTAAGCAGAGAGTAATATGCAAGCTTATCATATTTCTCCTGTAATTTAGTGGAATTCTGGAATGGCATTTCAAACCTTTTTAACAGCGATCTCCAAGAATAAACTTTCATAGCACTAAAGCCTCACATGATAGCAGACTTGTTTCTGGGTCAGAAGACTAAAGACTGTGGGCTAAAGTCTCACAGATGGGACTTGTGTTTACACATAGGATTTTGCAGTGTCCCTTCTGCCCACTTCTGAAGATGTCTATGTGCAAGTCAAAGACCATGTGGCACTTAGTCTAAAATCCTAGTCTTTTGGCCAACTTCCCTTCTCATGTCCTAGGCTTTGTATGAGCTATCGCTGAGGAGTGCAAGCAAGCTTTCTACAGACAGTGTCTAGTGTTCACCTATAGCAGGCCTCTGCAACTGTGGCTGGGGCAGCAAAATGGCTAGAACTTATGCTGGCCATTTGCACATTGCATAATGGCTACTGTGTTGGCCTACATGGATGCTGAACTACTGCTGGACTTGGAGACTGAAAGGCAAAATATAAAACACTAAGAATTAGGCACATGTTGAATTTTAATTTTTAGCACGCATGTAAGTATTTGCAGTACTGGGGACTAAGTAAAAAATTAAAAAAATAAACCCCAGTAAGTCATGGACAGTTCCCACAAGGGAGGGTTTGGAGGAGAGAATAATATCAGAAAGATTTATAGTTACAGGGCTAGCTGGCCCTTTGTCCCCTTCCTGTTCTCTTGGAGAGAGCACCCTGTCTGGTGCCCAGCCTCATGTTTTTACCTATCATGGGGTAGAATTCTCAATTTTCCCACTTCTAGACCAGTCCCAGGGCTATAAAACCAGGTATATCAGTCGTGTTTACCTAGCAGGTCCAAATGAGTTTTGATACCTGCAGTTCTTCCCTTTGAGAGTCACAAGTATTCAGTGACTAGTCAGCCTTTTTAACAAAAAAGTTATTTTAACAGAACAAAGCATGTAGAGAAAAAGGATTTTAAAACAAAAACAGTCTACCTGCATGTCTAGCTACACAAAAGGCTCATGTGACAGTGTGTAGCTACCCCGCCTTGGCTCTGCAGGAGTTAGCTGTGCATTGCAGGCTGAAGAAGCCATGCTCCTTCACCTCTGCTGGGCATGCTCCGCTTGGAGACAAGGTATAAAAGGAAGCAGCCCAGCTCAGCCTGGACAGGCTACTGAAGGGAGAGGTTGCAGAATGCAGGTTCTCTCCAGGGAGCTGCTACAAGCCCCGACCCCAGAGTCAAGGCACGCAGAGCCCCAGACGGATTCCAGGGTGCCTGAAAAACCCAGAAAGGAGGTAGTGCCATACGGAGCTCCACTGCCTGTGGACCCCAGGGACCCTCACTGGTGACGACAGGGTAGGAAGTAGCCCGGGGGACTTCGACTTTGCTCCAGTGGGTGAACAGGGGACTCAGTCAGCGTGTTTTGGGAGGATTCCCACTGACTCAGTGGTGAGTAACCCTGCCACTGCCAGGGCCCTGGGCTGGAGCTCAGAGGAACAGGGAGGACCCAAGTCCGCCTACCCTGGGTGCCACACATCCCCAAGTGGTGCCCCACTACCCCAGCAGGCAAATAGGCCACACAACGCCATGGAGGGGTGTGACTTTATGGACTCTGCCCATTGGGCCCTGCAGCCCTAGGCAGGAGGGCTGCTTTATGGACTCCGGCCACTAGGCCATATTAGCCGGTTTCATAGTAAGGATCATTAGCACTGGACCAAACCACCTGAGGTACAGCCTCTTTCCTTGCTTGTGACCAGACACCCCATGATGCGATGTAGCTACCCCGCAACCACTCACTTTTCCCCGATAGTAACCTAGCCTGGCCTAATTTCTTCAGACACTGCTGGCAGTGGCCAAGGGTCAAGAATGGTAGAAGGTGCTAAGAGGTGCAGTAAGCACAGATAAATGGGAGGAGTTTAGGGGTGAGAAGGAGATAATTAGAACAGAGGAGTAGGTGGGAGCAAGAGCATCATAGGGTCTTGGAGATGACAAGTAGTTTGACTCTTACAAGGTAAGAGATAGGAAGTCAATGGAGGGAGGCAAGGAATGGATATGATTCAGTCTGACTAGCAGAAGTTCCCAGCTTTGAAGACAGAAAGGATAGTGGTATCTGGATGGGAAATTGAAGTTCAATGTTTGAGTCCGGTTGAGTTTGAGGTGATGGAACATTCAGCAGGACATGCCCAAGATATAGTTAAAAATACAAAGTAACTAAGGTAATGAGGGAGGGCGCTTGAGAGGCAGCTATAAAAGCACATCACTAGCTTTATAGAAATACATTTAACAGCACATATGTATCCTCATGGGAAACCTGATGGTGATGTGGCCGTCAAACCAAATCAGCTATCCCTTCTTTTAGCAACATCCCTGTATTTTGGCATCTTTAATTTTAAGTTTGTGAGACAGCTACTCCCTTCTAATTGTTCTTCACCTAACTAATTTACTATTAAATATGTAAATAATTCCAAAGTCAGATAAAATTAATTATTCATAAGCAATGAAGTTAAAATTAATTCTCCCATGTCTGATTTTCTTCATTTAAAAAAAAAAAGAATACATAATGCACGGTTCAAGATGTTTTACATTGGCTAAATGTATTCATGTTTTCTATGATACTCTCTCTGTGTGCCCATTGCTAAGCCTTATTATTCAATTAGATTAGTAAAAATTAAATTCTACTATTAAAACACATATTTCCTTTTGTTTACAGATAATTAGGTAAATTTTAAACAGCACACTTGGAGAAAGAAATGAATTAATTTGAAGAAGAAAAAAGACATCGGTGAGGTTGACAAATATTGTATGTATAGGTAATAAGAGATATTATGTTCTGGATACATACACATGATTCCAATTTTAAAATAAAATAATACCACCTAAAAAAAATGTGAATGCTTTAAATGTTCAGATCACTGAGAGACATTATCTCATGAACCCTCGCAGCACTCCTATGAGGTAGGTGGATAGGTATTATTATCCTTATGTTACAGATGGAGAAACTGAAGGCAGATGTTACTTTCTCATGGACCCAAAGTGAGTCAGTGGTCAAGAGAGGTTTAGAATTCAGGACGTCCTGGCTCTGGAGCAAGATCTGGTGTAGTGCTTACAATAATTTAAGAGAAGTTACTGGGACTCAGTCATGATTTTTCTTGCTCCGAAAAGCAATATGAAGACCTGAAAAGATGTCGAGTGCAGGTTAAGTGACTCAGTAATGCTGGTCATGTAGTCAAAGTAAGGAAACACACAATCCTGAGGCCTTCATCCTGCTTCAATTCGAGTCACGAAAGCAGGATTAGACACAAGAGTCTTCTTTAACCTTACACTTTTTTTAAAATCCGTGCACAGTATTCAAGGTGTGAGCATATCATGGATTTACATAGCAGTGTTCTGATATTTTCTGACTTATCTATCCCTTTCCAAATGTTTCCTAATATTGATCACTTTTTTGACTCCCGCTGCACATTGAGTGGATCTTTTCAGAGAACTATCTATGGTGACTCCACAATGTCTTTCTTGAGTGGTAACAGTTAATTTAGACACCATCATTTTGTCTGTATAGTTGAGATATTCTCCAATGTGCATTACCTTGCATTTATCAGCATTGGATTTCATCTGTCATTTTGTTGCCCAGTCACCCAGTTTTTTGATCCCTTTGTAACTCTTTGTAGTCTGCTTTGGACTTAACTAGTTTCAGTAATTCTATATCATCTGCACACTGTGACACCTCACCGTTTACCCCTTTTCCCAGCTCTATGAATATGTTGAACAGCACTTGTCCAAGTACAGATCCCTGGGGGACACCACTATTTACCTCTCTCCATTCTGTATAATTTGGTTAAATAGGGGTAAATCCTGAGCTCATTTACACCTAAGTGGTTTGCACAGAAATGTCACAAGAATACACACAATGATTCCAGCGCTTCAGCTTAGGGTGGTTATCCCTTAACCCATGGGTTGGAGTACGCACGTAATAACCTGGCCCATCAGATGAACATCTTCGCTAAACCATCACTGACAGTAGTAACGTGCATGGACATGAGACAACCAATATTTCTGTTCATACCACTTCCAAAACCAAAAAAAAGATACAGAACAGCAAGATAAGTAATATGAAGGTGCAGAGTCAAGAACTCACCCATGACTTCAAGTATAGTCTATGCAGACTATGTAAGATTAAAGCCAGACATGTGAAGGTAACTCACCAGCACCCTCCCCCCACAAAACCTATGATATTAACAGATTAGAACACAAAGCCATTTTAGTGTCCAAATGACAAAGCGTGGCAGGGATTTCAGTGTAAGTCATCAGACTTGGTTGTGTTTGAAAGTCAGCCAATTTCAAGGCCATCTTGGTTTAGCCACAGAACCAAAAGAAAATCTGAAAAATAGAACTTCAAGTTCTTGGAAAGTCTCTTATGTCTTCACGTGTTAAGGGGTATTTCTTGTATCTCTTTCTACATCATTTTTATTACCATTTATACTATGTCACAATATAGTTTATAAACGTTAGTCTCTGCCCAAAAAAGTTTATCATTAGACTTCAGAGTGGTAGCCGTGTTAGTCTGTATCAGCAAAAAGAATGAGGAGTACTTGTTAGTCTCGAAGGTGCCACAAGTACTCCTCGTTCTTTTTATCATTGGACTGAAATTCTTCCTAGGAAATATCAGTCAAAAGGCAGCAACCACTTAAATACACCACCAATATTCACAAATACTTGTGTACATATATTTACACAGTAATAGTGTTGAGAAAATTCATTTGATATCAGTGATTATTCCTATATTTACCTTAACTCTTATTTATGATCAGTCACAGCCATTTTCCTTTAAGAGTCTTGTTGTTCAGCTCACAATGTACAGCATAACAGATATTTTTCAACAATATTTTCCTGGTAGAGGATTGCAGATTCACACTCACATGTGATGGGATATTAGATGGGGTAGGATCCGAGTTACCCAGGAAAGAATTTTCTGTAGTATCTGGCTGATGAATCTTGCCCATATGCTCAGGGTTTAGCTGATCACCGTATTTGGGGTCGGGAAGGAATTTTCCTCCAGGGCAGATTGGAAGAGGCCCTGGAGGTTTTTCGCCTTCCTTTGTAGCATGGGGACGGGTCACTTGCTGAGGATTCTCTGCTCCTTGAAGCCTTTAAACTAAGATTTGAGGACTTCAATAGCACAGATATAGTTGTGAGGTTTTTTGCAGGAGAGGTGGGTGAAATTCTGTGGCCTGCGTTGTGCAGGAGGTCAGACTAGATGATCATAATGATCCCTTCTGACCTAAATATCTATGAATCTATGAAACCTGAATTCTGCAGAGTCACTATATTTTGCTTAAACAATTTTTACCTTCATATGAATATTGCATGTGGTGTTAGTCCTAGTTGGCAGTTCCTACAAGGGCAAATTTCAATCAGAAGCATCTACAGAACTGTGTATAGTTTTAAGATATTGCATTCTAGCACCCTAATCTAGAAGCCAGTTTCTGATCCTTTGAAAAGGAAACACTGAATAAAAAGATATTTTAGCTTATGCATGACCAGCTTCTTCTCTAATGCAACCATGGAAGTGTTCTCTTTACCTAAAAGCTTTCGCTGCTGATGGACTGTTCATACACCTTCTGGAGTTGTAGTTCCCAACAGAATGTCCATTCAAATGAAACGAAACATCTCAGGGTATTTAGACTTCCACCAGGTACATCCAGGAAATACACTTATTCAGTCTATCAGCATTAGAGAGGTTAATTAGTCAACTGAGAGCTGGAATCTCAGACCAATTTTTGCTGTTAGGGATATTGATAGATTTTTCAAGTCAAGTCAACAGTCACACGACTAATTGACAATCATTAGTGGGTTGATCTTTTGCACCAATTGTTGATTTAACAATTGGTGCAAAAGATCAACCCACTAATGATTGTCAATTAGTCGTGTGACTGTTCACTTCATTTTTCTGCCTTTGGAAAACATGTCATGCTCATTCACCAACATTGTATGCCACCTGTATTTTGCAGCTGTGAAAATATTGATAGTCCAAATAAATCTGCAGACATACAAGATCTAAATGTGGTGGGGGGGGCAGGTTTGGAGGGTGGTGGTGGTGGCGGCGGCGGTTGGTAAACAGTCATGTCTTATCATTGTAACATTGACTGTGTTCATTTCTCTAGAAAAACAGTGGAATATTAATAACTGCAAACTAATCTAAACATTTCTGGAGACACACTGATGCATTCACAGCTCAGCTATCTCCAGGTAAATTTGTCACTCAGGAATTATAACAAAGAAGGAAAGATACAAAACAAAAAAGTGGAGATCTCCCACAACAAATTTGTTAGATATGAATTCTAGCAAAGTGTTCAGAGCAGACCTGATTCCATAAAGATAAAGGATATATTTATTTCACAATTTAGGGGTTAAATTCAGACCTGCTTAGTGTTGCTTTGTGTATGAAAGAATGTTTGTGTGATGCACTGTAGCATCAACAAGCATGCTGTTTTCTGCAGTTGTTTTCCTCAGGATATTAACGCTAGGAAAGCTTATTAGTATCCTCTGTGTCATGCATGCAGAGAATCAAAGCTAATACTGAAATATGAGTCTGCTTACCAACAAAGATAACTTCCAAAAGCAGAGTATGAAATTCCACCGCCTAACTAGGACAATTAATGCCAGGATTCAGATGACTTTGAACACATGCTTCTTGTCTGATAAACATATTTTTTAACCCTTAGAATTGAACACCATATAATGTAAATGGAAACATAGAACCAAATCTGCTCTGTTAGACGCATGCAATGCCCATTGGTTTCAATTCAGGTTGCACGATGGGAGTTCTGTGGTTGTTACTGAAGAAGAAAAATCCAGCTCATATACTTCATTTAGGCAGAGTTACTTGTATTAGAGAGGTTGTGAGTCTAGTAAGTATTAAGTGATGGGCAATCCTTAAAAGGCCCCAATTACTGAGTATTTCAAGTCTTTTCACTTCTCAATTTTTTTTTTATAAATGAATGTAGTTCTTATGAAACTTGAATTCCCAGTTTTTAAACTTGAGAGCAGTTGCAGCACTTGTGATGGTAGGACTAATAGAGACTCCACAGTAAGGGAACAGAGCCACTCAGACAAATGTGAAAAGAAAATCAGGTAAAAGAATTGTACTGTCATCCCAATTCAATGCACCCTTCACAGCTGTCAGTTCAGCAGACTAACTCTTTCACAGGGAAAATCACACTCCTGTGTGGGACTCCAAAGCACTAGCAGGAAAACAAAACTGAACAGCTCAGCAGCCATAACATAGCACAGAGGAGCACTTTCAAAACTGCCCTTAAGCAATAAGCATATGTCAGACTAAAGTAAATAGTGTCTCAGCTAAACCAACAAGGTCGCGCGAGCTCCCCTACGCTGCCTAAACAATGGGCTTCAAACCTGTCCTATATGGAGCACCTGTAGGAGTGAAAGAATAAGTCAGTCTCAAAGTCATTTTACCCGACTGAGATTGCCGACAAAGATGCTGATTAATGCCAGCTATGGGGGTGGCTGTAGGAGTGATTCCACTACTCAGAATCAAGTGACAATTTCATTGGATTTTTACAGTTTTTATTTTTAGCCTAGGATGTTATTAGCATCACAGGTACAGAAATGCATGCACAATACATGACTTTAAACTAACAGGGTCCCTTCATGGGCCCTATTGTGCTTTGAAGGCACAGGTCCATGTTGGGGGTAGTGCAGAAGTTTCCCAGCTTACCACCCCAGTGGCTGCCTCAAAGAGACATATCTCGGAGGGCACAATGGCTTCCTAAATTCCCTAGTGAACACAAGAAATGCAACCATTTAACAGGCTGAAGCATGTAGTCTCCTCCATGGTTCTCTAGCAATCAGTGCTGCAGGAAATGGAGCCGGGCTTAAACTCCTTCCCCTCTTCTACAGGTGGCTAGAGCCACTATGGTGCTAGTCCTTTAGTATTCCTTGCATGCAAATGGGCATAAGGAATGCAAGCCTCCCTAGCTCTTGAGGGTGCAGAGTAAGGCAGACTCTCCCCATCGCCCCTTCCAGGCTAACCTGTACCAGGGTGTTACATATCAGGGTACAAGCCAGACCAATGTGTAGCTGTGCCAGCCGTGCCCTGTAACCTGGGGTACCCTTTACACTGCCTTGTTGCTGTAGTCTCCAACCTGGACTGCTCACAAACAGCCTCCAGCATTGTAAGTCACTGCCAGCTACGTAAATGTGTGTGCTGCAGCCAGCCAGCCCCTGCTTGGCTCTTACCGGCCTTAATGATTGCCACAGAGTGACCCGAGCACACCCCCAGTCCCAGATTTTCCCTCAGAAATGTATGCCTTGTACTGCCCAGCACTCTCCTGGACAGTGCAAAGTCTGTTATTTCTTTAAGGGAATAATATGCACACAACTTGTTACCCCAAATGGCGTTACCCAGACTACACTGGATTAGATAAAACAAGTTTATTAACTATAAAGAGATTTTAAGTGGGAATAAGGAATGAGGCATAAAAATCAGAAATAGTTAAAAGAAAAATAAAGATAAATCGCTTACTGGTGCCTAACTTAAACTACATTAGATTCAAAGCAAAGTTTTCTCACCACATGCTTCAGCAGATTACTGACCAAAACCTCTCAGGTCAGGACTCCTCCCCCAGAGTCCAATGGCTGCTTCCTTTGTCTCTTCAGGTGAAGTGAACGTGATGGTCGGGGAGGGGGCGGGGAAGTGCCTTCTCTTTATAGTTTCAGTCCCCCTCTTGAAAAGAAACGTTCTCAGCTGGGACCCAGGAGACAAAAAGTATGTGGAAGGATATTCCCTACTAGGTGTTTTTTTGTTTTTGCTAAAATATAGGTTTTTGTCCCTGCCCTGTTTCCTGCCAAAGAACGGCCACTTAGCAGGTTCATCAGCCTTGTTTACAGCTGGCTGATGTAGCATCTTGCCCCTTGTCTCTGAGAAACTGGTTTGGCCACTCCCCAGTATGTTGAGAAACATACTTTTAGTCATCATCTTGGCTTATGGTTATAACATCACAAATAACGCTGCTACATGCATTTTAAGTGATACCTCACAAGACATGGCTTGTACAAAAATTCCTACAATAGTGTGCAGGGATATGTTTTGTTATCCTGGGAAAGGCACAATCAGATAATGCCCCAAAGTGGGACACAAACACTTTTCCAGTCTCTTTTAGATGTCTCTACATAAGACATACAATATATATTCTACAGCAATCAGTAAAGAAGGGTAGAAAGGTGTGGTTTTAAGGAATAATTGACTAAAGGGACATAAGCAGGGAGTACGATCAGGATAGAAAGCAGAGAGTGTGGGGTAGTAGCAAGGAAAGGCAGAGGTAAATTTGTGCATATTCACCCTGGCATAACACAGCAGCCTTAGGCTCAGACGTAGTTTTGCTTTTCACTTTTTAATTTCTTGTCCGTATTTTTCAAGTTTTGTTCTTGCCTGGGCAACTGCCCAAGCTGCTAATCCACAGAGGGCAGCAGGACAACTGGCGGCATAGTTAATGAACTGAACTGTATCATCAATCATGTAACTGTCTTTCTGGAGAACAGGGCAGCAGCTCCATTCTTTCAGGTGTTGGTGGGGAATATTCGACCAAAGTAATAGAATGGTCTGGAAAACTACAAACAATTTGATCCAGTCTATGTTGAGGCACCATCTCAGGAAAAGCTTGGAAAGTTTCAGCATTACATATGAAGTTCGTACAGTACAGGCTGAATTTGCCTTGTTTAGCTTCCTGAGGAAAAAGTCAGGCAAACTATTGGTTCATAGACTCAAGCAACAGACTAAGGCATACTGGTGGTATGAGGCTGCAGGCAAGGCGTATATACATTGCAACTAACCAGAAATGCCTTTTAATAAGTTATACAAGAAGTGTATAACAGTCAATACAGCCAATACAGTGCTCTGGAAATCAATTGTCCCCTCCCAAATTATCAAAAGGACTTTTCTGTAGCTAGCACTAATTACTTTAGAGGGAAGCCAGGAAGTCCTCATAACTAGAGCTGGTTGGGAAAAATCTTGTTTCCCCCTGCAACAAATGTAGACAAAACCAACCTATTAGTTCTAGTTATGTATAAAATTTTCTTTTACGTTTTTGGAGTTTTCATCAAAAAACTAAAAATCAAAATATTTTATTTTTTCACCAAAAATGTAAACATTTCCCATGAAAATGGAGATATTATTGTGAAAATTTCCATTTTCTCCAAAGCCACTTTCTGTTGATAAATGTTTCAAACAGAAAATTTTCAACCACCTCTAATAATCTCCATTAAACCAGGCAGAGATGGCCTCCTCATGGAGCTTCATCAATGCTTGTCCAAACGAACACCACCCTTTATACTCTTATCTTCAAAGCCAAGGATCAAGACAGAAAGCATCTATACCTGTACCATTAAAACTAAATAAATGGCCAGACAGATGTGCCAATTACAAACCTATTTCTTTGATAAAATATAGACTATAAAATATTGGCAAAAGTCCATGCCCAAAGAGCAAGATTAATCCTACCAAGGTACTCTCCCAAACTAGGTGGCTTTGCACAAAAACCAACACTGAAGAAGTAATTTGTGGCAATTGATTGTTACCATTGTCTTGACACAGAAGTTGACCAAACCCATGATGATAATCTCTGATAGGATGCTGCAACTTTCCTCTTCGGTACTTTAAGAAAATTAGGTTTTAGGTGTGAATTTTGTTCTTTTATGAAGTTAATGGAACTATGGGGGTCTATGGTGACTAATGGCTACATCTCTGAACTCTTTCAACTGTGTGGGTTGGAAAAGAAAAGGGAGAAAGGGAAATCCATTATATGATGTAGCTGTGGCAGCATTACCTGCAGCAATAGCAGCCCATTACACCAGCCACAGAACTAAGGTTATCAAGTAACAACGTGGAGGTATGCTTAATGCTGACCTTGCTCTTCTCCTGCTGTCCAACCCTGTCCTTTGTGCAAAAGTTCAGGCAGAACTAGGATAGAAAACTTGAAAATCTTCCAGCTTTTAGGAATGTAAGTTTCCTTATGATTGTCAAGGCTTTCAATGGCCAGATGAGGGCTTAAAATATTTGGGTATGTTCATTTTGAATTACTTAGGTATCTCCCTGTTTGAGATGGAGTTCTGAATGAAAGAGTGGGAAACAAGTGTGGAAGAAGGGCAAAATTATTATTCATATAAATGTTTACCACGTCTCCTATGTACTCAGTTCCCTTTTAGTTCATCACTTCAAGTTAGATATCATATTTAAAGACTTCCTGTGGAGGAAGCTTCAGTATGTTCGATGAAGCAACTAAATCTCCCTACCAAGGATAGAGAGGGGAAATTCTGATTTCTCAGTACTGGAATGCATCTCAATGCTTTTTTCTTGGGAGCTGTAGCAGGGTGCTGGTGCAAAAGGACCTAATTAGCCCCTGCCCAGTCAGCTCCAATCAGGGGAAACAGATTGGGGCTGATGCTGGCCTGAGGATTGGCAATACCTGCTGGCCTGACAAGCCAAGGGCTATAAAGGTTGGGGCGGGGCAGCCAGGGAGGGAGGGAACTGGAGGCCTCCTAGCTGAAGGCTGACTCTGCCTGTAAAGGAGGAGATTAATCCTATAAAGTTGTATATAGATGGACACTGGTGGTGGGATAACTTTTAGTAAATAAAGAATGGGTGTTTCACAACCCTGAAGCCTCTCTGAGTCTGACTGGGGGGCAGCAAGCGGGCCCTAGGAAAGGGGGTGGGTCATGGACTCTGTTACAGGACCCATCTCCTAGTGGTACCAGGATATATCACAATTCGCAGCATAAAGATAAGGGACTACGCACTTCCTTCCCATATCTTGCTGTGGTTGATGCTACCAGAAAAGCCTGGTTTAATCTGACATTAAAATTAAATAATTTATCCATTGTTACAAGAGGACTCTTGTTTATGGAGGAGATGGTATGATAGGATAATATGATTTTGGCAATTAATTGATCTTTAAATATTCATGGTAAACAGGCCCAATGGCCTGTGATGGGATGTTAGATGGGGTGGGATCTGAGTTACTACAGAGAATTCTTTCCTGGGTATCTGGCTGGTGAATCTTGCCCATGTGCTCAGGGTTCAGCTGATCGCCATATTTGGGGTCGGGAAGGAATTTTCCTCCAGGACAGATTGGAAGAGGCCCTGGAGGTTTTTCGCTTTTCTCTGTAGCATGGGGCACAGGTCACTTGCTGGAGGATTCTCTGCTTCTTGAAGCCTTTAAACCACAATTTGAGAACTTCAGTAGCTCAGACATAGGTGAGAGGTTTTTCGCAGGAGTGGGTGGGTGAGCTTCTGTGGCCTGCGTTGTGCAGGAGGTCAGACTAAATGATCATAATGGTCCCTTCTGACCTTAATATCTATGGATCTATGAATCAATACAGTCGGGCTAGTAATCCGTTTCACAGGGTTTCCTACAGCACCTATCACAATATGATCTGAACACTTCTCTTGTAATCAGACACATGCTGATGTGGAAGCAATTTTTTTAAACCAAACTTTTAATGAAAATTGACATTTCCAAAATGTTTTATTTATTGAAATATGCTTTACCAAAAACAAACACGGCCAACAAATCATGCAAAATGAAAACAAACTTTGAATTTTTTTTGTGGAAATTAAGGAAAAGATTTCCTCAGCTCCATTGCAGAGCTACTTCCATATTATTAGAGCCAGAATTTAGGAATTCACCCAACCACACAGTGGCAAAGGATCAAGGTTCAACAGAATACAAAAATGGGTTGCCACCTAATGCATTAGCACTATGCTCAATAGCAATGTTAACTTTTGAAGATCACCTTTAAAGAAATTGCTGCTCCAGCATCAGTAGAGCCTTTTTCACAGGAGAGAGAGAACACAGATGCTGGCACAGTGTTACATAAGGAACTTGTAGTTAGAGAGCTGATCAGAAAATGCTTTCTTCCCTGCAAAAAATTTTCGATAAACTATGAAATTTTTCTACAAAAGTTTCCAGACTTTCATCAAGAACAGAAACATTTTCAGTTTTCTGCAACCAAAAAAAAAAAGAAAAAACAAAAAACACAAAGTTAGCTATTTGGGCAAAAGTTTTGGTTTTACAGAAAATTTTCACCCCATGTTGCTGGGGAAAAAACAAAACAAAAAAAACCCTGTTTTTCAATTAAACCCTCCCTCTCCACACCCCCCAAAAATGTTAACATTTCCAAAGGCAATTTCTGGTTTGAAGAAAGAGCCATGTTTTGGCGGGAAAATCATTTCAAACAAACAAGAAGTCTCCTTTTAACATGTATAGCAGGGGTGGCCAAACTTACCTACCCTCCGAGCTGCGTATGACAACCTTCAGAAGTTCAAGAGCCAGGGCACGTCTGCCAGGTCTCAGGGCTTCAGCCCTGTGGGAGGTGCCTGCCGGGGTTCGGGGCTGAAGCCCCACTCTTCCTGAAGCCCTGAGCATGCCCCATGGGGCTGGAGCCCCATGACCCCCCTCCCTGCTAGACAGAAGGAGCCCCACCACAAGGTAGAAGCCCCAATCTTCTTTCCCTTCCACCCCCGTCTGCTAGTTGGAGAATCAGGGTGAGTGTGAGGGGGGCTCTGCAAGCCACACTAACTGTAACAGAGCAGCATGTGGCTCACAAGCCAGAGTTTAGCCACCCCTGCTGTATAGGATGAAAACAGGCCCAGAAAGCTAGAGTTATTCAGGGGGACTCACTGTAATAAAACTTTGTACCTATGTAGATAGAGCCATTTCTCTCAATCTCAGGGTGATTTACTTAGTATGTATTATCCCTGTTTTGGAGATGGGGTAACTGAGGCAGTTTTCCATGTTGGACATCTGCTGGGGCACACAGTTTTAATGACTTCTCCAAGGTCAAACCATAGATCAGTGGTAGAGGAAGGAACCCAACTCAAGCCTGCTGATCACCAGTTCCTTGCTCTAACCAGTGGGAAATTCCTTTCTCTCAGAAAGGCACAGCCAGCTGGTATCCAGAGGGAAAAAAAAAAAAAGATATTTGGGGCTCCCATCCCATACAGAATATTAGTTTTAATAGGAACCAGTATCATTTTCTTTTCACTGCAAGATCTGCAGGGTAAGGGTGAGACGCCCCAAAGGCAAAAGTTTTTTGGAAGTTTGTGGAGGAAACAGGACTTAAATTCGAAAATCTTTTCAAAAATTCTAGTATTCAGGTAAGGGTCACTTGGAAAGGGTGACCACAGAGAGGTCAGAGGTGCAGCTCATCCCTGAACCGTGAGGGGTTGGTTCTCATGGGAGGGGCCAAAGGCATATTTCTGATACCAGGACAACCCTCCTGACAAATGTAAAGTCCCCGCTCCAAAGTATGGAGATGCTAGAGCTTCTCAGTGAAATGGCTGTAAGAATGTTTTCCTACTTTCATTCTGAATAAAGACTTAACTGTTTTAGCTGAAACTTCACACATAATAATAATGTCAGAGGCAGATCCCCAGCATAGAAGATTGCAACCCAAACAGTTGAAGTTTAGGAAAGTTATATACAATTGAAAACAGGGCCTTATTATGGGAAGAGTTAGGCAACCTTACCTATAGGTATCACTTCCAGCTCTGTCTGTAATAAAAACCAGGACCCATTTCATTAATCCCAGTGTTCAAAAGTCATGAGTCAGCCTTAGCCCTCCCCCCCCGCCATGAAAAGAGGCTTAAAATCATAAGTATTTTTTAAAAAATCAATCTTGGGCTCTTTTAATTTGTCTTGTGGTTTGAACCTTTAGGATGCACTAGTGTCACATTTTCAAGCTGTTCTCTACAGCTCAATACTTAAAAAAAAAAAAAAAAAAAAAAAAGCGGAGATTCTCATGCAATTTGTTGATTCCGACAGCTGGGGCTTTAGAAAAAGCACCAAACGTTGTGAGATGACAAGAGTGCCTGATCTGCAGCGCTGCTGAACAGCCTCTGGTCCCACAGATCCAGAGTTTTGGGTGCGTAGCAATTCTGAAAATCAGCCCCTTCTATTAAAACATCATCAGCCTAGTCATATATTATATGTCTATATGAAATGACACACAGAGAGAGGAAAGCTGATATTGTGGTTAAGACCTGAATTGAGACACAAGTCCTTTGTTCAAGTCCTGCCTCTGCCACAGATTGTGACACCTTTGGCAAGTCAATCACAATCTTTGTGCCTCAGTTCTCCACGTGTATAAAATGAAAAGAATAATTTCCTTTTTTCTTCCTCGTCTTGTCTATTAAGATCATAAACTCTGAGGGGCAGGGATTGTCTCTTACTAAGTGTATGAACAGCACCTAGCATAATGGAGTGCCTGGGCCTCGTGACATTACAATAATACAAATTAAATTAAATTTTTATTTGTATTTCTGCAAGCAGGTAGACACAGTGAGTGACTTCAAATAAAAACACTGGCACTAGGGAAGTTCTCTAGCTGGTAGTTTCCAGAGGTGTGGATGTTTGTGACGCTAAAGAGGCATGCTGAAATAAGGACTTGTCTAGGGACTCACATTAAGACTGGAGGTAAGATGGATGGCATGTAATATCTGCAGGGAAAAGAAGAAAACTTCACATCAATGGATTTCTGTCTCAGCGGAGGCTGAGAGCACTGGATGTTCTGTGATTATTGGTATGCTGAGTGCTAAGATGGCTGTTAAATATTTTATCAGCCATGGCTAAAACCAAGAAATGTGCTGAAAACAAGAGCTGAATGATCCCGTTTTTGAGCTTTGCATCGTGCAGGTCTTTTATTTCCCCAGATACTTCTATTTCTGTTTCTCTCAAATATCACCCCATAGCACTGCAAAGGGTTATTTATTTATTTATTTTTACTTTAGCAGTAGCTGTGGTACAGTTCACTTTATAAGGGATGACAGTTAACTGAAGTAAACGAAGACACAGCAGCATTAGGGATGTCGGTCTGCGAATAGAATTTTGCTCTAATTCTCTGTGTGAGGTCTGGGAGCTGCCGATGGCTGAACCAAGAGTGGTGCCTTTGCAGATTCTATGAGGCTGATGCGTGCGACTATTCTCCCTCCCTCTGACACACTAGAGGCTTGGACGATGAAAAAAAATCATGTGCTTGTGTGCGCGCATGCATGTGAATGCACAGGAAAACACTTCTCTTTTCAGTTTCCTACTGTTCTGTTTCTTTACTGTTAGCGGGTTTTCAAGGAATCCTTGACCACCTACACTGATTTATTTATAGGGGGAGAGCATGACAGCCCTAGAAATATCCCCACTCCCCTCAAAAAACACAAACACCCTCTGGTTCTGCTCTAATCACTCACTAACTTGCAGCCAGGAATGTATTTGTTCCTTCCTCTCTCTATTTCTCTGTGGTTTGCACTATCATTTGCTAATGACACACTATTTACCGCCATCTGCAGCACTGAGAGTTTCCTGTGGTTACCCCCTGCCATCCAATAAGAATTTCACATATAAATCACTGATCAAACTTGAAATATTTGCTCATCAAGTTACACCTTCATCTTTGTTTCAGAGAGCTGAAGTCACAGATGAGTTTCTCCTCATAGATAATTTCCCACAAGTAGAGGATGAGGGTTTTGGTTCTTTGTGTGCGCAAGTGCCACTGGAGGGTGGGTGCGACTGTGTACACATGCATGCATGCCTGTAACCACCAATAGAGAGTGGGTGCGAGTTGGTGTGCATGCACGCACGTCTGTAACTGCCACTAGAGAGCAAGTGTGAGTGTCCGTGCATGAGTGTGAATACTGCTAGAGTGTGAGTGCAAGTGTGTGTGTGTAAAAGCACTGCTAGATGTGGGGAGGGTTTAAAAGCACTGCTAAGGGGTGTGTGTGTGTGTAAAAAAGCACTGCTAGGGTGGGAGGGTACACGTGCACACGTGTGTGTAAAAAGCACTGCTGGGGGTGGGGTGTGTGTGTGTGTGTGTGTGTGTGTGTGTGTGTGTGTGTGTGTGTGTGTGTAAAAGCACTGCTAGGGTAAGAGAGAGGAAGGAATCTCGTCTGGAAAGGTTCTCTTTGTTGCATAAGCTGCAGCCATTTCATTTAAGGTTGATCAGTTTAAGTAGGCAAAACTGGAGACAAAATAAACTGCCCTGCTTAGCTATGTGGTCTTTTCATTTATCAGAAGTCTTGGGATGAGAAAATGTCTGCAGCTGAGGCCATGTTTTACTTCCTCTGAAATCAGAAGGTATTGATTTTTTCTACTGATACTCTCCCCTCCGTTTCCTGCGTCTTATGCGGTTGCAGAGCAGCTGCAGCCCAAAGAACTGTGGGAACGGCTTTCACATCTGAGCCCATTAGTCACCAGATGTCACCTTCTGCTGCCAGTGCTTCAAACAGCCAGGCAGACAATGTCCCATGCATGCTGAACATCTGAATGCCGACTCATTCAATAATGTGGACAGCTCAATGGGTTAGAATGACATCCACAGCACCTGACCTCAAAGCCATGTTTATACTGACACCTACAGCTCCACAAGGAAACATGTGCATCGTGAGATGTTTTTCCCCCATGAGCAGCACAGTGGGTTGTTTTTCTAAGAAACCCCTCTGCTCCAAAGATTTAATTGATTTTATTCATTAGAGAAAATATCAGCCGCTGAATTGAATTCTGCATTTGCTGAATTTATTTCATTTTCTGCTACGTGTCAGAAAAATGTTATTAAAATGGTGCAGTAGATCACAACAAAATTATTTGTTTACCCCTAGAAATGCTGTATCGAACTGCCAGATTTTAAAGACATCCATCTTTAAATCCCAGCTTGATTGCTGGAAAATTGAGTGTGGAATCCCAATTGTGGCCGCAACCATTCTCTGGCATTTGTTAGCAAGTTGTTTATGGGTTTGCAAAATACACTGTAGAGGGTACTTCACACTGCACAGGCACATTCTCCACATCAGTGCTTTCTTTCATATCATCACCTAGTGTATCCAGAGCTGCATTCATTACAAAGAGCCAAGCAGTTACTAGTATAAGATTTTCATAGTATTTTATGGAGGAGATGGAGTGGCAGAATTAGCCCTTTGAAGAGAATACTATAAAGTATTCTAAAGTACACTATATAGTACACTTTAAATTAAAAAATAATTAAAAAAAAACTAGGCTGAGCTAGATGGGTGCAGCTTTCATACCAGGTTCTGTCCTTATAAGAGGATAAAAATGTCCCTAAATACAGCATACAGCAATGTTACTACATTGTGATTTGGACCAGTACTGTAGTATTGCTACTGAGGGACTCACCCCACACATTTAATTAAATTTGTGGATGTTTCAGATCACATTGCACTGAAACAGTACATAGTGCCTCTCATATACAGTGCAAAAATCCTCATCCCATTGCAGTCAGTCAATGTTTTGCTACTGACTTCAATGGGTACAAGATTTCACCCATAATCTTTTTCAAGAAAATAGTATGAAACATTTAAGCATAAGACCACTTTGCAACAAAATACATTTTTTACATATTAATAAAGGAGTGGGGTTTTTTTTAAAATGAAGGCTTTGATTTTAATAAGTGAAATATCACAGGCAATTAATTCTTAATATGGAGAGATGTTATTTGAAATTTTGACCAGTTTTTTAAATGTCCTACATATTCAAGTTTAAGATAAGATACAGAGCACAATTTTCAAATGTGGGCATCTTAAGAGAATTTCACAGGACTCAATCCTGCCACTTCCCATCGTGACTTCATGCAGTTCTCCACGTGAGATCAGACAGCTTGCAGCACTGGGACACAAAGGATTGCGACCAACTGTTAAGATGCTCATTTTGGAAACTAGAGCGCCTCATATTAAAAAATTGTATCTGGAGTGAGATTTTTGCTTGCAGGGGATACCTAGAACCATACCCAACAATTCCCTGTCCGATAAGAATGACACTGCAAGAGTCAGGACTTACCAGACTGCAGGAAGGAGAGGGCTTATTTACACAGTTCTGCTCTCCTGGGGCAGCACACTATCTACCTCACCATGGAACCAGAGCAGTACATCTAAGTATACACAACAGACTAGCTTTTTCCCCTGAAGGGAAGAGACTTCTGCAGCATCCAATGCCCGTGCCACTCAGAAGACTATTGATGTGGGCTAACATGCACAGGAAATAATGCATCATCTGTATTCTCTTGTGCACTGGAGAGCTGCCCTTTCTCATAGAATATCAGAGTTGGAAGGGACCTCAGGAGATTAGTCCAACCCCCTGCTCAAAGCAGGACCAATCCCTAGTTTTTTTTGGCCCAGATCCCTGAACTCACAATCGTGGGTTTAGCAGGCCAATGCTCAAACCACTGAGCTATCCCTCCCCTTCCAGCTCAGGCTATGCTCTGCAAAATGGGAATAATACTACTTCCTTACCTTCCTGACAGAGGAACTAAATATATTTTAAAAATGAATGTTGATACGAGTGCTTTGAAAGTGTAATGCAATCATTTGATGTTATCATCCCAACTTTTTACAGTGATTCCACAGGGTCACTATATAGTCCTAATGCACTGGGCATAGGCATTTCTGCTCATGGCTATCCTTTACCTGGTTTAGCCTGCCAGCTGAAGCAGGGTCCCAGTGTACGGCCCTTGTGGTGTAACAGCAGTTACTTGGAACCACAGGTAAGAGCTGAGGGCAAAGGGAGGACCAATGAAAGAACCACTGAAAAAGTGTGACTGTCCTAGCTGTCAGGGGTACTACCTCTTCTTCTCCGCCCCCATCCCCCTTAAGAACTAACCCAGCACACCAGACATGAAGCAATTGCTCAGCTACCTACTGTTGAGCAAGTGTAAAAAGCTATCAAATAAATGTCAGATAAATTACTGGGCAAAGACAGATTGCTAGCTGTAATCTTTCAGTTTGCAGGTCCCCAAACTGTCAACAGTCCATAAGAAATTATTAAGGAAATCTGGAGAACTGAGAATATTCCTCTGGGTTTCAAAGGTCTAGTCAAAGTTACACTATACAAAAATAAAACAAGACTTATTGTGGCAACTTCTGGAGTATCTCCCTGCTATCTGTAGGTGGCAAAATCTTCACTTGTATCTTGCTCAATTGGCTTGTTGAAAGAGTATCAGAGAAGTTTCTACCAGAGAGAATCAGTGTGGATTTAGATCAGTTTGGAGCACCACAATCATGATGTTTGTTGTGAGACAGAGTCAGGAAAAATGCATTAACAAAACATGGACCCATATGCTGTCTTTATTGATCTAAAGGAAGTGTTTGACACTTGGGCAGAACTGGCCTCTAGAAAATTCTAGCTGCCTCATCAAATTTGTTAACGTCATACTTCAATTCCACAAAGACATGACTGGACAAGTACTCCCAGATTATGGCCTCTCTAACCCATTCCCCATACGTAATAGGGTGAAACAAGATAGTGTGCTGGCACCAGTCCTCTTTGGTCTCTTCTTCACAGCTGTTCTGAATTACACGACTGACAACCTTCAAAAGGGCATCTACATAAGGTACAGAACTGATGGAAAATTCTTCAGTCTCTAAATGCTTACTGTAAAGACAGAAGTCCTAGTGAAACTCATATGTGAAGCCTTTTTTGTGGATCATGGGGCTTTATTGAGTCACAGTGAAACTGACGTACAGCTTATCCTTGACAGGTTCTCAGAGGCAACTAAACAGTTTGGGTTCACCATTAGTCTGGAAAAATGAAGTCTTCTTTCAACCAGCACCATCAGCCACTACCACTGAGCGAAACTTCACCATTGATGGTACAAAACTAAATAACATCAGTCACTTCACAGACCTTGGCAGCACCACCTCAAGTGACAGTTCCTTGGATCAAGAAATATCCAACAGAATACAAAAAGGAGACTTTCAGAAGACTTTGCCCTAGGATACTCAACCAGCACACCATCCAACTGTCAACAAAACTAATGATAAAAAATGTAGCGGGGATAGCATCTCTTTAATATGAGTGTGAAACATGGATAGTTTACCACAGACACACCAAGCAACTTGAAACATTTTACATGCTTTGTCTGCACCCTCTTCTGAGGGTCTGCTGGCAAGGCAAAGTGACAAACATTAACTTCCTTGAAAGATCAAAAAGAACTAGCATCAAGGCCATGATTATCAAATTTCAGCATAGATGGGCAGATCATGTTCTCATAAGGTGTGTGTGTGGGGGGGGTGATAGACTCCGGGGGGGTGGGGGGGGGGAGGGGAATTCCTCTATGGAGAGCTGAAACTCGGAAAGGTCAGTCAAAGTAAATGCTTCAAAGACACCTTAAGCAGAATCTCAGATCATATGGCAGAAATACTGATAACTTCAAAGACATCATCAAGGACAGAGCTGAATGGACAGAAACTATTAATAAAGGTTGCAAACACTGAGAAAAACAGATGCGTAAAACTGACTGGAAAAAAAGGGCCAAGCATCATGCCAAGTTTTCTGTGAGAGCCTACATATTCCAATGACACACTTATTCATAGTCTTGATCCTCACAGATCAGCCTATACTGCCACAAGAGAACACACAAGATGCGGATATGATGTACAGCCATACAGGTCCTTAACTTTATGTTGCTATTCTGAGGTGTTCTTTCACTTCTAGTCACACTTCATGAGGCCTATCCCAAATTTTTCCAAAGTATCCCCTAATTCTAGTGCTTTCAATCAACTGGGATGGTGTGTGTTCAGCACCTCTGAAAAATCAGGCCCTAGGGGTCTCAAGTGTTCCTAGGGAACACTAGGAAGTTTAGCCCGAGATCTCCCGAGTCCTAGACCTGTGCCTTAAGCACAAGAACATCCTTTCTACCATTGCAGGTCTCTTGCTGCTGGATCAAGATGTAATGCATTGACAGAGCTGTGTTTGAGGAAGCTTAAGACCTGATCCCACACTCATTGTGATGCTGGCAGACCAGGTGCCAGCTCTTGCCAAGGCTTTAGGCTTCATGAGCGCTGACAAATTCATTGCTGGATACCATTCTGTTTCACCTGTGTATTAGTATGGTTAAGGTTGTTACAAGTTCAATAACTATGTGTTTAGACTTTATGAAATGCTTGTAAATTGCTGTATGCATTAATCTCACTTATAATATCTTTATCACTTAATATTTAAGTTTTTGCTTTATAACTAACAAATGTATGCTCTGAAACTGTAAACCCAGTCAGGATGGATGGATTGTCTCATGCCCATGAAGAAGGGCTATCAAAACTAGATGGACCATTGTGGAATATCACAATACAGAGACTTTGTTAGTTGCCCCCTCAGATCATGAAGAGGCTATGCGCAAAAGGGTTTGTCCCATCAGCTTGAATTCTGGAAGAAGGAAATAAACAGCTGACATGAAAATGTTTCATCTCTTTTGCTGCTTGGACTCTGAAAGGGCTGGAGCTTACGAAACAGAAGTAGAGATCCCCCGCATCAACCAGGATTAGCCCTAAAAGACGTTCAGAGCTGACAGATTTCTACAACATTCACCTTTTAAAACCATAGACTAACTCATTTGCGTATATACACATTTGCCTGCTTTAACCTTGTAATAACTTTCAGTTCTCTTCTTAGTTAATAAATCTTTAGTTTGTTACAGGATTGGCTACGAGCATTGTCTGTGATGAGAGATCTAAGCTACAAATTGACCTGGGGTAAGTGAATAGTCTCTTGAGACTGGGAGCAACCTGAATATTTTATCGTCTTCAATGTATAGGAACCAACTATCACATAGTCCAGCTTGCCTGGGTGGCAAGATAGACTGGAATGCCCAAGGGGACAGTCTGTGACTCCATGGTAAAATTGCTATAGTGCTTTAGGAATTCACATTTGTTACTGGGTTGGTGAAATCTAATTATAGAACATTCAACTAAGTTTGGGGTCTCTCCTCTACTTCTTGACAGTCTATCCTGAGGCTGGTGCTTATGGTCATGAGCCACTCCAGACAGTGTGATACTCATGGGCTTAAGTGTTTGCAGGACCAAAGTCTGAGACATCATCTACCTGCACTTTGTTTGTAAAACAGCTGCAGAGCATGCACAGGAATGACAACTTTTCAGAAGTTAATCAAATTCATTCAAAGCCACTTGAGAGTAGCAATGTTAATCATTTAATCTCTAAAGCCATTTAGGACCGTCATCCCTCCAGCTCTGGAACCTATGAATGCTCCATGTAAAAGGCTGTTAAGTTTTCATTATAAAACTCCATTTTTAGGATTTAATAAACCAGATCTTTCACAGCATAGCACGCTAAAACTTGGCATGCTAGTTTTGCACCTGGAAGCTATTTAAGGGGCAGAGGAAGGAAACACACAGAGAAAATCTAGCTGATAAGTGAGACTAACAAGGTCATTTTCAAAATTAAGTCCCTTTATTGTTGCTTTTGGTGGTCAAAAGGTGCCCAAAACCATGTAAAATTGATTTTGTTTTTAGCACTAATGATCAAAGTCTGGGGCATTTGCTGTGAATTAATGACTGGTTGGGAGGAGTTGATTCCATTAACCCCAGCTGCTCATTAATCTCTAGGAAATACTTGGCATCAAGGTCATTATTGCTATTATAAACTAAAATATTTAATTTACAGATGCATTTCCAGGGCCTCATCAAGGGCATCTTTGCTGCATTTCTTTCTCATTTCATACATGTGAAGTCACTTATGGTGTGGCGGCCAGGCACTCCTTCAGAAATGATACCCAATATAGTTGCCAATCAAAACGTGGAATATATTTTCCAACATTCTGTTTAGTTTAAAAGTTAATTTTAATGACTGGGCCCTTTGTGGGTTATTTGAATTCAACCTAAATCAACAGTAACAGAAAGTTTAGTGATCCTTGCACTATGAATTAGTGGTTCATCAGTATATATTGCAGAAATGTACATATGCAGAGCGCACTCACATAACTGAACATTTGCCCCATATTATTCTTCACATATTATTTGTATATACACCCAAAAATATGGTAGAGACCTGCTTGAAATACAGCTGCTGTCATTTGCCGCAAACTCAACTCAGGTTTTCATACCTTTATATAAACTGTGGACAATAGCATCATAGGTATGTGTGGCACTTTATAAACACCATTCCCCTCCTACCCTATCCTGGCTAGTATCTGAGCACTTCACAATCTTCACTCTCTCTATCAGTTTCAGTAACAGAACACCACTCAGTATGTTCCCTCCTCCCCCGCCTTAAAAATATAAAAGCAAGAAGCATGGCATATTTTTTACTTCAGGACATCATATAAACCAGCCAACACTGCATGTTTGCTGCTGTCTTGTCAACTTTTATAAGCCAAACAAACAACTGAATTACCCATTTGGGAGAGATGATATTGATTTATAGCTAACAGGACATCATAAAAGAACACGTGAGTATCAGCCAAGACCTACTATAGAATTGGGAAAGTCTCTATTGGGAAAGTTCTACAACCTCCTCAGATCACACTACATCGTCACCCTCCTTGGTGCCTACAGCCTTCATATACCTGTGTAGTTATTACATCTGCATAGTCATTTTTTGGCCAAGCTGCACACTACATGTCTACTCTTCTAAGTGTTTCCTCAAAGCTCTATTTCTCCAGGCAGTAAAGTCATTTGCTTCCTTCCTCCAAATTCTGTCCCATTTATTGAGTCTCTCCACTATGCAGACAGTCAAAGCTTAACAGGGATGGCTGATATACATCAACGGTTGCCTCAAAATACCTTTTAGGATGCCTGTTTACGTAGGTGCTGAAGAGTTTGGGGGTGGGATTTTATTGTTTTGTTTTTTGAGATATGCAGTGATTTTGCTTCCAATATCTTGTAAGGGAGACTAGCTTAGATAGGTTTCAGAGTAGCAACTGTGTTAGTCTGTATCCGCAAAAAGTAAAAGGAGGACTTGTGGCACCTTAGAGACTAACAAATTTATTTGAGCATAAGTTTTCATGAGCTACAGCTCACACCATCACTCTCACTGAACGCATCCGATGAAAACACCCATTGTTTCATGTTCTCTGTGTATATAAATCTCCCCACTGTATTTTCCACTGAACACATCCGATGAAGTGAGCTATAGCTCACGAAAGCTTATGCTCAAATAAATTTGTTAGTCTCTAAGGTGCCACAAGTCCTCCTTTTCTTTTAGCTTAGATAGGTTTTCCTAAGGCACCCATTGCTGTGGGATCTGAATTTGGTGTTGACTGAGAGTCTAAACAATTCAATTTTAATATCAGAAAGCCTGGTGTGCATTACTTCCTGTTCTGTAAGATCCATTACTCTGTTAACACACAAACGTGCAATAGCGTATTATATGAAGCTACATGCTCACATATATTAGATATAAGATTACAACTTAAAACTACCCAAGATTTAGGCCATTTTATTTGCCAAAAACCAGTAGAATTTCCATTGGCACAGCCAAAAAAATAAATGATGTCCTGGTTTTGTAAGTAAAGAGCTCATTTCCTTTGTACTTAACCACCAATTCAGTAGTAAAAAGTGTTTGTCTGTTTCACTGCCACACAACAGACTTGAGACAAGATAGCTACAGAAAAAGCCTAGCTAAGGTATCTTTGAGAATCTGATAGCTTTGAATGGGAAAAAGTTCAGAGGCTTCAGTGAACATCTGTTTGGTTGGGTCATTTTCTTATCCCCACTGGCCCACTGCATTGCGTCATGCAGTACTGACACGGAAGGATTTTTACATTGGGAGATAACATGGTGCAACTAATGTGACACTAAATATTGCTGGTTCTTGAGTACTCCTGTGCTATATGTGGCTCGGTTCCCTGGAGGCTCAATCGTGAGCCTGGCTGCATGCCTATGCAAGGGGATTAGGAGCCCCCAGCTCCCCTGCATGAGCTCCTGGATCACCAGACCATGGGGAGAGCAGCCACCATCAAGTGGCCATTCCCCACCCCATGGAGGTAGGCAGGGAGTGAACAGTCATGGGTGAGGAATGGGTAGAGCTCTGGCTCCTCTGCATACCAAACTGAGCACAAGAGAGAGACATAATCTGTGCCAGCAACAGGGATGATGCAACTTTCTTCATCCTGAGAGCAAAGCACAAAGCAGGAACCAAATTGTGTCGGAGAGACACAATCTCTCAAGTCACAATTTAGTTCCAGCTGTGCTCCTGGGGCAATACAACTACATGCTGCCCCTTACTTGCGTTGTACTGCAAGGCAACAATCCAGCCAGATGTGCTGGCCGCAAAATTAACCAGGTCGACTCCCAGCAATGGCTGAGATTTATTGTGCTTTAGATAACCATTTGGAATGTTTCTATGAGCTAAGGCACTGCCCCCCTCTCTGCTATGCCCACTCTTTTCCTGTACCCCAGGCCCAGACTACCCAGTGGCAGGGCATAAAAGGCACACAGCCATGCAGTTAAGAGCACAACTGGTCTATTGTTTGTAGTATTTTTTAAAACGTAGTAATTTTTAAATTTAAATGAAGATTACATACAAGCATTGCCCAAGTCCTTTGGAAAAATTCAGGCTATAAAAGCCACCTCTTCCTTTGGTCAGCAATTCGCACACTGGTACCTCTACCATAAAAGAGACATGCTATCCAGTAGTGATGTCACTGGGAAATAATTGTCAATATTTCGCAGACACCGCAGAACGTTCCATCCCAGTTCTTTATAAACAAATTAAGGATGAGCAAACTGACTCACAATAGGAAGACATCCATTCTCATCAGGAATAGTAAATAAGGTCAGACCCTGCATGTGATATCTTAGCCATGAGGACTTTTTCAGTCTGGGAGAAGGTTAATGACAGTCAGCATAGATGGTTTTGTTTCTTAGATAGTATTTCCTCATATGCCTTACCCGATATCTGGATTGTTAGAAGTCACAGGCTTTTTTAAAAATCACAAAACCATTCTCACACACCAATTCTACACTAGTGCAAAAGCATAGGCTCCAATAGAGTTACTCCTGATTAACAGCAGTGTCAATACGAGGCTTGTCTTATGTCTTCGCTGCTGTGGTTTCATGGGGTGTGCGACAGAGGTCATAGTCAGCGATCCTAGTTTTCCGTGATTTAAAAAAAAAATCCACATTTTTTCCACGATTAAAATGAAACGTGGAACTTGAGCGTCCCTAGCCACAATAATTATAGGTATCAGCTGAACACAGTGTTTTATTGATATATTTACAGTTTCTTTACTGTTGTTGCTGGCTCTGCTGTTTCAGCCTCGTTTCTGGTTTTTTCCTATTCAGTTTGTGTTTAGCGCTTTCCACGTGTTCTCATAGAATCATAGAATATCAGGGTTGGAAGGGACCTCAGGAGGTCATCTAGTCCAACCCCCTGCTCAAAGCAGGGCCAATCCCCAATTAAATCATCCCAGCCAGGGCTTTGTCAAGCCTGACCTTAAAAACTTCTAAGGAAGGAGATTCTACCACCTCCCTACGTAATGCATTCCAGTGTTTCACCACCCTCCTAGTGAAAAAGTTTTTCCTAATATCCAACCTAAACCTCCCCCACTGCAACTTGAGACCATTACTCCTTGTCCTGTCATCTTCTACCACTGAGAATAGTCTAGAACCATCCTCTTTGGAACCACCTCTCAGGTAGTTGAAAGCAGCTATCAAATCCCCCCTCATTCTTCTCTTCCGCAGACTAAACAATCCCAGTTCCCTCAGCCTCTCCTCATAAGTCATGTGTTCCAGACCCCTAATCATTTTTGTTGCCCTTCGCTGGACTCTCTCCAATTTATCCACATCCTTCTTGTAGTGCGGGGCCCAAAACTGGACACAGTACTCCAGATGAGGCCTCACCAATGTCGAATAGAGGGGAACGATCACGTCCCTCGATCTGCTGGCAATGCTCCTACTTATACACCCCAAAATGCCATTGGCCTTCTTGGCAACAAGGGCACACTGTTGACTCATATCCAGCTTCTCGTCCACTGTCACCCCTAGGTCCTTTTCCGCAGAACTGCTGCCTAGCCATTTGGTCCCTAGTCTGTAGCAGTGCATTGGGTTCTTCCATCCTAAGTGCAGGACCCTGCATTTATCCTTGTTGAACCTCATCAGATTTGTTTTGGCCCAATCCTCCAATTTGTCTAGGTCCCTCTGTATCCTATCCCTGCCCTCCAGCGTATCTACCACTCCTCCTAGTTTAGTGTCATCCGCAAATTTGCTGAGAGTGCAATCCACACCATCCTCCAGATCATTTATGAAGATATTGAACAAAACCGGCCCCAGGACCGACCCTTGGGGCACTCCACTTGATACCGGCTGCCAACTAGACATGGAGCCATTGATCAGTACCCGTTAAGCCCGACAATCTAGCCAAACTTTCTACCCACCTTATAGTGCATCCATCCAGCCCATACTACTTTAACTTGCTGACAAGAATACTGTGGGAGACCGTGTCAAAAGCTTTGCTAAAGTCAAGAAACAATACATCCACTGCTTTCCCTTCATCCACAGAACCAGTAATCTCATCATAGAAGGCGATTAGATTAGTCAGGTATGACCTTCCCTTGGTGAATCCATGCTGACTGTTCCTGATCACTTTCCTCTCGTGTAAGTGCTTCAGGATCGATTCCTTGAGGACCTGCTCCATGATTTTTCCGGGGACTGAGGTGAGGCTGACTGGCCTGTAGTTCCCAGGATCCTCCTTCTTCCCTTTTTTAAAGATTGGCACTACATTAGCCTTTTTCCAGCCATCCGGGACTTCCCCCGTTCGCCACGAGTTTTCAAAGATAATGGCCAATGGCTCTGCAATCACAGCTGCCAATTCCTTTAGCACTCTCGGATGCAACACATCCGGCCCCATGGACTTGTGCACGTCCAGCTTTTCTAAATAGTCCCTAACCACCTCTTCCTCCACAGAGGGCTGGCCACCTACTCCCCATGCTGTGATGCCCAGCGCAGCAGTCTGGGAGCTGACCTTGTTTGTGAAGACAGAGGCAAAAAAAGCATTGAGTACATTAGCTTTTTCCACATCCTCTGTCACTAGGTTGCCTCCCTCATTCAATAAGGGGCCCACACTTTCTACAATGGTCTGCCTTTGATCATCATCTACAGTCTTGCTGCACACAATACAGAACAGCACACTACCATCAACGTTAAATTTATCCTTGCCAAACTCAGTGACGCCATCTTTAGGGGTGATTTTTTAAAGTTTTTGGCATCTTTTCATAACTAATTACTCACATCTGGAGGCTGAAGTGAAATTTGAGGTGCACTAAAACACAAACCCCTATATGCTGTTGAGTAACCGCTATATGCTAGAAGCCATTTATTGGTGTATGTTTAGCAATGTAAATTTAAAGTGTATTCAAAAATGAACCACAAGAATGGGAGGTTGCACGCATTGAATAAGTGACACTGGTACTTTCAGTAAAATTTTGTGAAAAAACCGTAAGATTCTCTGTATAAAATACAAATGCCACATTTTTCCATCACAAATGGATTTCTAGGATCCCTGATTATAATACAATTTCATTCCTGATTAAATCTAGCAGCATTTCAGTAGAGACAATGACTAGCCAATCAGACAGAGCCTTGTCCCATACAGTTGGCCACTAGAGCATGGTCAGAGATTGGGTGGTGGTCAATGAGAAGAATGCAGCCTTGTTCACTTTTTAATTCCTTAGATAAGCCTTCTGGCAAGGAAGACAAGGGGAAGCTTCTGTATTAGGTAATGAAGAAATAGGGAGCTGGAAAAATGCAGAGTAATTAGCACACTGTAGGACAGTTCTGCAAATATAAGGCTTAATCCAAAACCCACTGAAGTCAATGGGAGCCTCTCTGTTGGCTTCGAATCAACCCCATAGTGCTAGAATCGGTTTACAATGTCTACCTATTTTGTAATATTGGTATTAAATATTATTCATGTTCCAAGAGTGCCAAGAGATCCCTGTCATGGACGGGGGCTATTGTGCTAGGCACTGTACATACACAGTGACAGACAGCCCTTTGCCCTTAATAGTTTACAGTCTAAATAGGCAATGCAGACAAAAGGTGGGAGAAAGACAGTCAAATAAAAGCTCCCTAGGTTAAGGGAAGGGGGGGAATGAGTGAGCAAATAATTAGATTTTGGTTTCAAAAAGCACTATAGTCTTCCAGACGTCACTTTGGCCAGCATGGACAGAGAAATAAAACAGTGTCTGACACAGCCAATTTAAGGTATCCTTGGTGCTGAAGCAGCTCACTACAAAGGGTCCGTATGGAAATAAGGAGAGCCATCCCTTCTCCTCTGTCTGCCATGTTGGCATCTCTTTTCTTCTGCCAGGGTTAAAATGGCAGCCAGATAGAATGGCCAATGGAGAGCAGCTTTCAGGTGTAGGCACAGCACAGAATTTTATTCTGGATCCTTTCTTATGTGGTTAACCCAAAGGTCACCACAGTCTTATGCATCCATAGTAGACTAAAGGATCCATTCTGCTCCCATTGAAGACAATGGAAGGTTGGACACTGATGTATCAAGAGCAGAATTGGATCCAGTGTCCCTCATCCTTGGTGTAGTCCAAACCTAGGCCCTATAGATGGCTTTTCTAAATCAGTGTGTGCAGCAAGCTGGAACTAAGGGGCCTTCCTCAACCCATCCACAGTCTTTGACAGGACTTCTGACCTCACAGGGCTGAGCTCTCATCTGATCCCTCAAGCTCATATACTATCCTCAGGGAAGGACAGATATTACCTGTCCTGAAGAGAAGCTCGGTGTTCCTTGGCTTATCCTCTGGAGGTTCCTCTACAGACCAGCTGTTCTGCTCACAAAAGAGCACATGCTAGAAGTAACAATCAAGCCATGCAGCACTGCCTGGAGGACGGTACAAGCACATCTTGGCTCTCACATGAGACCCAATGCAATGCATTTAGATGCTGCATTACCTTCCTTTGCAGCATCTTTACACTTACTGCCTGGGTCTTTCAGCTGCTCCGTCCTGTCTCTGTGGAGTAGTCTAGTTGTTCATATCCTTGACCTGGCCTCTTGCTGATCCTCCTACAGTTGCAGCAGGTTGTCAGTGACAAATGACTACAGTGGTGCAATATAAAAACAAGGGGAAGGGAAACAAGAAGCAACCACCAGTCAATTTCACTCCAAAGAAAGGAACGCAGCATTCAAACCGGTGCTGCTGCCTCCAGTTGCTGCCACTGATATCCCTATAATGAAATAGGCCTGTACATGTGTTTGCTATTAGGGGATCTTTTCAAAGTCAAATTCTTCTTCACCCTGGATCATCCCTGCCACCTTTCCCCTGCATCATGCAAGTTTCTCTTCTGTATTTGCTCTTTTCTTTGTGAATTTAGTGCTAAATGACCTGTGCCTGATAGATAGCCCTGGAGACCACCTACCCTTCTCTGCTGCCTCGAATTATGTACAACACAGGCGGCGGCAGCAACGTGTTCTTCCCCAGCCCAGCCCATCAATATCAAGATGTCAGGGCCACCTCTGAGGGCAAGAGCGGAGTTTGGCCTTCCTTGTACCTATGGCTTCTCAGCCCACACTGTCAAAAAGGATGCTAAAAGCCAGTTATGCTCTGGTGCTCCAGTAAAGGGGATGCCTGTCCAGTCGGAATGGGGCTGGGCTCATTTCACAAACAGGGCCACCAGATGGTAACATGTATTTGATTTCAGCTATTCGCATCATACTGCCAAAATAATAATCATTAAAAAAAAGTCAGTGAAAAATTCAAGGCAATAAAGCACACCAATCACTGTGATTGTAGGGGCCTCCTATACCTCTTGAGCCCAGTGTCTCAGCGAGTTAATTGGGAGCAGGAGCAGGCCCCTCATGTGGTTGTAATAGGGTTAGCTGGCTCCTGAGTGCCCCCTTGTGGCCACGGGTGCCTCTGCAATATCCTGCTATCACTTTCTCCCCTCTTCTGGGCCCCTTACACAGACTCCACACATGTTTTCTGTAGTCAGAATACCACCACCACCACCACCTTCGGGGACTGGGTTTATCCACAGAAGAAAAAACTCAAGTTTCCAAACTGAAGTCCAAACAAACAATCTTCCTCCTCCTAGACCTTCCAGCCTTCGCTGCATTGGCAGGCCACTCCCAAACTCTCTCTGGCTATTGTCTCTGTCCTAACGCCCAGGACTCTCTGCTGAAGTCTGTTCACACCTAGCAGTTTATGATCACTGAGCAGTCACAGTCCCTCTTCCCTGCAGCCTCCTGCTGCTTTTTAAAGGGCAATCGGCCTGATCTCTGTCCCATGTGCTCACTCTGTAACCAGGGTTGTTTAGCCCCAGCCTTCAAGGAGCAAGCCACCGTATTACACCATTGTAGTTTTTGGCCAGCGTCTTAGGGTAGCATTGCTGTCTGACAGCATGCTATGCGGTGTCAGATGACAGAGATGGATACTCTTAAAAGGGACTGAACCCTGACCAGGTTTGCTTCTTATTTGTCTCTATCTAAACAGTGGTTCTTGTTTGTTTCTCCCAACCCTAGTACAGTGTGAAAGCAAAGTCACAACATAGGTTTGTTCCATTGTTACCTCATTCCCATCCCATCCCATTTGTTTTTTGTCCTATCTGATACCTAGACTGTAAACCCCCTGAGGAAGGCTGTTGTCAGGATCCACAAAGGAACATAGGCACCTACATCTGGCTTGAGGACGCTAAGTCCTGGTTTTAGATACTACTGTAATATACAAAATCCCTGCTCAGCTGCCACCTAGCCCTATAGGAGCATCAACTCATTTGGGGCCTAAATTTTCCACTGTAAAAGTCCCTTATGTTTCTGTCTCTGAGCATGTGCACTGCTGCCTCAGGCAGGCTTCTGGAAAGCTATTGCACTGCCAAACCCAGCACTATCCTCAAACCAGGGTAAGCTAGGTGGGGGAATGCCCGTCTTCCCTGCAGGACTGATTTGCTAGGCATGCTCCCCACAAAATGGCAGGGGCAGAAGGCTCTAACCTTTAGCCCTGTGGTTAGGGTACTCACCTGGGATGTGGGAAACCCTGATTCAGCCCCCCACCCCAAGGAGGAGAAGGGATTTGAGTAGGAATCTCCCACATCTCAGGTGAGCATCCTAGTCACTGGACGAGGTGATGTTCTGATGTGGAACTCCGTTGAGGCCAGTCCCCTTTAATTAAATATTAATTGGGCCAGAGAGTGAGAACCACTGTACAGGCACCTACCTGAGAGGGGAGAAACCTCTGTTCAAACCCTCTCCCCTCATCAGGCAGAGGGGGGAATTGAACTGTGGTCTCTACCTCCCAAGTGGGTAGTCTAACCACTAAGCTAAAGGTCATAAAGGGAGGCCTCCTCTGGCCCTTTTTTGTGGAGCTGGGTGAGGGACCTAAGCTACCTGACTCCAAGAGGGGATTCCCAGAGGTGGATTGCTAGCAGAGATAGGTGCCTAATTCCATGAGAAGGGAAGACGGTGTAGGACACAACCTTCTCATTGGCATCTCCTATTGGCTACCTTAGGTGGCTCCTTGCCTAGGCTGCAGGTTTGTATTGATCCCATTCTTAGGTGCCTCTCCTTATTTATGAAGAGGGAACCTGGGCACCCAGCTCAGGCTTGGTGGATCCCAGTGGTTTTGAAGGTGCCTGAGCATTGCAACACTTAAGTTTCTTTGTGGATCCAAGCCGTGTTCCTTGTGACTTGTTTGTACAGTGCCTACCACAATGGGGCCCTGATCCTCCACAAGGGTTGGCAGGTGCTTTCTTACTGGCCATACAGTGCCATGTTCTCCCAAAACTCTGAAAGTAAGGAAATTAAAAGCGAATAAAGCTTTTAGTCCTGTGCCTCTCAATGCTCCCAAGTCATGCCAGGATTTCCCAGCTCTCCACCATCTGCACTGTTTTAACGTTCCAACATTGACTCCACTTCCCTCTCCCCATTCTTGTAGCATTACCTACAGAGCCAGCCCTGACTAAGCGTTCCCTAATGTTTATTTTCTGCAGGGTGGGGGAAGGTGGGGGTGGCTAGTACAGACAGACAGGGTAGAATATCTTTTTGAGCCTCATTCTTTGTATGTACACAGTCTCATTACCAGCATTTATTCCAACAATGCAACATGGTAATTAATTCTCTTAAATTAATTAGTGTCGCAGAGGGGAGGAGGAGCTGCAGATCACAATAGACGTGTTAACAGTCAGGGCTGTTTCCAAGGGCTGGTCGCTGTGTGTGTGTTTATTCGTATTTGTACCATTGCTGTTAGAACAGGTTTAATTAGAGTTTGGAAACTGAGCCTTTGCTTTTAGCCACCTACCAGTGATGACATTAACAGTAAGTCATTTCAAGTGAGGAGCCGTCCCCATTTCTTCATTTAGGTCAGATAATTGTTAAGGTTTTAACACTTAAGAGCTTTACCAATTAAAAAAGGGGCAGATGAGTCTCCCAGTTGTCCAAGCTCCTATAAATCAGCCTCAGTAAATAATATTCCCTATGGACTTGGATATTTTTCTAATTTAATCAATTTTGCAAATCAGGCTGATGCGCTTAATTGATCTTGTTCACTTCTAATATTGTCTCTTATTCTCCTATGCTTTGCACCTGCCTTTTCTGGTCATCTCATTTTGCAATACTGACCCCCCTCCACTAACTCCCTTCTATTATATCTCTGCATTTAAATAAATAAAAACAAACAAACCACCTTCACTAAGGAACGTATTGATGCAACAGTGTGGCTAAGCCATGTAGCACACACTGCTAGTTTTCTATAAGGTGTCAGACATAAGAGCTGAACTTTTGGCTGGATCCTGTCATTTGAACTAATCTATTTCTGCTAGGAAACATGTTGGCAGTGGCTGGTGAGGGTCTTTATGGTCTAACTGAAACAACAATAACCCCACTAAGGCTTTAGAGAACAGCCAAGTTTTGACCACAAGAAAAAGGAGAGAAACGGCAGATTGCAAGACCTGACAGGAAACCCAATTTCCCTGACTGCTTTAGTTGGGTATATGAAAAGGTCAGACCTACACTGCAAAAATTGTTTTGAGCCTTTATACAAAAAAACACCCAAAATAAACTGCTCTAATTTTCCCCTAGAAGAATTTCAGCTCATTCTTGCAGGTGGACAAACAGTTCACTTGCATTTGTACCATGAGTCTTTCTGCTGTTATGTCTAAATGCTGTTTGATGGGGTACCCTTTCTGGGAGAGCCTTCTGCACTTGATAACAAAAGGTGACATGAAATAACACTACCAAGTCTCAGTGCAACTTCTCTCCAAAGGGATCTTTTGTTCCGGCTCATTTACTTACTATCCAAGTATATAACATGACAAGAGTTTATCCCCAGAAGCAGCAGCATCTAACGTACGTCAAATTAATCTTAGTTTAGTTAATGTTTGCCCATGACTCTGAAAGTATAAGTTATTATCCATTAATATTTTATTAAACTAGCCTATATTAATTGGAGGTATTTTGTTATACCAAAGCAAGAATTTCCCCTTTTCTAACCAAAAATAAATAAAATATGCAGGGTGTGCGCTATGGACCCAGCTTGAGTAAATATATTTGGATTTGAGTAGAATTTCATCCTTTTGAGCTCTAATATTCTGCTTTCTTTACATGCAAGGAACTCCCTGTGTTATCAGTAGGAATTATGGGACATTTAGCAGAACTATCCTCATCTGCCCTGTGAAACTGAACAAGATTTTGCTCTCATTTAGGTCTTTTTTCCTTTTGTTGTTTAAACCAAAACCAATTAAGTATAAAAAAAGCAAGAGAAACAGTGGTATTACTTTAAGAGAGATATACAGGTAAATCTACAATTAAACATAGAGGCAGAACATATAGGTTCCAAAAAGTGGTTCCCCCAAAACTTATAAAATGTTCACAGGTTTTTGGAACGTGCTCTACGGTTTGATGCTAGGGAAGCTGATGTGATAATGTTATAGCCCGGTAGAAATGCAGGATTTCAGTGCAAAATATGCTCCGTTTTGCAGGCTTCCTCCATGCAGCTGATATGCAGTATTTTGAAGCTGTATTCCCATGCTGTATCGCTAATGTATTGCCCCAGCTGTCATAGGATTAAGTGGTGCCAGCCTCATTTGGGTGAATTTTGCCATCACTGACACAAAAGCTCAATCATGGATGCAGGAGCAATCTGTGCTTCCTGATGTCTTTGGATCAAAGTAAAACGATCATTTATTTTTTTCTTCCATTCTGGTTCAAGAAGCTGTTAATTCTGGATTTGGGTTTGGTCAGGTCAACATCTTCAAACTCATCATCAGGCCTTCATTTCAGCATGCTTTATATTGAATTGTACTATCACACTCCTTGTTCTGTGCTTGGGAATTTTCTGGTAACCCATTGGAGAGGAAAAGTCAGGACACCCACCCAGGACAAGGCTTATCTCTGTTACAGGAATACAGTAATGTGTCATTCAGGAGGACAAACCTCACAGAGGAAGAGCAATATTAATAGGAATGGAGACAACTTGAGAGTGAGGGGCAGAGAAAAGTGGGACAGGAATAAAGAGACTGCAGAGCAACAGAACAACAATCTGTGCATTGAACAGGCTTCTGATTTTTAACTGAAGCCAAAGAATGCTGGAGCCATGTTAGAAGGAGCAGCAGAAGACTAGCCATACTCATTGCCTTTGCAGATGCCGAGCAGCTGCACTAAATGGAGCTATGAGTGAATATACATATAATGGGTGTGTAAATATAGCTTTGAGATACAGAGACTCGGCTTCAGATATAGTATTCTCTCTCAACACAACAAGCACTGGGTTCAAATAGCTGGGGTCCCTATTAGAACAAACACCATCTTGAGCACGCACCCAGAATTTCTGGGTCATTAACACTTTAATACATAGTGTGTCTCCACTCACAAGAGTGGAGTCTGTATGAAACAAGGAAAACTTTTAGAGGAAAAGGGAACAGCATCAAGTTGAGAAAGCATAAAAAAAAAATCTACATAGATGATAAATGAAACATTCCCCCTGTGGGAATTTTGGCATCAGTCTGCCAGCTCTGTTTCACACCTGCCAGCGTGATGTCCGGTCATCTAGCTGAACCCTGGACCCCACAATTCTGAGTGAACCTCCTCCAGGTGAGCTGTCTCTTACCTTCACCTGTCCTGGGGTGGAGTCCCACAATTCTCCCACTCTCAGACTGGGTCCCTGGGCTATAGCACCCTGCATACCAACAGTGATTCCTCAGCAAGCCCACCGGGGCTCAAGCCCCGCAAGGCTTCCCTTTGGGACCTGCAACCAGTGTGTGAAAACAGTGATGAAGAGCTTATCCAAAACCAAGTCTGACCAGCTTACAGAGTGGACCAAATTTTGCAACAACAACAAAAATCTTTTTTGCGCATTTTCTGACAAGCTCTACCCAACATCTTTTTCTAAGGCCTCTTAAGGCTTGTCTACATTTGAAACACTTCCGTGGCACAGCTGCACCTTCACCACGCAGTGCTTCAATGAAGACTCTCTCTATGTTCATGGGAGGGGTGTCAAGCTGTCTTGAGAGGCTCAGGCCTGGTCTATACTGGAGGGCACTGGGGGGGGGGGGGAGGGGAACCAATCTAAGTTCCACAATTTCAGCTTTGTGAATAATGTAGCTGAAGTCGACGTACTTAGATCTACTTACCACAGTGCCTTCACTGCAGTAGGTCGACTGTCGACGCTTCCCCGTCGACTCCACCTGCGCCTCTCACTCCAGTGGAGCATTGGAGTCGACGGGAGAGTGCTCAGCAGTCAATTTATCACATCTTCACTAGACACGATAAATCAACCCCTGCTGGATCGATCAGTCCAGAGGTAAGTGTAGACATGCCCTCACAGACATGAGTACCAACCTCAGGGCAAACTGACAAGAAGCAGGGCACAAACTCCAAATTGGTTGTATGTTCTATACTTAGATTTCATCAACCAAGTAATAAGTGTGAACTTCTCAAGCACTAGAATAGCCTTACCATGGAGTAAGAGGCAGTCCCCTGAGACCTCTAGTCCATCATGCCACCCAGGCAAGCCTGTCTTTGTGATAGATGGTCCTTTATGCCAAAAATCACAAAATAGTGTTCAGGTTACCCCCAATACCAGAGGACTAGTCTCTTACCCCACATCTCTTGCTGAGTCGCCAAATACAATGCTTGTAGCCAAACCTGTAATAAACTAACTAAAGTTAATTACAAGGTTAAAGCAAGTAAACATACACATGTGAGATACTCTCTGATTCCAAAAGGTGAGGATAGAGAGCTTACATATACAGTACCGATGTCCTTTAGGACTAACCCAAGGTAAGCTTAGAAATATTGCCCTCTCCAAATTCAAAGCAGCCTAGTGATGTTTTCTCCTGAACAGGAATTTGTATTCCCTTCCCCGAGCATTCAAGCTGTGGTGGGATGAGAGCTTGGGTACACACTTGTGCACACACCTTCTTCATGGGGGGGGGGGGGGGGGGGTGAGAGAAGAGAGAGCAATCAACCAAGTCTTTTGTCCACTGATGTCCCACAGTGGTTTGTCTGGTGTCTATGGGCCTTCTTTTGTGGAAGAGGAGATGATACCTCTTGTGGTCAACTAGTATTTCACAACTGGTAATGCTTCTCTTCTGACTGTGGGGGTTTACAGTCTTAGCAAACACTTTTATAGTTACAGATCAAACACTTAATTATCTTGTAACATAGGGTACAGATGTTACAAGATTAATACATGCAGCAACATACAAGCATTTCTTGAAATCTAAACATTCTTATGACTAATATCTATTTTAAAAATACTAACATGGGCAAGCCAGACTGGTTTCTAGCTATGCATTTGTCAGTAAAGCCTGGGCACAAGCTGGCACCTGGTCTGCCAGCATCCCAAGGGGTTCCCCCTTTATCACAGTTAGTTCCCCTCCCTGAAAAGTGGTAGCTAGGTGAAAATAAGAATTCTTCCATTGGCCTACCAATGTCTACACTGGGGGTAAGGTCATCTTAACTACGTTGCTCAGTATTGCGGATTCCCCCCCCCCCCACCACCACCACTCACTTTGGAGGATAGAGCTAAAATTCAGAGGGATCTTGATAAACTGGAGAACTGGGTTCTCGACAACAAAATGAAATTCAACAAAGACACATAAGGTGCTACACTTAGGGAAGAAAAACCAAATGCACAAATACAGAATGTAGGAAAACTGGTTGGCAGCAGCACTGCTAAAACGGATCTGGGAGTTTTGATGGATCACAACCTCAACAGGAGTCAGCAATGCAATACTGTTGCAAAAAACAAAACAAAAAAAAACCACCAACCCCACACAAGTATTAGGTTGTATTATATGACATGGCACAACTCACCACTGTGGCGCCTCCTGCTGGCTGTCCAGGGAATTAGTGCTGCGCCCTCTTCTGGTGGTGTGTTACCTGCTGTCCCCTCTGTTCTCAGATCCATGTCACTCCCAGGACCATGGCATCCTCTTCAGTGACACTGCCCTCCAGGTGTGCCGCACTCTATGTTCCCCCCTTCCGGGGGGGGGGGGGGAGGGGGGCTTGCAGTCTACTGTCCAGCCACTCCCTTCAATGGCAAACTGCAGTCCACAGTCTAGTCTCTTCCCACATGGCTCCAGCATGCTCTGTGCCCTTGCTTCAGGGCCTCAGTCTGCAGATCTTTGCTGCCTTTAGCTGTCTGGATCTCTGCCTGAAGCACTGTTCTATCCAGGGGGCTTGCTGCCCTCCACCTGCAAGGCAGCCAATCCTCCTCCCTTCTCATGCTCCAGGGAGTGACTAACCTGCTCTGCCCTGCCCTGCAGCTCGTCTTATATGGGCCTGCCCGGCCCTGATTGGCTGCTCCTTGTAGGCCTCTCTAATTGGCTGTCTCCTGCACAGCTTCCCTAGGGTCCTATTAACGCTTTATGGGCTAGCACATTAACAGAGGCATAGCATGCAAGTCATGGGAGGTGATAGTACCACTCTACTCTACAGCTGGAGTACTATGTCCAATTTTGGTCCCCAAAGTATAGAAAGGATGTAGAGAAACTGAAAAAGATCCAGAGGAGAGTGACAAAGATGATGAAAGGGATGGAATGCATGCCATATGAGCAATGGCGGAAGGAACTTGGAAAAGAGAAGATTAAGGCGGGATATGATAGCAGTCTTCAGATACTTGAAAGGCTTCCATAAAAAAAAAAATAAAAAAAAGAGAAAAGTTGTTCTTTCTTGCCATAAGGCAGGACAAAAAGCAATGGGTTCAATTTAAAAACAAACGCACGCTTCTTAACTGTAAGAACAGTAGGACAATGGAACAGACTGCCTAACCAGGTTGTGGAAGCTCTTTCACTGGAGGTTTTCAAAGGGAGGCTGTCTTGGATGGTTTAGACATAACAAATCCTGCATCTTGGCAGTGGGTTAGACTAGATAACCCATGTGGTCATTTCTAACCCCATGGTTCTATGATTCTATGAGCTAGCCTTAGAAAAAGAGGAACAGAGGAGTAATAAGAGAAGGAACTTTGAATAATTCTGCTTACGCTGGCCAGATCCCACAAGTGGCCCACGAGCACAATAGCTAGTTATTCCAGTAACTCGTTACACATCTCAAAGTTCTGAATAGGTATAATGAAGTAACAAGATATTATTGCTAAAACATAGAGCAGACTATTTCATTATATATAAAACAGATTTAGTTTAGCTTGCAGTATTTGAATTCCTGAAATATTTAGCAAACATTCATTGGCTAAGAGAGAAAACAGCTGGACTGAACAATGGCTACAAAATATTGCAATGATTTTCTTTTCTATGATTTACTTCAATGAATGACTTTGTACAACATTATATGGCTACTTTCATAATAAATTTGAATGTCATAGAATGTTTGTGGAAACATGGCACACTGGCAATTGCTTGTTTACAGGCATTTAGAATTATTTCCATTTTGATCATTAGTGGGATTCATCTGATGGTTTCTCAATGGAAGCGGGGGAATAGTCCCGCTATTGTGGGGAACTTTCCTGGCTTCTACACTACCTCGGTGAAGTGGGCTAGCGAAAGGATCTGAGTCCTCGCTCCCACTTCCTTTACCCAGTGGCCTCCCTGCCCTTGAGGACTCCCCTTCCACTCTCCTGTCTGGCAGAGTCCTCGTAACCCCAACAAGGCTGGGCCCACGATTCCTGGAGGGCTCGACCCCCAACCCTGCTGTGGTCACCTAAGACAGGGGCTAGGGTGTCCCTGCTCCAGGGTATTCTCTCTGTACTGGGCACTTCTCTGACCCACTCATGATTACATACATTTTAAAAAGAACAAGGAAAAATGGGAAAGCTTAAAGGAAACACATCAACCTGCTCTGTGGCAGGCAACATCACAAACAGTGTCTCTGGAATGTCCGGGCAGTTCACAGTCTGTTCCTTGTAAGTCCCAGGCCTTCTTCTCAGGCCCTGGCTGTGCTGTAGGGATGCTGTGGGTGGGACACTTGCTCTGGTGGTGGCCACACGCTCTCAGGCTCTAAGTGGTAGGACCCTTCTTCCCAGTGTCGCCCCCATCCTGTCGGGGTTAAGAACCAAGCCTGGCCTGCCGAGCCTCTTGGCTGAGGCATCTCCCTGTGCTGGGCCCGCTGCCCAGGTCCCCCTTGTTCCCCCCAGCTGCTCACCGCACCCAGCTCCAGACTGCTCCAGCCCCAGCTCCACCACTCTGTCTCTGCACTGCTGCTGCTGCTCTGCCTCCAGCTCCCTGGGCTGCTTCTTTGGCCCCTCTGCCTCTGGTTGCTGCGGCTCTGCTCCCAGGACAGGTCTACTCTGCAGGCTGCTTCTGTGACTCTGCTCCCAGCACTGACCTGCTTCGTGAGCTGCTTTTCTGGCCCCTCTGGCTCTGGTTGCTGCAGCTCTGTTCCCAGGGCAGGGTCTGCTCTCTCTGGGCTGTGCCTCTGGCTTTGGGGCTGCAGCTCAGCTCCCAGGACACGGTCTGCTCTCTCTGGATCTGGCACAGCTCTGCTCCCCAGCTTAGCTTGGGCCCCTGCTTCCTCCTTAGCTCAGCCCCCACTCTGTCTGACCCAGGCAAATCCAGCTCACACGGAGGACGGGAGCTCCCTGGCCTCCTGACTCCCTGATTAGCCTGCCCGCCCTGTCATTCAGGCTGACCTGGAGCATTGGCCTCTCCCCATTGTTCCTGGGGACTGTCAGTCTTCCCCTTTTAGTACTGGGAGCTAGCCAACACCCCCACTGAATGTTAGTAAGGGGACAACAGCCCCTTATATCAATCTGCATTCAGTCTTTATCCCCTCCCCCAGACTACTGTAACTATGTCATACTCTCCTCACTAACTCAGGACCAGACCCCACTGAAGCCATTCTCTTCGACAGGCTTTGAACCAGGCTTTGAACCAGGGCCTCCGTAAGCATTTTCTGTGGGAGTTGACAGAACCAATTTGGAAAAGTTCAGGCCACTGCAGCAGTGGAGAAACTAATATGCAAAAGCAAGAGCTGCAATACATGAAATTGTCACATTTGGTATGTTTTTAAACTCCCTTTATGTTGGTCTCTTCAGCACAAATTAAATTGCACTCTAACACGTCCAGGCAAGTAGGGAATAATATGGGAGGCAGGGAGGGATAGCTCAGTGGTTTGAGCATTGGCCTGCTAAACCCAGAGTTGAGAGTTCAATCCCTGAGGGGCCATTTAGGGAGCGGGGCAAAAATTGGGGATTGGTCCTGCTTTGAGCAGGGGGTTGGACTAGATGACCTTCTGAGGTCCCTTCCAACCCTGATATTCTATGATTCTATGGCTCTAGCATATTAAGATAATTGTAATAAAAATATATTAGTGATACTCATCTGCTGTGTGATATTTTTATGATATTAACAACCCATTTTATTGCCTGTATAATTCAAACTATCAGCACCGAGGGAATGCCAGTTCTACATGTTCGACAATGGATCCCAAGCATATTCCTGTATCATATGATTTACGCACTGGTGCCTCTGGAAGCCATTTTAGTTTGTCAGCAACCACAAGCTACAACTAAGATAATCAGAATCTTGGGATAAAGAAAGACACTGGTAGAGGAAGAGGGAATTCCTTTGAAATTCTTGGGGATGGATGTGGGGAATTCATTAGTCCTTTTAAAAAGATTTGAGAGGTGCTTTGTAGCAGAGGAAATATGCTAGTGGCCCTCTTGGCAAATAAATAAATAAATCGCATCCATCATTAAAGTGGAGAGAGACATGGCTCAAATTTGGCGAATAGTTTCAGCCAAATAAGGAATGAGGGGGAAAATTAAAAATCAAAAGGGCTCATTTAGAAAGTTTCATTTTGAAGGGAGATTTAGAAAATGTCATCTCGTTTGACCCAAATGTTTCAAAATAAGAAACTAAAAGTTGCAATTTTTTTGCCTCAGGCTTTTAATAAAAACAATAAAATAAAAAAGTCGAACAACAAAAACAACCCTGTCCCCTTCCTCACTTCCAGTTAGTTACTCAACTCTACACCTAGGTAATTACTGGGAGGTCACTTATCTGACTACTGACCCTGCTCAGCCTAACCTAGCATAGTTTATGAAAACTGATGTGATAGCACAACAGTGAGGTGAGTCTGCAGACAATTAGTAGCACCAATAGATTATAAGGAAAGCTGGGTAGAAAATAGTTTTCCCATCCCACAAAAATATTGGATATTGAAAAGTTTTCCCATCCCAATAAAGATGAAAAGTCAAAGATGGTTGCAAAAACAAAAATCCAAAAACAAATAAAATTCAGTTCAATAAAAACATTTAGATAATTTTAAAATCTTTGTAATATTGACTTGTTATAATTTTTTACTTTAATTAGCATACATTTTGAAACCAATTGTTTTGAACCAGAAAAAACCTGAATTTTTCACTTGGAAAATTCCAAAAAAATTTCAATATTTTTTCTAGTCAAAAAATTGTTAACCCTTTCCTGCAAGAAGTTTATAGATTTTGATGACTCATTAGTCTCAACAAAAATGTTTTATTGGAAAACTTCCAACGAACTCTGATTGCAAGCTCTTTGGGGCAGGGACCATGCTTTTGTTCTGTGTTTGTACACTGCCTAGCATAATAGGATTCTGGTCCTGACTTGGACTCCTAAGCCCTACACTATGCAAATAATACATAAATTAACCACAAGAATTATAAATATGCTTTGAGATATTTCCCATATTTATATAATTGGTAAACAGCTGTCTCACCAAATTTACTGCCACTCAACTCCACCACATGCCGAGGCAAAAGTTTTAGGGGGGGTTACGTTTTCAAGCTCTGTTCTATTTAATACCTATTCATGACATTCTTCACAGCCGTGTGCTTCCAAGGATTTCACTTGTAAAGACCTCCAAATATGGCCTTCTCTTGCTATGGTTCATCTGAAACAAGTGTGATAAAACAAAGAGTTTCTTTTTCTGACAGTTTAAAGAATTCTGCTGTCAATCTCTCACGTGGTAGGTAAGAATCATTACTCCTAGACAGGGCAGTTAGACACTTGACATTCCATTCCAAGAGGGGAGCCTTGGAGACTCCAAGGTTGGATGGAGATTTTATATCTGCAATTCTGACTCAGAGTACTGCAAGGCTATTTTAATAGACTGAAAGCTGTTTTTGATTCTACAAAGCCAGGAGAGAGTAAAGAAGGTTGCTTTAGTATTTGGGCTTGCTTTTATTTTTTCCAGAGATGCTGCTTATATCACCACATCCAATAAAGCCAACAAATGCAGATTCATAAATTCCAAGGCCAGAAGGGACCACTAATCATCTAGTCTGACTGCCTATACCAGTGGTTCTCAATTTTTCCAGACTACTGTACCCCTTTCAGGGCTCTGGGTACGCAAAACAAATCAAAGTTTCATCTCACTTAAAAACTACTTGCTTATAAAATCAGACATAAAATACAAAAAAGTGTCACAGCACACTATTACTGAAACATGGCTGACTCATTTTTACCAATTATCAAATCGATTGGAATATAAATATTGTAATTAAATTCTAGCATGTAGTATATAGAGCAGTATAAACAAGTCATTCATTGCCTGTATGAAATTTTAGTTTGTACTGACTTCACTAGAGCTTTTTATGTAGCCTGATGTAAAATGAGGCCTATATCTACATGAGTTGATGTACCCCCTGGAAGACTGCTACGTACCCCCAGGGGTACGCATACCCCTGTTTGAGAACCACTGGCTTATACAATAGAGGCCATATAACAGTGGCTGACAACCTTCGGCACGCAGCACATCAGGGAAATAGGCTGGCAGGTCACGAGACATTTTGTGTACATTGACTGTCCACAGGCACGGCCCCCCACAGCTCCCAGTGGCTGTGGTTCACCATTTCCAGCCACTGGGAGCTGCGGAGGCGGGGGCGTGCCTGCAGACGGTCAACGTAAACAAAATGTCTCACAGCCGGCCAGCAGATTACTCTGATGGGCTGCGTGCTGAAGGTTGCCAACCCCTGCCATAGAACTTCCCCAAAATAATTTGTAGAATATCTTTTAGAAATACATCCAATGTTGATATTTAAAAGGTCAGTGATGGAAAATCTACCACAACCCTTGGTAAATTGTTCCAACTGTTAATTACTCTCACTATTAAAAATTTACACCTTATTTCCACTCTGAGAAACCCCTTCAGTTTAACAGCATAATGAAGTTAGTGACTTATGCCAAGATCTGGTTTTGCCCAATAAAAGGATGCAGGTAGTTTGCCAAGATATGCCATGAGGAATCCCACATCTTGAACAGTAAATGTTATAGTAAGCTCCAGTAAGAAAACTAGGAAGAATACTTATCAAGATTCATGCTTTATGGCATGAACAATCAAAGAGGAATGTTTTCCCCTGCAAGTACAGCATTCCCTAGTGATCTGTTTTTTTACACACGTGATGGCACCTCTCTCAAAAGCATTATGTACTGCCCACTACTGGAGTCAGGCTATTGGAGTAGATGGACCCATAGCCTGATATGATGCTTATTTTGTTTCAAAACCTGGGTTAGTCACTGAAAGCAGTGAGAAAGTGGAAGTGATAAGGTTCTAAGAACAACATGAACTCAGCCTAATTGAACTTCCTTTTATAGTATTTTCATTTTATAGTATTTTATGACATGAATGGTGACATGTTGTGCTACACATGGAACCAGGAAAAAAACAACAAAACAGAAAATAGTACATATGTGCAAGCTAGTCTTGCAGTTGAAATTCTGACTAGTGCGATCCCAAAGTGGGAAATATTTTAATTGTAGAACCTTAACTTTCCTTTAAAACATGCAGTGGTTTTGTTTGCATTTAGCTTTCTAAGACTGCCTACAGAAAGAGTAAAAAAAAAAAAAAAATGGAAAAGGAAAAGATAATATCCAACAGTGTTTCGTTGTGCAGCTTACAAGCTCCACTGGCTTGATCAGTGAGCTCCTTGCTACGGAGCGTTTGAGCTTGTGAAGCTTATAACCTATAGACCAAATCCTGCTCAATTTACAGAACTGAATGGTACCACTGAACTCAATTGGACTGTCTGTGCATGGAAGGTGAACAAGGAGACTCACACTTGACTTGCTACATGCACACACGCACAGTGCATCTATATTTAAAGAAGTGTCTGTCATCCCAAGGTGCAAGTTTCAGATGATCAAGGCTGTGCTTAATCAAAACTAATACCACTTTTCAAAGTGCATAAAGGCAGTAGATCTCAAGGAGGATTTTGTCCATCCCACATTTCAAACACTTTCACTCTTGGATCCTGACTTTAATGAGCATCATGATGCTGAACCTTAATCTTTGATCCTGCAAAGATCACATGCTTAATTTAACACACTATAAGGAGTCCCCTGTAACAGTAAGTCTCAGGGTGTAAAGTTAGGTATATGCATAAATCACTGGAGAAGCAACCCCGGTTTTTAAGCTCTTTGGGGCAGAGAGACATTGTATTCATACCTGTTTGTAAGGCACTGCTGGGGCACCTCCTCCTAGCTGCTCTGGGGATTAGCTCCTTCCAGGTCCAACACCCCCTTCTGCTACTCATTTTTGCACCTTGCCACATCTTTCTCTCTCTGCAGCTTATGTAGTCTCTCTTCATGGCTTGGCCATCCAGCAAAGTCACTATAGTCCTCCCCCATGGGGGCACCAATGTCCCACAGAGCAACTGTCCTAGGCAGTCTTCTGGCTTCTCTGCGCCATGTCCCCAACACAGAGACCCTACATCCTGCAGCCAAGGTCTACCCTGTCCCAAACCCTGCTACTGTTTCCCTGGGCTGCTTTCCACTTTGCCTCTATCATGCTCTTTTTCAACCCTCATCTGGGTACATGTTTCCTCCCAGGGCTTCTAGTCTCTCCCTTATTTCCTCCTTTCATTCTCTAAAGCTAGAAATGATTACAGATATCTACACTACAGCCCCCTCCATTCCTAGTTTTAGACCAACTCAGCCTGTTCCTGTCCAGCTGGGCTCCATCTTCTATTAGGGCTTGCCTAGCCAGACTAATTTTCCCTCAGGCATAGTCTATCAGGTTAATTAGCCCCTTCCCAGATACCTTAACCCTTTCAGGTGAGGGATGGAGTGAACACCCCCTCCTAGACACACACAATACTGTTGATGTTATACAAATAGATGGTAATTTACCTGAGCTGGATTTGAACTGGCAAACTGGAAGTAAAATGCTTGAGAACCCATTAGTCAGCCCCTGAGCCATTCACAGTGTATATGTATATCTCTCTATAGTATAGTTTCTAGAGCACATTATTATGGTAACTCATACCATGATAGGAATGGCCTTGATCTCAGTTAAATGCATTGTTAAAGTACTTAAGATGTGCTGCTTCATCACAGATATTTTTACACGGCTGTCAAAGAGAAATACCATTTTTCTTCCTCCTCCATTTCACTTTTCTTCACGATATAGTAATTAACAAGAGCCATTAGATGCTGGCAAAACTGTCCCTTTTGAAGTCTCTACATAGCTGTCACCCTGGAGATAAAGGCAGATTATTCAATCTTGACATTACAATTGTGGATTCAAGATAAAAGCCTGGATTAGAAACTTCATAACCTCATGCAGAGAAAAAAAATGAGATCACCATGAGGTAATTTTACTCCTGGTTTTGAAAATTTAAGGAGTTCCTTGAGGGTGAAGAGGGTGAGAATATCATGTCTTGAACTGGTGTGGAATGAACTATATTACTTTTTTCTATTACTGCAGTAAAAAAAGTGTTAGAGGAGCTTTTATTTCTAAAATGTACCTGAGCTCTAGGGCAAGCAAATTATTCATTTGAATACTAGATGCTGTTATTTATGCTTTACCTCTATTTTTCATCCCTTCTGCTATATATTTTTCTTCTCTTCTCCACCTCCACTTTTTTATAATGTAGAAACAAGGGAAAAAATGGGAGCTGGATGGTGTAGGGGACTGCTCGAGGCAGCCTTTCACATCTAGGATCCCAGTTTGAATCCAGCCCAGCTTGATAGAGCCCCAAAGATTACAACATCTCAGGGCTGTGTTGGCGGCCTTGGTTCTGTTCTTAGTCTCTAAGGCTCAGATCCTCAGAAATTTAGGCACCTCACTCCCACTGATTTCAATGGGCATTAAATGCCTAAATACCTTTGAGGATTCAGGTTTGGGGCATTGCTGCAGTCAGTGTCACAAAGCCTCAGGGACCTAAATCTCATTTTCAAAAGGGATTTAGAAACTTAGGAGTCTAAATCCCATTGACTGTCCAAGGGATATGAATTATGTATTGTGCCACTGATTAGCAAATACCTAAATAGCTTTAGAAATCTGTGCCTAAGCGTCTACATCACAAAACCCACCGCTAATGGGAACTTTGTTGGCAGACTCAGCAGGAAGTGGAAAGACTGAATGGGTAGAAAAATTGAATTACCCTTTGACCCCTAGAAATGGTCTCTCCAGATCAGTTCGGTGCACACGGATAAAGCACTATAGCAGCCACACACATGGCCAACCCTTTTCTTTATCCTTTGTGTGGCTGACAAGACAACATTAGTCTTCAGAATTATCAGTCTAGTAGGTTCATGTGCTCTAAAATAAAATAAAAAATCAAACAAACAGCAATGGAGTGTTAAATGTAAAGAGGCAATGCTAACCTCATTAAGCATTTTAAAATAGTCAGTGTTGGGGAGGGACAATCTAATATAGATAATATAAAACACACACAGAACTGGATCAAGACTTCCCTGGAGGTTCTAAAAAGGGGTTGATTTTTTTCCCCCTTCACTTTTGTGTCTTTCTGGGATCTACCAAGGAGTAGCAGAGGAAGAGCAGAAATGTGAGAAGAAACTCTGTTCTTGTAAGGTTCACAGACTATTTTGGCTGTCCAAAGGGTTCAAATAACATTTGGATAAGCAGTTGTAGTGAAATCCTGGTTCCATTTAAATCAGTGGGAGCTTTGACTTCAGTGGGGCCAGGATTTCACCCCTGAACTGCTAGGTACTTATCTGAACTGGAACCAGGCTCTATTTTTTTTTCTGAGCAGAACCATTAGAAATGTAGCTCTTTCCCCTAAGAGCCATATTCTCCAGTGAGATCAATAAGACTGATCTCTACTTGAGAAATTTGAGTGCTTCATTGAAATATTTTCGTGTTTTACTCTGTGTGAATAGTTCTTCTATGCCTGAAAAATGCTCATCTGGAAACTCATCCCATCCAATGATGCTCTCCTCCCACCAAAGCAATCTACTCTGCAAAACCTGCATTGCAGGAATGGAAGAATTCACACTGATGCCCTCTGTGCTGCTTAAGAGCAGAGAATTGCAGCCAATCAGGAGAACTGCCCAGGAGAGGAGAATATTACCTTTAATGAAGATCACTTCATAATGCTTTCAACAGATCTTCCTAGGAGTCACCTTCTTATATTTAATTTGTTAAACATGATGGTGAATTAAAATGAAATGTAAACATTTATATGACATACAAACAGAGTTATCATTTAATATAGAAACCTTTGCATTTCCGTTGTCGTCGTTTCATTTTCATTTTTTTAAAATGGTCTTTGGCTTCTTGATGGAAACTCCTAAGTTTTATTCAAAGCTGTTCATTTTCTGAAAACATCCTGAATGACTCTCCAAATAGCACAGCATATTTTGGATGGCCATCGCAGCCACCCTTAAATAAATAAAGAAGGCACAGTCTTGAGGGTTGCATATGTCTAATGCATGATTCCTTCCTCTTCTGTGGCATGGAACTTCCACATCATCAGTATATAGTGGTAGATTCGCAGCTTATGTAAACTGTCAGTCACTGACTCCAATGGCACTATGACAATTTACACTAGTTAAGGATCTGCCCCCAGGTTTCTATAATAAGAGGTATAGGGATGTAAGACACCTCCACAGAAGAGGATTGGCTGTTATTTAGGGTAGTTTGAACTCTCTGGGGAAAATATTTCATTCAATACACCTAGCCCTTTTTCTTTTTGTGAGCTCTCCATATTACATCATGGTATTTAGGAATTTGTTATTCAAAAATATTCTGTTTGAATGCATTTCAGATGATGGGTTGTTCTCAGACTACTCACTTGAGCCTGCTCTGAAGCCCAATGAAGTCAAGAGAAAATTCCTAATGATTTTAACAGGCTTGGAATAGATCCTTAGAGGATTCAACATTCAAAATATGCTCTTCTGAATGACTGATGATCTAATGTTTCCTTTTTCTGATTGGAGGATGGATGACTGTATTTACGTTGTACAAATCAGATGATTTCTCCCCTAGACAATCTGTTTACTTCCTTCACGCCCCAGAAATATTTCGACAGGATTTCCAGTTGAACACTTCTGGAGCAAATATGCCTGCTAAAGTAAACAAGTATATTTGCACAAATACAGTCTCCAGTGCAAACATTCATATGAACAACAACAACATCACATGCACAAATGTATACAGAGAAGCTAATAAAAATGGTACACCCTCAAATACAATATGGAATCTACTAATTTGCTCACGACTTGCCCAGCTCTACCCATTATTCATTTCCTAACATAAATGGCAGTCCAGTGAGCAAAATATTTTCCAGTGAACCACGCATGGGAGCTGTAATTGTAGCCAAGATCTATATAGGGTACGAACTCCCTCACAAGAACAGATTCATGTAGTATAACATGATGGATGGGGAGAGGAATGGGAATGTTACAAAGAAAGTATTGCTTCAAACAAGGTGCTGGAAACACAAGCCTTCCAGCAAAGTGTGATCATTGCTAATAATCTAAAGTGTCTAAAGTTATTCCATATACCTGTGAAGAGAAAGTAATAGAAATTATATGTAACATAAGGATGTGTCCTAGTAGAACGAAACCCCTCATATCCATGAAGATTTATATGCATAAAACTGAGAGATTGGGCACCAAAGAAGCCTTTTACCCTGATGTTCTATTATTGACTTGACTCGGGGAATGAATGCCAGATCATTTGAAGAGCTTTGTGTCCACTTAACAAGCCGCTGAACCTCTGTGTAACATTAGTGTAGAAGGGAGAAGATCAGGAGTAGAACTGATCATCCCCTCTTCTTGTATATACGAAACACTGAGGCAGCTTCAGCATCTGATAAAGTCCCTCTAACTGACCATCTGGTAGGAGCAGGTGGTATTTCATTCTTAGCCTATTTCAATAAACCTTCAGAAATGAAAGCACAAGATCGAGATTAAAGGGAAGCCATCTCCTGGGAATTTTTAACCATTTGTGGGAGACTGCAAATTAAACAGCCTCCCTGCACTTGGAACTGTTGGGAACCCCGGCTCTTGCTCATTCTTTTTCCCCTCAAGGGCATGAATAACGGCCCTGTTAGGCAGCCTTTGTTTCCCAACATTGTAGATAGGTAGGAAAGCAAGACAAATAGAGAGGTGGTGGGGACTAATTTCATCCCTGGTGTGTCTTGGGACAATTCCCCCTGCACATGCTTACCACAGGTCTCAGTTTGGGCCTGACTGTGTGAAGTAATTTGAGATCCAAATGGACACAGAGTTATATATAAATGTGGAGCTTTCATTATTCATTTTTAAATGACCAGTAAATTTGGCAATCATTCTATATCTGAAATAGGTGCACACAGATGTATTTGTTATGCCTGACTTTAGTCTTCAATGTAACAGCACAAATCATGACTAATCTTTTGCTATTCACATGGAGGTAATGATAGCCTCAGTCCTGCAAAGATTTATGCACATGCTTAGCTTCACAGATGAACAGTCCCACTGAAGGCGATATCATGCATGTAAACTTATGCACATGCATAAGTCTTTGTAGGATCCGGGCCATATATTGTATATTCACAGATGTCTATTAATTTCTATATTAACAATGTGTGAAATAACTTAACTGACAGGCACGCAGACTACAAATGTTGTAAAATGACAGAGAAAGAGAGATCTTAGGATCTCAATCACTGCTCTTTTTCTTTTCATAGGTGTAGGTCAATGTATTATATATAACCAGAACAATAACACTGGGGTAAAGAACTCTATGCATGCTGCTTACCACTTTCTAGATAAAACCAGGGACTCAGTAGTCTACTTTCAATACCTAATAGAAAAAGTGACCTGAAGTGAGGATTACCTCACTCTTATCTCTGGATTAATTATCCAATTCAGCTAAACCCAGGACCTTGTTTTTGTGAGGGAGGAGATACCAACCAATCAGAGAAAATGGCAAAAATTAGGGAGTTTTGTAGTTCTTAAAACAATCATTGTTAGACAAAGAAACTTCTTCAAGAAGGAGATTAGAAATTCTGCAACAGGATTAGAGTCCTGGACATTAATGGGTACACACTGCACAGTGAGCAAAAAAGCACTGTTGTTACAAAAGAAAAGAAGGAAAAAACTCTTCATAAAGTTTGCCCTGATGATAAACATTTTTATGTGTGTGTTTGGCTGCATTCAATCCCTCTCTCCGAGTTCATATTAGCTGTGATATATATTGGCTTAATGGTATCTTTATGATGTTGCTTGATTTAAGGGTAATCATTCCTCTTTTTGTTTTATTAGTCTAGTTTTTTAACCTGACCCTTTGTCCAGGGCTAAGTTCCCACTGGCCTTTTCTCCTACTTTCCCCAGTTTTGCTGCCACTGGTTCAGCTCTGTCAGTGGTAGCACTGCTCAGAACAAGGATATAATTTTCAAAAAACACCTTAGTAGTTTAAGAGCCTAAAGCCCATTTTCAAAAGTTACTTAGGCACTACAAAGCTATGTCAACCTAATACATACAACCACCGCAGTATTTACTGCGGTGGTGCATGTCCACGCTACCTTCCTTGGGTTGGTGGTACACGTCCTCACCAGGAGTGCTTCCACCGACCTAAGAGGGGCATTGTGGGGAGCTGAGAGCCCAGTCTCTCAACTCTGCTGGCAGCTCCCTGCCAGGAGCCTGGCTGCCCCACAGGCTCCCAGGATCCCAGCGGGCTGCCTTCTCCCCACCCTCCCCGCGCTCCCTGCTGGGAGCCAGGGAGAAGCCACCTGCCCATGGCTTCTCACCCCTCCCAGTTCCCCACTGGGAGCTGGGGGGAAGCTGCCCAGGGCTTCTCAACCCCAGGGAGCATGGTCCAGCTGCCCTGGCCTCCGCCCACACCCCGCCTGGAACCTGGCAGCCTTTTCTATTTCACAGCTCACCAAGCTTCTCGCCCCAGTTCCCAGCCAGGAGCAAACAGGGGGAAGCCCTCTGGCCTTCTTGCCCTGGCCCCCAGCCAGGACCATGGTCTAGCCTCCCAGCTCTCCAGCAGAACGGGGGCAGCTGGGCTCTAGCTGCCTGGCTCTCTTGTCAATTTCATGGCTCCTGCATGACCTTAACTACACCAACATAAGCTTTATGCCTCTTGTGGAGGTGGAGTTATGATGTCGGTGTACTAGGGTGGGAGGAAGACTGAAGTGTAGATATTGACATAATTAGGTTGACATAAACTGCCTGATGTCGACCTCACTGTGTAGTGTAGACCAGCCCTTAGTCTGATTGAAAGTCAATGGGACATAAGCTGTAAGACTCAGCTCCACAAAGGTATTTACGCACCTAACTCCCAGGCTCCTTAATATCTTTGAGAATTTGGACCTGAGTGCCTTTTGAAAATGGGACTTAAGCTCTTTTGAAAATTTAATCCCAAGTGTAAAGAGCATTGTGGTAAAAACCCCAGCATCTTGTCTGCAACAGTATTCCCATCATTGCTCCCACTGAACTGGCACTGAACTGATGCTAGCACCAGTGGGAAGTTCTGGCGTAAAGGCCTAATTTGGACAAGATGAGCTGGTCTAGAAAGCATTGGTAATAATCCCACAGAAAGTGTAGGGCCGGATTTTCTTCCCCTTATACTGGAGTAAATGAGGAGTAATACCACTGAAGTCAAAAGACTTACACCTAAAGACAATCAGCCTTGTGCTGCAGACGAGGCCTACGTATCCAGCCTCCTCTTGATGTACACGGATAAGTGCCATAAACTTTAAAGTCACAGGGTTAGGTCCTTGTCCCACTTTAGTCAATGGTAACACTCCTATAACCGTACATTCTGGGGTCATAGTTATTTAACTGGCAGTGAATATATTCAGTAGGGTTGTAAACAACAGTCTCTGATTCCTCATTGTGCTGAGTCTTGTGCAATCATTTACCTCAATACAAAATTGAGTACAAAGTGTATGGAAAGCAGTGCAAAGTAAGTGTAAAACACTACCATTATGATTCTGTAGCGGTCCACACCCACTTTGCATTGGCTAAATGACTGCAGAAGGTCCAGGGCAACAGAGAATCAGGCACAGAATACCTTAACTAAGAGCCTCTCTTCTGTTATTGTTAAAAATACACTCTGAGACAGATCCTCTGCTTGTGTAACTTAGCATACCTTCATTGGCTTCAATAGTTATTTGATTTACATCAGCTGAGGATGTGACCCACACAATGGGGTATGGCACTGCTAATCAAGAGGGGACACTCAAGGACATTAGCTAAAAATCTGGCCTTTTCTTGAAGGGAGGTTTGAGCTGATTGCGTTCCTTCTAATGGAATAGTGAATCCCACCTTTCTATGATGTCATATGGCATCATGCATAGAAAGTGTTCCTTAACTGTAACTCCTTAAAAGTAAAAGTGGCAAAGAGTCCTGTGGCACCTTATAGACTAACAGACGTATAGGAGCATAAGCTTTCATGGGTGAATATCCACTTTGTCGGATGCATTTAGTGGAAATTTCCAGAGGCAGGTATAAATATGCAAGCAAGAATCAGGCTAGGGATAACGAGGTTAGTTCAATCAGGGAGGATGATTGATTAGTGATTGATTATTCTTAGTGTATTCCCACTGAGCAATACACTAAGAAACTGCACCATCTACTCAGGACACTCCCTACACTAACACAGGAACAAATCAACATACCCTTAGAGCCCCGACCGGGGTTATTCTATCTACTACCCAAGATCCACAAACCCGGAAATCCTGGACGCCCCATCATCTCAGGCATTGGCACTCTCAATGAAGGACTGTCCAGTTGTGTGGACTCTCTACTCAGACCCTATGCCACCAGCACTCCCAGCTATCTCCATGACACCACTGATTTCCTGAGAAAACTACAATGCATTGGTGATCTTCCAGAAAACACCATCCTAGCCACCATGGATGTACAGGCTCTCTACACAAACATCCCACACACAGATGGAATACAAGCTGTCAGGAACAGTATCCCTGATGATGCCACAGCACAACTGGTTGCTGAGCTCTGTGACTGTATCCTCACGCACAATTATTTCAAATTTGGTGACAATATATATACCTCCAACCAGTGCCACCCGCATGGCCCCACAATATGCCAACATTTTTATGGCTGACCTGGAACAACGTTTCCTCAGCTCTCGTCCACTCACGCCCCTTCTCTACCTACGCTATATTGATGACATCTTCATCATCTGGACCCATGGGAAGGAAACCCTGGAAGAATTCCACCATGATTTCAATAGCTTCCACCCCACCATCAACCTCAGCCTGGACCAATCTAAATGGGAGGTCCACTTCCTAGACACCACGGTGCAAATAAGCGACGGTCACATTAACACCACCCTATACTGAAAACCCACCGACCGCTATGCCTACCTTCATGCCTCCAGCTTCCATCCCGGACACACCACATGATCCATTGTCTACAGCCAAGCGCTGAAATATAACCGCATTTGCTCTGACCCCTCAGACAGAGACCAAACACCTACAAGATCTTCACCAAACATTCTCAAAACTATGATACCCACACGAGGAAATAAGCAAACAGATCAATAGAGCCAGACGTGTACCCAGAAGCCTCCTGCTGCAAGACAAGCCCAAGAAAGAAACCAACAGAACTCCACTGGCCATCACATGCAGTCCTCAGCTAAAACCTCTCCAACGCATCATCAGTGATCTACAGCCCATCCTGGACAACGATCCCTCACTTTCACAGGCCTTCGGAGGCAGGCCAGTCCTCGCCCACAGACTGCCCCCTGAAGCATATTCTCACCAGCAACTACACACCGCACCATAGTAACTCTAACTCAGGAACCAATCCATGCAACAAACCTTGATGCCAACTCTGCCCACATATCTACACCAGCGACACCATCACAGAACCTAACCAGATCAGCCACACCATCACCGGTTCATTCACCTGCATGTCCACCAATGTAATATGCGCCATCATGTGCCAGCAATGCCACTCTGGTATGTACATCGGCCAAACTGGACAGTCCCTACGTAAAAGGATAAATGGACACAAATCAGATATTAGGAATGGCAATATACAAAAACCTGTAGGAGAACACTTCAACCTCCCTGGACACACAATAGCAGATTTAAAGGTAGCCATCCTGCAGCAAAAAAACTTCAGGACCAGACTTCAAAGAGAAGCTGCTGAGCTTTAGTTCATTTGCAAATTTGACACCATCAGCTCAGGATTAAACAAAGACTGTGAATGGCTAGCCAGCTACAAAAGCAGTTTCTCCTCCCTTGGTGTTCACACCTCAACTGCTAGAAGAGGGCCTCATCCTCCCTGATTGAACTAACCTCATTATCCCTAGACTGATTCTTGTTTGTATATTTATACTTGCCTCTGGAAATTTCCACTACATGCATCCGACGAAGTGGGTATTCACGCACAAAAGCTTATGCTCCAATAAGTTTGTTAGTCTATAAGGTGACACAGGACTCTTTGCCGCTTTTACAGATCCAGACTAACACGGCTACCCCTCTGATCCTTAAAAGTAATGTTCCAAAAAGAAACTTCCTCCAAAATATCAACAGAATTGCTCAGAAAGAATTATTGCTAGAAAGTTTTATTGTGAGGTTTTAGTTGGATATATTCTTTCTCACATCCTGTACTACATTGTTGCACAGTGTTGTCTGTTATCTAATACTGGTACGTGTGTGGGGATTGGGGCAGGGGTTAATCTAGTAAACAAAGGCCTGGAAAAGTAAGTCAGTTTAACTATGGGCACAGCTACACTTGCAGATGTAGACCGCTTTGAGTTAAACCCGCCTTCGGAGAGCGCAGTAGGGAAAGTGCTGCAGTCTGTCCACACTGACAGCTGCAAGCGCACTGGCGTGGCCACATTTGCGGCACTTGCAGTGGCATTGGGAGTGGTGCATTATGGGCAGCTATCCTACAGAGCACCTCTTCCCATTCTGGCGCTGTGGCTTGTGGGAAGGGTGCAGGGGGTATGGGGCATTCTGTGTCCTATCCCAATGCCCCGTGATGCATCGGTTCGCATCCCAGCAATCCCTGTGCTTCCGTCCACATTCGGCACCATCTTTCAATGTTTTTTGTACTGTGCGCTCTGTCTTCCCTTTCTGTCTGCGAAAATGGAGCCCAGACTGCTGAGGAGTATGCTGACGAGTCTCGCCAGCACATCATGTTTGGCAGTCGAGTTACTCCTTATGATCCGAAGTGACAGTGGGGGCTCCGACGAAGATATTGACTCGAGTAACGCAAATGACACGAGTTTGCTTGTGGCATTCACGGACATGCTCACCGCTGTGGAACACCACTTTTGGGCTTGGGAAACAAGCACTGAGTGGTGGGATCACATCGTCATGCAAGTCTGGGATGATAAGCAGCGGCTGCAGAACTTTCGGATGAGAAAAGCCACTTTCATGGGACTATGTGATGAGCTCGCCTCCACCCTGCGGCTCAAGGACACGAGATTGAGAGCTGCCCTGATGGTGGAGAAGCAGGTGGCTATTGCAATCTGGAAGCTGGCAACTCCAGACAGCTACTGATCGGTCGCTAACCAGTTTGGAGTGAGAAAGTAGACTGTTGGAATCATGTTGATGCAAGTTTGCAGGGCCATTAATTGCATCTTGCTCAGAAGAACCGTGACTCTGGGTAACGTGCATGACATTGTGGATGGGTTTACACAAAAGGGTTTCCCTAACTGTGGAGGGGCGATAGATGGCACGCATATTCCAATTCTGGCAACAGCCCACCTAGCTTCCGAGTACGTTAATCGGAAGGCGTATTTCTCTATGTCTCCAAGCGCTTGTGGATCACCACGGGCGTTTCATTGACATTAATGCAGATTGGCCCGAAAAGGTGCATGACGCATGCATCTTTCAGAACACTGGCCTGTTCAGGAAGCTGCAAGCTGGCACTTTTTTCCCAGACCAGAAGACCACCGTAGGGGAAGTCAAAATGCCCACGGTGATCCTTGGAGACCCTGCTTACACTTTAATGCCATGGCTCATGAAACCCTACACAGGGAGCTTTGACAGCAGCAAGGAGAAGTTCAACAACAGGCTGAGCCAGTGCAGAATGACTGTGGAGTGTGCTTTTGGCTGTTTAAAGGGCCGCTGGCGCTCTCTGTATGGGAAGCTGGACCTGGCCGATGAACGCATCTCTGCAGTTATATCCGCGTGCTGTACCCTCCATAAAATTTGTGAAGGGAAGGGTGAATGATTCACTCAGGCAAGGAACTCGGAGGTTCAACACCTGGAGGCTGAATTTGAACAGCCAGAGATCAGGGCTATTAGAGGGGCCCAGCACAGGGCTGCAAGGATTAGGGATGCCTTGAGGGAGCAATTCGAGGCTGAAAGTCACTAGTAATGTCTGGTGCCCTGCACAGGAGTGAAGTGCAGCGGTTCCAATGTTAGCAGGAATCTGTGTTTGCTGTGCTGACTTGCAGTGCCTGTTTCTTTCCTGGGCTAAGGTATCTTTTACTTTATGCAATCATAAAGAATGTTTTCAAAGCCAAAAAATCCATTTATTGAAAAGAAACAACTGCTTGGGAAACAGAAAGAGCAAGGGGGTGTGGTGGGGAACGGTACAATCACAGATTTATGTATGTCCTGTTATTATACTCAGCCTTCCTGTCTGGAGTGCTGTGCAATGAATGCTGCACTTCAGGATGGCTATACTGCATGGTGATGGGGGTTGAGTGCAGTGGGTAAGGGTCGTCATTTTCAGGACTGGGTGGTGAAGCTACAGGTGTTGGAGGCACCTGGTGGCAGTAAGAACTTGGATGTTGGGGAAAGTGGGTTGGAGGTGACATGAGGGCACAAGGGAAAGAGTTTTGGAACAAGGGCTGCCGGGGGAGGGGTGCAGTAGTGCTCCGCCTGCATGGCTATGAGCACCTGGATAGAGTCCACTTGGTGCTCCATTATGCTTATCAGCCAATCCATGCTTTGCTGCCAGAGCACCGTTCTTTTGTGCCAGTGCTCCTCATTCTGCTGGCAGATCCTCCTTTCATTGTCCCGCCACTCCTGCACTTTTTGATTTTCATTACTTGAATGCTGCATGACTTCATGCAACATGTCTTCCTTGCTTCTACATGGCCTCTTTCTGATTCTTTGGAGTCTTTCGGCCGGTGATAACACGGACAGCTGAGATCTCAAGGTTGCATCTGTAAAGGCAAAATGCAACACTTATCAGAGGCAGCATTGGTCACACCAGACAGAGTAATGATTCCCCCATACTTAAGGGCAAGCACAGTCTACACGATACCATAATTTGCCGTCCCAAAGTGAGCGCACATAACCCATGGGAGCCCCAAAATGGTGAGTAAGCACAGGGTCAAGTGTGACTGATGGCTGGTCACCTGAGGGTAGGGCCGTTGAGTTCAAAGTGATGACCAGAGTGGCTAGAACAGGCATTGTGGGACACTTCTGGAGACCGATCAGAGTGCACTAACAGACTAGGGTGTCCACACTGGCGCTGCAGCTCTCCAGCGGGGGCACACCACACGTTATTCCACTTGCCGAGGTGGAGTACCAGGAGCGCTCTACATGCCTTGCCAGTGTGGACGGGTAGTGAGCTAGTGCACCCGGGGCTCCTTTTATGCGCTCTAACTCGCAAGTGTAGCCAAGCCCTATGTTGCTCAGCGGTGTGAAAAATTCATACCTCTGAGCGACGGCATTAGCCTACCTAAGTCTCCACGTAGACAGTGCTAGGTCGACAGAAGAATTCTTCCATTGAGCTAACTACTGCCTCTCGGGGAGATGGATTACCTACACCGACGGAGAACACCTATCAGTGTCGGTAGCATCTACACTGAAGTGCTACAGCAACTCAACTACAGCAGCACAACTGTGCCACTGTAGCATTTTAAGTGTGGACAAGCCCAAACACATAACAAGATCCAGTGGCTGGAAATTGGTGTCAACAGAGCTCAAACTGGAAATAAAACACATTTTTAACAGTAAAAATAGCTGCCCGTTACCACAGATTGCCAGAAGATGAAGTAAATTCTCCATCATTTGGAGTCTTTAAAACAAGATGTGAGGTCTTTCTGAAATGGATGCTCTTGTTCAACTCAAGGTGTTGGCCTTCATGCTGGACTTCTGGGGTGAAATTCTATGGCATGTGTCATACCAGAGGTCAGACTAGATGGTAGTCCCTTCTGGCCTTCTAACTGATGAATCCATGTTGCTATTTTATATTAATCAGGTCCCACAACCTCCTTCTCATTATCACCTCATTCCTTTGAACCATCCAAGCACCATATTGTTAATAATCCGTGTCTTTTTCTTGTTACATGTTTTTCAGATTATATTTATAACACACTGTAACGATTCTTTCAGAAAGGGCTTGTTTGCCTAGTGTCAAGACTCCTCATTAGTGCAGCCTTTGATCTGTGGCACGCACAGCATGGGGGTGGGAGGTGTATTATTATTGTATTAAGATTTTCACAATAAGAGGTGTCAAGTGTCCAGTCGAATGCACACAGAATACGATTACAAAAATAAAAACCAGTCACAGCCATAACAGAGGGTTTCTCTAGCAATTACTTAGGAGAAAAACTGAAAGTTTTTCAGAGCACTGTTCAAAATTACTGGGCCAGATTCTTAGCTGGTGTAAAGGTCTGGAGTTCCACTAAAGTCACGGTTAGTAGAAGAGGGCATTCATCTTCACTCAAGGTGGGTGAACTCATTCTAGCTAATTTTGCATGCATTCCAATATTCTGGGTTCCCAAATTCAGACTGCACTAGAACATTTTTGGGATGGTATTCAGCTAAAAAAAAAGTGCAGAGGGTGAGAGAGCAAATATCCTAGTAAAAAATGAAGCCGCTCAATAATCAAATCCAAAAGACCTAACTCTGCAGCCCTTAATCTGCAGAACTTTTATTAAGCATACTGCATAACAGAGCTTGTACCAGTTACATTGAGAATAGTTTGATTAAGGATGCAATATTTGGCCCAGTATTTTTAATGAAGATAGGATTCCTTTGATTCTGATGAAACCCTACACTTTTTTTTTTTTTGGTGGGGGCGCCCTCAATGCTTCTCACCATTTTCTGTACTCCTCTCATTTAGCAATATGGAAGGATTGGGTGGTTCTGATGTCTATTCATGCCCCCACACTGAGAAATCTTGCATCTAGCCGAACAAGCTGAGTCTTCCCCTCCTCTAGGCTTTTATAACCCGTATGATCCTTTCAATTTAGCCCATGAGTTTTTCTTTTCAGGCTTAAAAAGTTGGGAATTCAAATAGGTTGTGAACCTTCCAAACCCAAAAGATAGTCTAAGACATTTGCAAAAACCTCAAAACTCCACAAGCTCCCTTGACTGAACACTGATTTCACATCAAGGGCCATATTCTGTCCTCAAAGAACCCCCTACTTTTGTAGAAAGGTACCCAGGAAAAAAATCAAATCATGTACAGTACTGGGGTGTCACAAGCTAAATCAGTTCCACCATCTTCCAACTCATATTCTTCACCAGTTCTGCATGCTGAATGTGGAGAACTGGATGGCTCAGGGAATTTGAAGTCTCTTATTGCTAGATCACTGGCTAAACTCCCATCCAGATGTGAAATTCTGGCCACATTCAAGTCAATGGCAACAACTCTGACTCAAATGAGGCCAGGACTTCAACCTAAGTATATGATGATCTTAAATTATTGAAAAAAGAAAAGGAGTACTTGTGGCACCTTAGAGACTAACCAATTTATTTGAGCATAAGCTTTCGTGAGCTACAGCTCACTTCATCGGATGCATACTGTGGAAAGTGTAGAAGATCTTTTATACACACAAAGCATGAAAAAAGAGAGTGGGGTGGGGGGAGGTATTTTTTCATGCTTTGTGTGTATAAAAGATCTTCTACACTTTCCACAGTATGCATCCGATGAAGTGAGCTGTAGCTCACGAAAGCTTATGCTCAAATAAATTGGTTAGTCTCTAAGGTGCCACAAGTACACCTTTTCTTTTTGCGAATACAGACTAACACGGCTGTTACTCTGAAACCTTAAATTATTGACAGTTGTTTGGTGGCCTATACCAAATGGCTTAGAGCACTACTGTGGTAGCATCTAAAAATGTTAAAGCTTTGCTTTTGCAACTTAGGCTATGTCTACACTATTCACTCTTTATTTGTATAGAAATACCTGTATGTTAAGGTAAAGCACACCTAGTGTGGCCATAATTATACTGGCAAATCTACATTTTTTACTGGTATAGCTTATTCCACAGCTCTTGAACAAAACTGAATGTACCTATGCCACTAGAAGTGCAGTTCTGCCAATATAACTGTATCTACATTAGGCGCTTGTGCTTGCACACTTATGTCACTCAGAGGTCACATGCCTCACTGACATAGTTATGCTGGAAACAGTCTGAAGTGTCGACACAGCCCTCATAACATTACTCCATTATTCACCGTATTTTTTAAGTGTTCCCTATAGTTAATACAGTGAACTTTCAAAGTTCATTCTGATTTAAAGGTGTACACAGTTCCAGAGTTATTTCCAATGTTAACTATAGTATTTAGAATCTGATCACTCAAAATGGAGTGAACTTGAACTGCACCCACTGCATTGAGCATTGAGAGTATCACAAATAGTACAGTATCCTTATTTACCTACAAAGGCAAAGCTGTATGGGTGACCACTGTAGCTCTTCAGGCCTGGCCAAAGGCCCATTGCAGTCAATGAGAATCTTTGACCTATCAGAACTGCCACTAGAGGCCACCCTTCCTGGCAGTTTCAGCGGAGAGACCAAGGAAATGAACCAGAATGGAAAATGAGCCTCTCTCTCTCTCTCTGTTCCAAAGAGACTGTTGCTCCAGGCTGATGCAAGGTGATAATAGGGTCGTTTTCATTGCTGATGCATCTCTTCTGTGGTTACAGGAGTTTGGTTTCCAAGGCAGTCAATCATACACATTTCATGAGCACTCAATTCACTTTTTCAACTCTGCCATGAAGGCAAACTTCCTTTTCAAAAAGGTCAGCAGCTATCTGATGTGAAAGTTATTTTTTACTTACAATGTTGTTGCTGTAAGAAAAATGGGGGGAATACTGCAAGGAATAAATTTACTGTTGGAATGGTATTATCTGGATTCTGTAACATTCATATGCTTGAAATGTCAAGGAAGGAGCCACAAAGCAGCCGGTGTGTTTTCAATGATCACATGGCAATGTTCCACAGACATGATTGATGATGGGTTAATATTGCTTTTAAATGTTCTAAAGATCACATTAGGAGGCAGGAGTCAAATTATAAAGCAATCAGAAAAATGTGTTTTCTCTGAAGAATTATTAATATCAAAGCAAACACCTTTGGGGAAGCTAATGGCGTGTTACCTTTACACAATTTTAAAAACCCCGGAAATAAAGATACTTTAGAAAAGGGAAATATGAGTATTTCCAATATGGCAACACTTGACATTTGTAAGTGCTATATAGTAGTGAAGATCCTCTGATCCCCCTAAAGTGTGGCAGTATTTTCCACCAGGCTAGCTCAAGCTGCTTCTATCCTGGCAGAGGGTCTATGGATGTCAGAGGAGATGCCGTTTCTCTGCTTGTTACACCACAGCTGCACTCTGGTCTCCATCAGCCTGGCTTACTACTAGCCAAGAGGCCTCAACATACTTCCAAGTCCCAAATTCCCCCAAAACCATCTGCCCTGAAATGTCCAGCCCTCTCCAGGACCACTCAGAGACAGAATACAGTTCAGTTGTTCCTTTGAAAATACCCAGCAGCTTGCCACATCAACTGGAGTTCACAACTACTTCAATTCAGACACAGCACTGGGTTGGTTTAGATTCAAATAAAACAAGTTTATTAACAACAGGACATAGGTGAAGTGATGCCAAGTAAAAGAAATAAAGTGACAGACACATCTAAAAGTCTGAAACTGAATCTAGCAAGATATGGTTTTTGTTTAAGATGATTTCTCTCACCAATTATTCTTTGTCCAGCATGACTGACTCCTTCTCAGGCTGAATCTTTCACAGAAGTACAAAGCGCTGGTTTCCCTTGTTGTCTTATTTGAAAGATAAAGATGGATTCTCTCTATGTCCCTCATATTACCAAAGAATTGTCTTTGTTCTCAAAGTTAGAAAGGCCTCCTGGAGATTCAGTCTCCTGTGTTTCTTCGTGGTGCAGGAGCCATGTTAATTCTCTGTCTCTTGAGTTCAGGTTCAAGACAACACCTGCTGCTTTGCAGGATAGCTTTGTTTATGGCTAACATGTAAATCAAAGTAAACCCACATTCCTTTGTCTAGGATGGACCTGTTTATCACCTTTACCTAGGCTACGCTGTCTTTCTTAAGCATGTTCTAGTAACATTATGCAGAGAGAACTCATAACTTCACATAAAAGATTATCACATGCACTTTACAATGATATTAATGGTCATTAATTTTCAAATGATGCTTTACAAAGCATAATTTGTACACACATCATTGAGGTAATGTATAGAGTGTGAATAGAGGGTTACCTAGAGGCTCAGAGTGGATGTTGAAGGAGGACGTCACGGCTATACTGGCTGCACACCAAATGGGACTCCCAAATCTTCCAGCTGGGTAAACCAGCAGCTTTCCGGCTCCTAGTGGCGTCAAGGGGATGGAACAGACTGACGGCTTGATCAACAAATCAATCTAGTGAGAGAACACTGGTGTGCTTGATATGCACTGGTGTACTTGTCAGGCGGCTGATCCATGTTTGCAGCATACCAGAGGCCAAATGCTAGGAGTGGTTTGAGAGGCAATTCCTTTGACAGACACATCATGGATTAGATGCCTATTATCCTTCTTGTTCTCATTATATAACCTCTTTGTTTTCAGCGTTTCTTCTCCTCCTCCATTCTGTGGCAGCAATTGTGCATGCTAATGAGATATCCTAATGCAGCAATGGCCTGTCAGCAGCAATGTGCTGGAGGGAGGATCTCAGGGGCTCCTAGAAACCCTTTGTTAAAATTCTGTAGGCACGCTGAGAAATGAGGAATTATTATTGGTTAGGTGCTGACTATGTATTGGAGCTTTTTCCCCTGCCTCTGATGCAACTCTAGTCCTCTCTGGATATTGCTAAAATCATCTCTGCCAGAGATCACTTATTTCTGGGGCTCAGAAAGATACTTCTGAAAAGCAAGGGTTTTTTTTGTCTTTGGAATAACCAGATTGTACCAAATAGGAAATATTTTTAGATCATCACCCAAGGGAAGTGTCCCATCCTTCTCTGACAAAGACTTCACCTCCAAATGTGAGTTGTGCAAACTAAAGACTCCTATACCATCAATATGCCCACTATAATTTTCAACAACAAAAGCTGAAATACAGCAGAGTGAATGTTCTTCATGTAAGTTGTATGCCAAGGGGTGTTGCTTCTCTTTTTGTTACTGGCTTACAGTAAACAGAAAGCATCTTCATTCAAATGGGGAAACAAATTAATAGACTCACCAATCTCTAGCCCACCCTGCCTGCAGACACAGATCCCACAACAAGTTTTACAACAGGCTCAGAGGAAAAAAATCTTTATTAATAGAGGCAGCATACCAGTGATATGCCAATTTCTCAGTTGTTGTCTTCAGCACTTTTTGGGGTCACTAGACAGATTTGGTTACTTGATCATCTCTGGTTTTGATTGTCCCCACGTACAATCGGTAAGACTGCTATCTGGAACAAACATCAATTTTCCTCTATCACTCTCATAAAATGACAATACAAAGCTTTTACCTGTAATGTTTGTTACTTTTTGTTCTTCGTCAGAAGGAGACTAAGCTGGTGACATCTCACCATCCTTAAGAAGCACACCACAGCACACAGTAAGCATTTCTCTAGGATCCAACTCCTATACATTCAGACAGATCTAGCAAGACCATGTAGAATAGTACCTTCTGATTAACTCCCCAGTGCTATATTACCAATGCACTGAACTAAGATGTTGTTATAAAAATAACCTAAGAAGGCATTCTTAATATTAACCTTAAGTCTAGGAGTTTGTGACTTGTCCTAGGCAGGTGCTCAAGAGAGAGGATAGGGCACAAGAAGCCTTCCTCCTTCATCTCTCTCCTCCACTTAGGAGCTAGTCACAATCCTAGTCCTTGCACTTTGCAAGCCAGATTCTGACCAGACTTTTCATAGGAGCACAGCAGAGATGTGTGCAGTAAATGCCTCCTGCCTCTGTGAAGCCAGTGTAAGGGCTGATCACAATAGCATTTCCTGAGCGCAGGAAGATGGACCAAGGTCTTGTACTACCAAGCAAAGATAGCGGGCCACAAGGAACAATCTGCACTATCCTCATGGAAAGTGTGCCCCATCATGTGCCCTGAGCAGCCCAGGCAAAGCCTGAGTCTGCTGAGGAACCATCCTTCCTATTGCACCCTCAGAAGTGATGTGGTTCAACGTCATTCCCTATACAGGGCTGTGTGTAAATTGCACAGTCTAGCCCCATGAGTGGAAGGACTGTTTGCCAGCCTCCCCACAGTCTCTTGTCCACTGCATCAGCTCAGTTCCAGAAGGCTGCTCTGAATTAACCCTCCAGGAGCAACTACTGGATCAGTGAGCCTTTGCACCCGCTCTACTGCAGGGCTGTTGCTTTACAGCCACCATGGATATGCTAATTGCTCTAAACCTCAGCACTCCCCCATGAAACTCTTTGACTCGCAAGTGTATTGTGTGCTTAAATGCCATGAAAAAAATATAAAGCTACTCTACTCAAACCCCAGCAGGTTCCTCAGTGACTAAGCTCTACTAATTAGTAACAGCTGTTAATGAAGTGTGCAGGTACAAATCTAACCTCTCCAATTAATGCATATGAGATTCTTAGACTGTAGCAATATTTAAAGGGGATATTGCAAAGGAAAAACAAGAATACAACCATTTAAAAGTCACAATTTTGTAGCAGAGACCCTGTTACTTTCTCCCAATCATAGAGATTTCAGTTGCCACTAAATATAGTATCTATTTGTCTGCGATTACTTAAAATAACAATTTTTGTTCTGTTTACCTAAGTTGGAAAACTGCCGTTACTCATGAGTGAGAGTAGAAATGAACAGCCCACTCAGTGGAATTTAATAGGGTGCATCAATTCTTTCCAGGTAAGCCAAGGAAATAAATTGCTAATTTACTATTATTCAAAACTGAAACAGCCTTTTTAATTAATGGCTGAATGCATAATTATATGCTCAGAAAACATATAGCTTACACCATGCCTGGCCTGCAAAAAAAATGATTTGAGAAACTCATACCCCACATGATATCAACACACTGAAAACTCTGACGATTAGCAATTTCACCCATTTTCAGCCACACTGCGCATAGCTGCCTTCCTGGAAATGAATTAACACACAGTAGCTTGTTTTCTCTTAATAATGGTATAATCCTAGTTTGTTTTTAGCCATAAAAGAGGTTTCAGAGTCTTTGACTCAGTCTGACCTTCAGCATCATACTGCTGTATAGTATTATATCAGATTACAAATACAACATAAAATAAACCATTACCTGAACAGAGATTAAGGATTTGAGATTTTCATTCAACCATAATTATTATTCCATTCATAGCCCATTATTGTCCATTATAGTCCCAATCCAGTAAAGCATTTAAGCACATGCCTAAGTGATTTGCTGAACCAGGGCCTCTAGGTAGAAGCATCCAACTTGAACCTCACAGTTAGGTAAATCTCATTCCCCTTACTCAGCTAAATTGTCCCAATTATGTCAATGCAACTACTTTCATGAGTAAGGCATGCAGAATTAGCACCAGGTTTGAATACTCAAGGATAATGACAGCCTTATCTGACAAAAAACAAATCATTTAGTTAGCAGCATGGTATAATTTGCCAGGGACTATTGTCCTTGTACCTATTGCTCCTGCATCCAAGGGATTCGGTCATTAGAAACATAGATAGTTGGGTTTGCGATGAGCAGGAGAAACACATGGTGACGTGCCTGATGCGAAGGTTGTGGATCTCTCGAGACATCTAGATAGATTTATGTATAGTGCTGGGGAGGAGCTAGTGGTCGTGGTACATATAGGGAAGGATCGGAGAGAGGTCCTGGAGGCCAAATTTAGGCTGGTAGGTAAGAGATTGAAGCCCAGGATCTCCATGGTAGCATTCTCTGAAATGCTTCCAGTTCCACATGCTGGGCCAGTTAGACAGCCAGAGCTGCAGAATCTCAATGCATGGATGAGATGGTGGTGTAGGGAGGAAGGGTTTCGATTTATTAGGAACTGGGGAAATTTGGGGGATGGGGGAGCCTATACAGGAAGGATGGGCCCCCACCTAAACCAAAATGGAACCAGATTGCTGGCACTTGAAATTAAAAAGGTCGTAGAGCAGTTTTTAAACTAAGGGCTGGGGGAAAGCTGACAGGTGTGGAGGACCACATGGTTTGGACAGAGACATCCCTTAGGGGAGGATCTATTAATGGACAGTCTCTATGTCCTAGAAGGAGGAGAGGATGTAAGATGATAAAATAAGGTAGGATCTGATGAGAAACAGTCAAATGAAAAGAATCCCATTCAATTACATCATGTAATGGGAGACAGCTAAAAACTGACAATTTTTTAAAGTGCTTATATACTAATGCTAGAAGTCTAAATAATAAGATGGGTGAACTAAAGTACTTCTTATTAAATGAGGATATTGATATAATAGTCATCACAGAAACTTGGTGCAATGAGGATAATCAATGGGACACAGGAATACTAGGGTACAAAATATATCGGAAGAACAGAACAGGTCGTGCTGGTGGGGCAGTGGCACTATATGTGAAAGAAAGCGTAGAATCAAATGAACCAAACTGTGCCATAGAATCTCTATGGATAGTAATACCATGCTCTAAGAATAAGAATATAGCAGTAGTACCAACCACCTGACCAGGATGGCGATAGTGACTGTGAAATGCTCAGGGAGATTAGAGAGGCTATAAAAATAACAAACTCAGTAATAATGGGGGATTTCAACTATCCCCATATTGACTGGATACATGTCACCTCCGAACAGGAGGCAGAGATAAAGTTTCTTGACACCTTAGATGACTGCTTCTTGAAGCAGCTAGTCCTGGAACCCACAAGAGAAGAGGCAATTATTGATTTAGTCCTAAGTGGAGCACAGGATCTGGTCCAAGAGGTGCATATAGCTGGACTGCTTGGTAATAGTGACCATAACATAATTAAATTTAATATCCCTGTTTCAGGGAAAACTCCACAGCAACCCAAAACAGTAGCAGTTAAACAAAAAGTAAAAGGCATCATGCCAAAAGTGAAATCCCTGCAAGCTGCATGGAAACGTTTTTAAAGGCACCATAATAGAGGCTTAACTTAAATGTATACCCCAAATTAAAAAACATAGTAAGAGAACCAAAAAAGTTCCCCCGTGGATAAAAAACAAAGTAAAAGAAGCAGTAAGAGGCAAAAAGGCATCCTTTAAAAAGTGGAAGGGAGGAAAATAGAAAGAAGCATAAACTCTGGCAAATGAAGTGTAAATATATAATTAGGAAGGCCAAAAAAGAATTTGAAGAACAGCTAGCCAAAGACAAAAAGTAATAGCAAAAAAATTTAAGTACATCAGAAGCAGGAAGCCTGCTAAACAACCAGTGGGGCCACTGGACGATCAAGGTGGTAAAGGAGCACTCAAGGATGATAAGGCCATTGCGGAGAAACTAAATGAATTCTTTGCATCAGTCTTCATGGCTGAGGATGTGAGGGAGATTCCCAAACCTGAGCCATTCTTTTTTGGTGACAAATCTGAAGAACTGTCCCAGATTGAGGTGTCATTAGCGGAGGTTTGGGAACAAACTGATAAATTAAACAGTAATAAGTCACCAGTACCAGATGGTATTCACCCAAGAGTTCTGAAGGAACTTAAATGTGAAATTGCAGAACTACTAACTATAGTCTGTAACCTATCATTTAAATCAGCTTCTGTACCACATGACTGGAGGATAGCTAACGTGATGCCAATTTTTAAAAAGGGCTCCAGAGGTGATCCTGGCAATTGCAGGCCAGTAAGCCTGACTTCAGTACTGGGCAAAGTGGTTGAAACTAAGAACAAAACTGTCAGACACATTGATGAACATAATTTGTTGGAGAAGAGCCAACATGGTTTTTGTAAAGGGAAATCATGCCTCACCAATCCAGTAGAATTCTCTGAGAGGGTCAACAGGCACGTGGACAAGGGGGATCCGGTGGATATAGTGTACTTAGATTTTCAGAAAGCCTTTGACATGGTCCCTCACCAAAGGCTCGTAAGCAAAGTAAGCAGTCATGGGATAAAAGGGAAGGTCCTCTCATGGGTCAGTAACTGGTTAAAAGATAGGAAACAAAGTGTAGGAATAAATGGTCAGTTTTCAGAACGGAGAGAGGTAAATAGTGGTGTCCCCCAGGGGTCTGAACTGGGACCAGTCCTATTCAACATATTCATAAATGATCTGGAAAAAGGGGTAAACAGTGAGGTGGCAAAATTTGCAGACGATATGAAACTACTCAGGATAATTAAATCCAAAGCAGACTGCGGAGAGCTACAAAGGGATCTCACAAAACTGGGTGATTGGGCAACAAAATGGCAGATGAAATTCAATGTTGATAAATGCAAAGTAATGCACATTGGAAAACATAATCCCAACTATACATATAAAATGATGGGGTCTAAATTAGCTGTTACAACTCAAGAAAGAGATCTTGGAGTCATTGTGGATAGTTCTCTGAAAACATCCACTCAATGTGCAGTGGCAGTCAAAAAAGCAAACAGAATGTTGGGAATCATTAAGAAAGGGATAGATAAGAAGACAGAAAAATATCATATTGCCTCTATATAAATCCATGGTACTACCACATATTGAATACTGTGTGCAGATGTAGTCGCCCCATCTCAAAAAAGATATATTGGAATCGGAAAAGGTTCAGAAAAGGGTAACAAAAATGATTAGAGGTATGGAACAGCTTTCGTCTGAGGAGAGATTAATAATATTAGGACTTTTCAGCTTGGAAAAGAGATGGCTAAGGGGGATATAATAGAGGTCTATACAATCATGACTGGTGTGGAGAAATTAAATAAAGAAGAATTATTTACTCCTTCTCATAACACAAGAACTAGGGGTCACCAAATGAAATTAATAGGCAGCAGGTTTAAAACAAACAAAAGGAAGTATTTCTTCACACAACGCACAGCCAACCTGTGGAACTCTTTGCCAGAGGATGTTGTGAAGGCCAAGACTATACCAAAACAGAACTAGATAAATTCATGGAAGATAAGTCTATCAATGGCTATTAGCCAAGATGGGCAGGGATGGTGTCCCTAGCCACTGTTTGCCAGAAGCTGGGAATGGGCGACAGGGGATGGATCACGTGAAGATTACCAGTTCTGTTTATTCTCTCTGGGCACCTGGCATTGGCCACTGTCAGAAGACCTGATACTGAGCTAGATGGACCTTTGATCTGCCCCAGTATGGCCATTTTTATGTTTTTATCTCTACTCCTTTCCACATATCAGCCTACATAGATCTAGCCTAGACCTTATCTCCACTAAGCATCGTAGTATGGAATTCCCCTGTGTTCCCACCCACTCATGCAAATGAAACCTGATGGCTTCACCAGTTTGGGCCTCTATTATCAGAAATGCAGTTTACATGTAGAGACTAGCTGAGGAAATAGAGTGGCCAGAAGAAGAAATCCATTAAATTGAGTGTTCTCCACAGAAAAACATTGAGAGCCTACACTACAAAGAGAAAGAAACAACACAGAAGAAAGCAAAAGGAATATCATCCACAGACAGCAGCTCAGGCTTAATTTTGGAGAGCTTCTTGAACAGGCTGCAAATAGCACTGTGACCTATAACCTTACATTATTTAGCATATTTAGATCTATACATTAGCAGAGTTAAACCCAAATTTTACAATGTCTTGAGGAAAACCTTCATAAACATCAAATTGTAAAAACAAAAACCAATTCCAGACAACATGGAAACTCACAATTATTCAGGATCCCAAAGGCTGGGGTTCATCTGTACAGAGTAAAGTATTTAAACATTTTGCTCTAAAATATATATTTCCATTTACAAACTTTCTTTTCAATAAAGTGTTTCTTATTTAATATCCTCCCTCTCTCAGCATCTCCAGTCAGTATCTCAGATACATATTCAATAGCTTCAAACCAGGTGCTAAAGAATTTAATAAGCCTATAGCTATGGAAGAGGGAAGTTACAATGGTTCCTTGCAATAGATGGGAGAATACACAGTTTTCTTGTTCAAGTCTACTTTGACTGTCTTCCAAACACGCTATGTTTGTTTTTCTCACCCATTCCTGCAAGTGATTTTTTTTATTTGTTCCATGAAAATTCATCCTGGCAAAGGTTCACACCAGAGGCACTCACACAACTATCAGAAAGCACATTGTGGCCTGGCTCTCTTTACACCTATCCTGATGTAACTCCCTGACTTCACTGGAGCTATGCTTGGTTTATGATGGTGGAGTGGTATCAAGCCCTATATGACTGGGGTAGTGTGGCATACATCTAAAGTATTGGATTGCAAATGTCAAATACTCAAAGGACACAATTAGCCTTCAATCCATATGCTGAAGATGTTCACAGAAACACAACAAAATATTTTGGAATAGCAAACACATTGACACAAATCACTCTGTTCATGGACAATTCAAAAGGGCCTAATAACAGCACCTACAGAAGTCAATGGAAATATCACTATTGACTTTGATGAACACTGGATCTGGCCCAAATAGAACAAAGGGATAAATTCATTGAATAAATTGCATGTGAATTAACTGCTCCACTCTACTCTTTATCAGCTTAGCCATACTCTTTGCCATAACTTGGAGCCGGAGCAGGAGTCCATTTATAGCTTAATTTTGGGCTATTTTTGCAAACAAATTAACCTACTTCTGCTTTTTAAATGAATAATTAGCTAGTTAATTGAATAACTTAGTAATTCAATGGGGGATGTTTATGATTTCTCAGTGGTGGGAATTTTTGCTGCTGCACTGTGTGTTCCAGAGAAATCTTGCAAAATGAAAACAAAACAAAAGGGGGAAAAACCCCTATCTGCAAGGATTTACAGCACTCAGACAGCTTTGGGGAAAGTGTGTGAGTCTGATGCTCGTCACACTTGTAAAACACAAGCAGATGGCACACCTGTTCTCATCTTGCTGTGAATATGCATTTACATTTGGCTTTGCATTTTAGAAAAATGTACACATGCACAGAACTGTTCCTAGGGGCCTGTCCCAAAGCCCATTCAAATCAATGGAAAGATTCCCACTGACCTGAAATGGGCTTTGAATCAGTCCCTTGACATGCAAGTTTTACCCATTTCTAGATTTTCTGTGTTTCTAGATATGATAGTGCTGATTCTTAAAAAGACTCCAATATTGCAGGTGCAATTAATTGTGCCAGCAGTTCTATCCATTTTGACACACATGCCTGATTTATACACAGTTTTTGTACTAATGCTATTTTGGTTTGCACGTGATTATTTTACCAAACTAGTTATATTGGAACCACCATTACAGTGGGTGCAGCTATACTCATATAAAGGTGTCGCTGCCCTAAACTCCACAGGCATAATGGGAACATGATGATGATGTCCTCTTATATCGCTATCACTTATTCCCCTTCCCTTACAGGAATAAGCTACCTTTATACTGGTATAACTGCATTGACACTAGGGGCTTGTACTGCTTTAACTTTGATAGTATAGGTAAAACTATACAACTTTTGCAGGTAGATAAGCCCTTAAAGTAACTACCAACTATTACACCTATAATATTAAAAGCCATTTTGGAAAATGAAGGTCTCTCTCGTTAGTAGAGCTAGTTAAAAAAAGTGACTTCAATTTTTTTGGGAAAAATTTTCTTGATAATTTTCCCATTTTTACTTGTTTTAATCTTAAGTGATTTCACTTTTTATAATATCTTCTACTTAAAAGAGTAACTGGCACATTCAATGAAGAAAGAAAGCTCGGGGAGCAGCAATTTTAAAATCTGAGCTTCAGAGTACATCTATTAAAAACAAAGTAGAGAATGTCATTAGCATGAACAAGCTAATTTTATGGTTAATATTTAGGGACCAAGTAACCTAATCTGAAACACTGGTCATAAAGAAGTTTTGAAAGCAAACATTTGTAAAAAAAAATAAAAAATAAAAATCAAAGTTTCTTTGTGCCTAATTTGGAAAGACTAAAAATGCAAGATCAGATAATTAAGCTATTAGTAGTTCTCTCAGCTCTAAGCAGAACCATGAAAACTACAAATGTTGCATGATTTTAACACAAAAATCATAACATTTCCCATAGATCAGTGAAAGTGGGCCTCTGTTCACTCAGAAGGTTTCTGAACCTTTTGTGGATCTAGTCTGTTTTAAGATTTTAATGAGATTTGAAACCCAGGTGAGTTTCTTCAGGCTTTGGACTTCATTGTGAACATTTCACACAGCTCTAATATTTATTCCTGGGAGGAGAGAATTGTCTCATGCAGCTCGACAGCAATCCCAGTAAGGAGCTGCAAAAGAGTTCAATCCAGTTCTCCTTGGAAAATTTGGTGGAAGCGATGATTTTAAAACAAGGAATGGATAAAAGATGTTTGCATAACACAAGACAATGTGTCCTTTTCCCTTCACTTTTGCTCAAGTTTCTAACAGCATCTGATCCAGAAGCACTCAGAGACTCAAAAACTTAAATAACCCACAAATACAGATGTTATTGAATACAGTTAGGATCAGAAGCAAAATGTACCACATATTAGAATGGTACCAGAGAACAAGCTTCTGCCCACTTTACAGAAGAGAGGTCCAGATGAGTTCCTGGACTTTGGCCTGCTTATCCATACAGAACTTGAACTGCAAAAGTTTGGAGATTTTGCCATCCCTAATTAACATGGTGGGGACCAGAGATGTGAGACACAGCCCACCACCCTCCACCCAGCAAAAAAAAAAAAAAAAAAAAAAGTGTGAAGCCACAATATACCTGTGCTTTATACCTGAGAAAACTAGTCTGAAGATGGAGTGGGAAGTAAAACCTCAAACTCTTTAAAAATAAAAATGTAAAGGAAAGTTTCTGTCTCTCCTTTGAAGTTTTGCAGCAGGGAAAGCTGGGTTTGGTTGGTTTATGTTACCCTTCTGCCAGGTGGAGCCAGCAGCAACAATGGCCGGGTTAAGTATCATGGGGTTCCTTTTCACCAATACAACACAAAACTGGCTCGAGCCCCCACCCAGTGACCTGGGACAATTACACACCAACCCCTAGGTGCCTCTAAGAGGCAATACTTCCCCTCTCACAAGCACAAAGTCTGAGTTCAGCAAAAATGTTTAATAAAAGCATGGAATTAACTCAGCATTAATTTGCAAAAACACAGCAACTAGGGTTCATAAACACAAACCATGAGCAAAAGACCCACCCCTAAGTAAGTTGGGCAGTGTCCTTTTCCCCTCAGGGTCTTAAGTCCAACAAACAAAAAGTCCCTTTAATGTGCGCGTCCCTTCTCTGCACCCCACTCACAGTTGCTACCTTGGCCAGTGCAGCCCCAGAGTTCTGAGGTTCATCCGCAGAGTTCACCTCCCACCTTGGGCGGAAGGTGGGATAAGGAGGCGCCTTACACGCTCCACTGCTTGGGCACTAGCTCATCGCCCTATCAGCTTCTCTGTGGGGCTCTGCTCTGGCCCTCTCCACAGCCACCCTCCTGGCTGCTCACCACACCTCTCTGCCAGTGGCCCTATTGGCCACTTGCTGCGCCTCTCCATCAGCCAAGATGTCTTCACGGCCCACCACTTAACACACTGTCAGTGATTTCAGCAGTTAGTGGGGGAGCCTCACTGCTGGTCCACACTGAGCAGTCTCTTGCAATAGAGACACTGTCCCAAAGTAGGTCTAATACTACTAGGTCTCTGCAGTATGTAACAAGACTCTTAACTGAGTCTAAATTAGCTCTTTTATTATACCATGGAGAGTGGAAAGGTCAAATTGTGTCTATGGCCCTTAAACCAGGCCCACACCACCAGCTACCTGCCCCCACTCTATCTCTCAACTTATAGGCTTTGGAACCCATGTCCCCTGCCTAGCAAGTGCCATTCAGTTGAGGGTGAGTCCCTCCATTGGGGTATGCCTGGTACAGTTCTGCTGCCTTCGGTTCACACAATAAGGATAACAATCCTTTATTACTCCTGACCCAATAAGCAAAAGGAGACTGGGATCCAACACCAGCCACAAGTGATCACTTGGGCAAGCAATCCCATCATGCTGAGCACGTAGGCAGGGTGGCTGTGAGAAGCAAACAAGATCAGCTCCTTTCCACAGCTCACCACTAGATGTCAGGGGAGAGCTCATTCAGACTCTGCTTACATCTAGGTAATAAGCAGTAGTGTGTGTACACTTAACTTAAGCAGAATTCATGGCATGATAAGGACAAAAAGAAACTCCAGGGACTAATTGCTTCACTGCAGGGAACTGATGCTTCTTAAATTGCTCAGCACCTGGATTTTAAATCAGCCCCCACTCACTGCTAATTAATGCTGATGCTCAGTTGCACTTGGTAGCAAAACTGACAGAAAGGGAGTGTAAAAATTTGGGCTATAGATGATTATACTGAAAATCAAATAAATAGACGAATGCAGCAAAAGGCTAACACAGGAAACTCTGTAAATATTTTCTCCTAACTTTGTTTTCACTGTATATTATGGACCTCATTATAGCTTGATTTTTCCATTATGATGACTAAGAGCAAGTGGCATTCCCACCCTATTTCAAATGACCTTACGAAGTGTGTGTCAACTTCAAATTTATCTCCTCTTTGGGGCTTGGCATACTTGATATCTCAAATAGTAATAAAAGGACCTAATAAACCTCACGCACTTTCAAATTTTGCTAACACAACAAACTTTTGGTCAGCTTCCCACGCAATGCCCCATCTGTTGATAATTTCAGGGTTTAAAGTGGGGTTACAGCAGAACCACAACTTCCAAAATGGAACCCTGTTTCTTATTCAGTACATTCTCGCTGTGGGTATATTTGAGTCCTATCAATGAGCTTTGAGGACTGAACCAGCTTTGAGGCTCTTGAGTTGTACATTAAGCAAGTTAAATATGGAGGTCAATGGAGGAGAATAAACATAAACACATACATTGTTACATAATATTACAGTCAGTTTGCTAGCTATAACGTCAGTAATTCTGGCAAAACATATGCAACTCTTACGGTCTAGTTTTCAAAGGTGCTGAGCACCTGCAACCCCAACTGAAATCACAGCCCTGAAAAATCAGACACATAGTGACAGTACTCAAAGTGTGGATATGGGGGGAGGGGTGTAAGGGGGTCATAAACCCAGCAACAGACATTTTTTAAAAATTAATGCTGGTCGCTTGAGAGGTGGCCTTTAGCACAGTCTTACCAAAGTTGCTGTTCCCAGATTATGATCGGACTCCCCCTCACCCTGCGTGCACATACATACTTTTTTCAGACCACTTCAAGCACTGTTTAATAGCCAGGAATATCTGAATGACTCCTCCATCATCTGCTCACCGAAAAAATAAACCAAAGAGCAAACAGGATAGCAAATGAGTGAGCAGGCTCACTCAATTGGACCATCCAGGATATGAAGCACTGACTAACTCCAAGTAAAATAGAGGCAGATTATCAATCCAAATACTTAAATCTTTCAGAGATTAATAAATACAAGGATGATTCAGAGAAGATAAACGTTGACAACTCTTTAGAAACAACGATCTCAGACAAGTACTGTACCAATGTCATATAATATCAAAAATAAGAAAGAGTCAAAAGATCAAGTAGGAGGAATATTCAATATGAATTAAATGAAAGGCACATCTCTATGCACAGAATAATGACTTAAATGAGTTTTTTATCACACAAGCCAGTACATTGTGAAATATAAGGAGAGGAGGGCATGGGGAAGGATTTACATAGAGAAATAGAAGTCCATGGTTATGGGAAGATTTGTGTGCACAACTAAGTGGAAAAACGGGGACCCAGGGAATTATAAACCAGTCGGCCTACTTGGAAAGGTACTGAACAAATTATTAAACAATCATTTGTAAGCACCTACAGGTTTTATAGGATTATAAGGAATAGCCAGCATGGATTTGTCTCGAACAAGTCCTGTCAAACCAGGCTAATTTCCTTCTTTGGCAGGGTTACGGGTCTGGTGTATAGAAGGGAAGTAGTAAACATGATAAATCTTGATTTTTAGTAAGGCTTTTGATATAGCCCTACATGACATTCTCATAAGCAAACTCGGGAAATGTGGTCTAGATGAAATTACTATATATTGGGTGCAAAACAAGTTGAAAGACCATACTCAACAAGCAGTTATCAATGGTTCACTGTCGGACTGGAAGAGCTAAATTAGTGGGGCTCTATAGGGGTCAGGCTTGTATCCGGTACTTGTCAATATTTTCATTGATGACTTGGATAATAGAGTGAAGAATATGCTTATAACATTTGCAGATGACACCAAGCAGGTAGGCAGTGCAAGCACTTTGCAGGACAGGATTAGAATTCAAAATGACTGTGACAAATTGGAGAATTGGCCTAAAGTCAACAAGATGAAATTCAATAAAGAAAAGTGCAAAGTACTTCAATTAGGAAGGAAAAAAATCAAATGCATAAGTACAAAATGGGAAATAACTGGATAGGTGGGAATGCTGCTGAAAAGGATCTGGAAGGTATAGCAGATCACAAATTGAATATGAGTCAAAAGCATGATCCAGTTGCAAAACAGGCTAGTATTATTCTGGGGTATATTAACAGGGGTGTCATATGTAAGATACAGGAGGCAATTGTCCTGAGCTACTCAGCACTAGTGAGGCCTTAGCTCGAGTACTGTGACCAATTCTGGATGCCACACTTTAAGAAAGATGTGGACAAATTGGAGAGAGTCCAGAGTAGAGCAACAAAGATGACAAAAGGTTTAGAAAACTGGACCTATGAGGAAAGGTTAAAAAAACTGGGCATATTTAGTCCTGAGATAAGAAGACTGAGGGGGACCTGATAACAGTCTTCAGATATGCTAAGGACTATTATAAAGGGGATGGTGATCAATTGTTCTCCATGTCCACAGGTAAGACAAGAAGGAATGGGCTTAATCTGCAGCAAGGGAGATTTAGGTTAGATATTAGCAAAAGCTTTCTAACTATAAGCGTAGGTAAGCTCTGAAATAAGTTTCCAAAGGAGGATTGTAGAATTCCCAACACTGGAGGCTTTTAAAAACAGGTTGGACAAGCATCTGTCGGGGTGGTCTAGGTTTACTTGGTCCTGCTTCAACGCATGGGCTGGACTTGATGAGATCTCAAGTTCCCTTCCAGCCCTATATATAATTTCTATAATTGATGTATGGTAAGAAATAGAAAAACAGAGAAAATATCAGCATATAAAAAAATAACTATTTTGACAAGGGCTTGTCTACACTGGCAATTAGCAGCGCTGCAACTGAAAAAACACCCCCCCGAGCGCAGCAAGCTGCAGCGCTATAAAGCGCCAGTGTAGACAATGCCCAAGCGCTGGGAGCCACTCTCCCAGCGCAGGTAGCTATGCCCCTCATAGAGGTGGGTTTTTTAGAGCCCTGGGAGAGCTCTCTCCCATCACTGTGCTGTGACCACACAAGGCACGTTAAAGTGCTGGAGCGTTGCCAGCGTAGACTAGCCCTTGCAAGTCTTTAGGGTATAAGTCTGAGAGCTTAATAAATATGAGTTATACAAAAGAACCCTGTGTGTATGGAGCCTATATATAAGTAACAGACACAAACGGCAAAATAATAATGGGCCTCTCTCATGGGGTCACCATCTCAGAGCACCCCCTCACAGCATGGGGAGGCTCTGCAAGTAACCCATCCTCAGTTTCCCCTACTCAGGGCTCCTCATGACTATTTCTCCAACACTCTTAGGCTAATACCTTCCATTTTGCAGGGTAATTTATTAATATCACACCTCAAATCACAACACAAAGCTCAATACCATAATTGAAAAGATTCAGGCTCCATTTTCTCCTGTGACTCCAGGCTCTTTGTCTTCTCAAGCATCCTTCAGATGGCTTTCAGGCTCTCCCCCAGAGTCCACTCCCAGAGTTCAAAAGATCAAACAAAGCAATAAGGCAAACAGCATCCATTCCTCCCAGGCTTGATGAAAGGTTCACATTCCTGCTGGGTACTTTCCGTCTCCCTGCCCCTTGAATGGGACAGTGATCACGGGGTGCTCCCCTTGGCCTGCCCCTTGCACCAAAGACGACTCCTCCCACTACTCAGGCCTTCTGGCTTCTGGCCTGTCTCCCTATTCCCATACTCCCTTGCTCACTCTCAGGCTGTGAGAGCCCCATGTCTGTGCGCTCTCTGCCTCTTTCCTAACTCTCAGACTTGACTCACCCAGTCTCCTTCCCTCTGGGGCCCACGTGTCTTCTCTTAAGCCCAACAGGGGCTCAGCTGACTAGTCTCAGGCACACTCTTTCCCTCTTAACAAGCCAATGCTACCCTGCCACAGTCATATTTTTTTCTGTTACTTCAGTGCACATCAGGAATAACTCCAGCCATGGGTCCCGTTCTGATCCCATTTATGCTCATGTAACCAAACTGCCTTCAAGGGAGTTACTCTTGCTTTGCACCAATCATATTCAGATAAGAAACCAACTTCCCCTGTGTTCCAGATGGAGTTTCAGAGCAGGCAGATGACCTTCAACCAATTCTCCTGTGAAAAATGGGGAATTCATTGGCCTTAGGATCTACTGTCCAACTGAGGTAGAGAAGGTCAAAGAAATGGCTGCTGGGAAGTACATAAGAATGGCCATGCTGGGTCAGACCAATGGTCCAACTAGCCTGGTATCCTGTCTTCTGACAGTGGTCAGGGCCAGGTGCTTCAGGGGAAATGAACAGAACAGGGCAATTTTTCAGTGATCCATCCCCCGTCATCCAGTCCCAAATTCTGTCACTCACTCATCTATTTAAAATTTCCCTGACTTTTAAGGCAGTGAGTTGTGGAAATCTGAATAGCAATCACACATTCAGATAAACTTTATCTGCAATACAGCAGGCTCACCAATGTTAAGTTTGAGTGTTAAGAAGTGACTATGTCCAAGGACCCCACATGTATGCTATTAACCTAGCTAAAAGTGTGCATCTCTAGGGGTCAGACCCAGAGCCCACTGAAATACTTGAGATTCTTTCTATTAATTTCCATGGGCTTTGGAGAAGGCCCTAGACTTTAAAAATTATGGATTGGACATGTTCACTATGCAATTTCCATATGTTCCCAGTTAACTCAAAAACATTTGTTTCACCCTTTGCACTGTTCCTCCATGTGAGCTAATCACTGATTGATGCTAGCTTTCACACTTCCACCATTTTCCAGGTAACCAAGTTAGGGAAAAAAGCAACTGAGCATTTTTTTCTAAATATGGGGGAAAGTGTAATTATTGTTCAGACTTAACTCATAATGGGTCTGATCTAATGATCACTGAAGTCAATCAGGGGTCTTTCCATTTGCTTCAAGAAGCATGTGGCTGGCCCAAGTTTTGCACAGGCTGTAGGGCAAAAAAAAAAAGACTGAAAAAATTGGACCCTGTACAGAAAGTTACACACCAACAGCTGAGTATTTTGAAAAGGTCGGATGGGGCAGAACAGAATTATAATGGAAACAATTTTGCAGCTATAACTATAAAACGTAAAGACACTTTGAACTGTTATACTTTTATTTCTCTGCAATTATTTCTTTTTTACAGGGAACGCTCAGAAACCTCAAAAGCAGCAAGTAAAATAATAATGCCCCGAATGCTGAACGAAAGGTGCAATGAGATGTAAAGTCAGATATGTCCATGTTCAGTGCACACACCTTTTTACCCAGTGTACTGGACAGTAAGAATATAGTGCAGAGGGGGTCTAAAACTTACTTCCATCCAGTGCAGAAGACTACACCCCCATAATAAAATTTTCAAGAGTTGGCTAATTTGGAGTGTTTCACTTTGGGGGTGAACCGTAGACACCTGGGAGATGATTTCTAGAAGTTCCATGCACCTACAAATCCAACTGAAGTCAATAAGAGCTGCAGGTGCTTGGCGTCTCTGAAAATTAGGCCTAGGGTGTCTCAAGTATTTAGGCACCCAAAAGCAAAGGCAACCAATGGCCAAAACTAAAGGCCATTTTAGACACTTTGGCTTTTAGCCTTTCTTGTGCCCATGCATAAATGCAAAATTTTCATTCATTGCCGAATGGACCAAGGCTTGAATCTTTTGTTTCCACGATGTGCTACAGTATCAGAATTAACCTATCATGGTGGTTTCTTTGTTTTAAATCACAGGATCATGTGACCTGGCTTCAGTCAGTGCCTGGGCAGTCAGTAGAATTTGGGATTACAGTGTATTAGCCAGTGCAGCGATCAAAGGTGTAAGACCATTTAGGTCAACCAAATGGATTTGTTTTGCCAGCCCAAGCTATACATACACACACACATGTGTGTACATATAAAACCATCTGTATACCTATGAGGGGCCACACACAATTTTATAATATATAAAAATTATGCACACATATTGAAAAATATATTGATATTGATTTGTTTATTTCTTTCATTTTTTCCCTTTTACAGCCCCATGCTGAGCTTGAAGAGATAACAAGGACTCAGTCACATTCACAGCCTCAGCATAAAAGAGCCCAAAAAGAATAATTTAAGCTTCTCTTGAGTGAGATCATTTAATGAATCTTCTAGATGTTAAGAGGTTTTATACGCTTTTTTTTTAAAATCATTTCCCAAATGCAGTGCCATGATATTGCCTCTGAGAGCTAAAAGATAAAGTGATACACATATGCTGAACACATGGATATGAAGGCAGTGGTTACCTTGGCAACGACAACCATGTAAAAGCCTTCCTTTGCTAAATTAGAACACTGAATATTGGAGAAAGTATATTTTTCAGTCTTGCTTGTAAGATAAATTATTATATTTTATTCCCATGTTTTCAGACTCTTAGCCTTGTTGTAGTTAATCCATGCTTGGTTTATCTCAAAGTTGTAAGTCGCACCCAATCTTGTAGCACTGATGTCCTATTGATTTCTTAATTCAGCTCTTTTTTTTCTCTAATCCAAATAAAGTTGCAGATGTATTTAGACAGAATGAGCTTCCCTCCATACTCTACTTTTTATTTTTAATTATTGTTGTTACTATTATTAATTATTAACCCAGACCATACATTGCAATATATTTAAAAATAAACTTTACTTCCTTTGAAAGGTTTATTGGCAAAACACTCCTAAATATAAAGATGCATTTTACATGAATATACTATAGAGAGATGTATTTTAAAGCAATTGTGGGTAACCTTTTCAAAAGCACCTAAGTAGTTCAGGAGCAGAAATCCAAATCAAAGTCAGCTTGTGCTCCCAAGTCACTTAGGTGCTTTTGAATATCCAAAGGTTGTTCCTCTCCTAACTCAACCACCTAGAGAGAATAAGGTAAGATAAACAGATACAATGCAAGTGGGAAAAGAGAGAGTGGGGAAGAGGAGGATCCTTGATTCCACCCCTCCAGAGTGCTGGCCACAGGGAGTAGTCTACTGCTGGCCAAGGGCAGTAGCTAATTACTGCCCCCTTGGAGCAAGATGGGAACCAAGGAACAAATTTATGCCTTTTACAGTCACAGAATTCATTCCCCATTGTGTTCCTGGAACAATGTAACTATGAGCTGCCCCTTCCTCAGGACAAATTTGAGGTTACTATGTAGGCTTTTAAAACCAAGTATAGGCATCAATTCACTAAAATTTGTATTAATGCTTCCATCTTATGATCATGTAAATTACTTATGATAATCCTGCTTCTGTTTTGTATGATATAAACAGCAGCTATGATAATCTCACATTATTTATGATGCTATCATTCATTCACGGACGTGTTAAAGTACCATATTAGCATGTACATTCTGGCCAGCTTGATTTGTTGATGGACAAAGGAATAACAGGGTTATGTCTTTTAACTTAATTGCCAGATTTACATTTTTACCTTAATTGTTTATTGTATTGTAATTTGCTTTCATTATGTTCTACAGCATCCCAAGTGTCTTGGGAGGGAGATGCTTTATGAATACAATTATAGTATGCTAATTATTAATTATTATTAATAAGTTTAAGTCACAAAATCATGGTTACAGAATCATCCTAATTATGAGTTAGATAAGCCTGAGACATGTTTTAACTGCTTTGTTATTTCATATCATAGCTAGACAGACAGAGGGTCATCGTGTCCAGCCATGGCCCTTAGACAACTCAAAGACACACCAGCTAGGGGGCTTAAACATAAGGAAAAAATGCACACCGATTTATAAAGATTACTGCAATAATGAGCTGCAGGCAGATCCCCATGCAGCCCAGAGTATCCACTTTGAGGCTGGAGTGGGCAGGATGTGGCTAGCCCCCTCTAGCTGCATGGAGGTACCATGTAGGCCTGGGGAAGTGTTCCATCCACAGATGTGTAGGAGGTGCACCTGCCTGATGTCACAGCTCTTACATAAGAGAACCTCAGTGTGGGCAAGTGCCTATGGGAGGCCTATGTACAGGGAGTGGTCATGGCAAGGGGGCCTCAGCAGAGAGAGTATTGCCTATAATACACTTTGGTACCTCAACAGAGATGATGTTATCTGAGGTGGGTCTTGGTACCTCTGTGGAGATGGTGTTCCCTGTGGTCAGGCCACACTAGAGATGGCACTAATAATCAGACTTTAGTGAAGTAAAGAAGATGTTGTCTCTGATGAGGCCTTACCACCTATGCAGGGAGGGAGGGTTGGTACTAGGGCTCATTTTGAGGCCTCAATGCCTGAATGGAGAAGGTGAAGCCTCTGAGCCTCCACCGATTTAAAGGGAACCATGCTCAGCAGTAACAGCCTGCCTGTCCCATATGCCTGCCGGGTTGTTCATTCTTGATAAAGCTGCAGCCTTGTTTTCTCCCCTGAAACAAGTCTGTGTTGCTCACTCACGGAGTTCAGCTGGCAGCACACAATGCCATCAGATTTTGCGATACAAGCATAAAATTTGGCAAGGATGATGTGTGAATGTATAATAAGTATCAGTTTAAGACTTTCTTATTTCCAATTTTTCATCAATTAGAAGCCATTTATAAATCTTGTTTTGCCAGTGTATTTACTTGATCAGACTTACTATTATTATGCCATTTAACCCAGAGTTAACCCTTTGTGACTACGAGGCTCAATTACTGTAATTTCCATCCACCAGTGCTCATCTGCTGATTGTAGATCGCACAGAATGCAGCAACAAGTCTGCTGGCACATTTGAGGCACAGTAAGATATGGGACACAGGCTATATAAGTTGACCATATGCTTACGAAAGGAAGGTGTGCAGGGTAACAAAATCTGAAAGCAACAGCTCAGATCAAGATTTTAAAGGTCTCTGTAGGTCAAAAGAAATCCTGGGGGCTACTATAGACTGTCACTTACAATAACCAATGCAATTGAGACTAAGCTGGAGTTCCATGCTCATCAGAATAATTAGTGCCAGCTTCCTGCTAGAATTGTAAAAGCAACAGCTGTTAATTCATCTTAAAAGCTCTTCAGAGAATCTCTTCCTACCCCTACACTACATAGAAATTTTAAGTACATTAATAGCTGTTAGCTTCCACCAGTCTGAAAATCAGAAGTACCAATGTTTGTATATACGATCAACATTTGATATAATCATATGGTAGCAGAAAAAGCTGCCCAACCATAAACTGCATACTGTTTGTGCTTTTTATTTATTTTGCACTTATACTGTGCTTTTCATCTAAGGATTTAATATAGCTTTGCAACACTAATTAACCCTCAAAGCCCCACTGTAACCTGGTTAAGTAGCATTAATACACACCAATTTGTTTATCCAAGGTCAAACAACAAATTAGTGGAAGAGTTGAAAATACATCCCCAGGTTCTAGATTCCCTGTTGTCATCGTAATCATGGCAAATCCCAAAGGGACATTGCTTCCTTGGAGATTGAGTACCATTCGGATTGATCTCGGGCTAGGTCTTTAAGGTGGTCTACCTGGATATTCCGTTTATGTCCATCACTGACCTTCTTTTCATGCCACTGAAGCTTTTGGTGATCACCAGCTGTGAAGCAGCATTCCTTTGTAAATGTGCTTTGGAATTCATAGGTCTTCCATCCTAATAATATATTGGTACTAATAAAGCCTCTGAAACTGAACTAGTGCTTATGGAGGGGGTAGCTGGGTTCAGCTTTGAATATCCTAATTTCTGATCTTGCTTTGCTTATAACTACTGAAGAACACTGAAGCAATCCTCTTCTCCTTTTACACCCCCCACGGTACCTGAGAGGAGGAATTTATCTCCATGAATTGTGCTTAAAGTAGTTTTTTAACACCTATTTTTATATTCAACTAGTTTATTAGAAATGGCCTTAAATTTCTGTTTACTACTTTTGTTGATGTCTCAATGTTCTATTTAATATTCTACGCAATAATTCTCAATCTGTATTTCTTTCATGAGCACATTCTTTTTGCCAGTTCCACAGAGAATAACTGGAAACATAACAGGTCAACAATTTCTACCAAAGAACAAAACACTATTCCTGAGTGAAAATATGAACAGGCCACTGTACTGTTCAAAAGGGCAGAGCAACACTAGAGACTATGAGAATGATTCTGGTCTCCTTTATACCAACATCATTCCAACTTCAGAACATTGCTTCTGGTTTACACTTCAGAAAGAGATGTTTTCCGGACAATATCGTCCTCATTCATAGATATTTAGGTCAGAAGGGACCATTATGATCATCTAGTCTGACCTCCTGCACAACGCAGGCCACAGAATTTCACCCACCACTCCTGCAAAAATCCTCACACCTATATCTGTGCTATTGAAGTCCTCAAATCGTAGTTTAAAGACTTCAAGGAGCAGAGAATCCTCCATCTCTATTCCTTCTCTGAAAAGAAATGGCTTCTAAAGCTAGCCAGCCTAAATGCCTCATAAAAGAGCCTTCTTTTGGGAAATTATTTAAATCACCAGAGTTGGTCCCTCAAGGCTTCCCGAACAAGTCTGCATTGGGCTTTGCTGTAGTCAGGGAGACTGCTCTGCCAATCCTGGTATTGGGTGTTTACACCCTACTGCAGTTTAATTTAAACTTGTTTATGTGCTTAATTGCCCCCACAGTCCGGCTAGTGGAAGCATTCGGCATATGCATCCAGGATTAACCCAGAAGTCACCTACTACAGGACAGGCCCAACAAAGAAAATAACAGAATGCCACTAGCCATCACCTTCAGCCCCCAACTAAAACCTCTCCAACGCATCATCAAGGATCTACAGCCTATCCTGAAGGACGACCCATCACTCTCACAGACCTTGGGAGACAGGCCAGACCTTGCTTACAGACAACCCCCCAACCTGAAGCAAATACTCACCAGCAACCACACACCACACAACAGAACCACTAACCCAGGAATCTATCCTTGCGACAAAGCCCGTTGCCAACTGTGTCCACATATCTATTAAGGGGACACCATCATAGGGCCTAATCACATCAGCCACACTATCAGAGGCTCGTTCACCTGCACATCCACCAATGTGATATATGCCATCATGTGCCAGCAATGCCCCTTTGCCATGTACATTGGCCAAACTGGACAGTCTGTACGTAAAAGAATAAATGGACACAAATCAGACGTCAAGAATGATAACATTCAAAAACCAGTCGGAGAACACTTCAATCTCTCTGGTCACTCAATTAGAGACCTAAAAGTGACAATTCTTCAACAAAAAAACTTCAAAAACAGACTCCAACGAGAGACTGCTGAATTGGAATTAATTTGCAAACTGGATGCAATTAACTTAGGCTTGAATAGAGACTGGGAGTGGATGGGTCATTACACAAAGTAAAACTATCCCCTCCCCCCCCCTCCCCCCCGTTCCTCAAACGTTCTTGTCAACTGCTGGAAATGGCCCACCTTGATTATCACTATAAAAGGTTTTCTCCCCCCCTCCCCCACCCCGCTGTCTTGCTGGTATTAGCTCACCTTAAGTGATCACTCTCCTTACAGCGTGTATGGTAACACCCACTGTTTCATGTTCTCTGTGTATATAAATCTCCCCACTGTATTTTCCACGGAATGCATCCGATGAAGTGAGCTGTAGCTCACAAAAGCTTATGCTCAAATAAATTTGTTAGTCTCTAAGATGCCACAAGTACTCCTTTTCATTTTGATTAATTCAATGTTGATGTTTAGAGCTGGTTTAAAACTTTTCAACAGAACACTTTTCCATATGAAAACACAATTTCCTTGACACTGAAGCAATGTGCAGGAATGTTTCCAATTTTGATGACATTTTTGATGAGAAAAACTTAAAGTGATTTTCTTGCTGATTTAAATAACGTCAAATCATTTCATTTATGTAATGTCAAAGGTTTTCTTTCCAACTTTGTTTTGATGCATTTTGTGTCAACTTTTATATTATATTAAACTATTAATTTTATATTCTATTGAATAGAATATAAAAAGTCTAAATGAAACAGTTCAATGTTCTTGAAGCAAAACAGTTTAATATTATCTAAATGAAAACTTTTGATTGTTCTGAATCACAATTTTTCGGAATTTTCATTCTGTGAGAAATTTTCTTCCAATTCAGTTGTTTTTTAAAATTTTTCCTGTGGAATGGAAATTCCAGTTTTCAACCAGCTCAGTTCACGTTAGCTTTGCAGTTCAGCTTTACGGCAGAAAAGAGTAGGAAGAGAGCAGTTAGCTGAATGGCTGGTGGTGTGTTCAGAAGTTATAACTACAAGCGATATGCATTCATTAACAGGCAGGTGAGAGGCACTGATCTCGCAATTATCGGAGTCACATGTAGCATGTTTGCATATTGAAGGTTTCTACCTATCCTTTGTAATATATGCAATTTATTTGTAAGTGTGCATTTCATCTGCACATGGCCAAGCTATTCTGTCTTTGCTCATATCTGACACATGCTACACATATATTGGGGGGAGGGGAGCAGGAGGGTAAGAGAGAGAGTTAGTTGTTTTAAAATAGTTATGCAATAGGTTAACATAACCTATATCAGTTTTGCTAAGGTCATCGATACTCTGTCATCCCTTAGCAACTGCTGAATCAATCCCTACAATATTATTTAGTGCTTTCTCCAGCTTACTGTTACATGTAGCAAGCAATGGGATACCACCACTTTACATCTAGGAGGATTCTCTGGGCTTCAGCCTAAATTTTCCTTTTTTTAAATTTCATCCCATTACTCCTGGCTCTACTTTCTTGTGCTGCATAAATAATTCCACTGAACTGTTGGTGTTACTCCCCACAGATATACATAGAGGATAATCAGTCCCTTTTCTATCTCCATCCTAACAGTCATTTCTTGACCACACTGTAAACACTGTAATTATCATATTACATCTCAGGCTGATTCTCCACTGCCTGGTACTTTGTGCATTGTGGCAGCATTCCAGGCAGTGTGGTCTAAAGGGTAGGGCACTGAACTGGGACTCAGGAGATTCTCAGCCCTGCCTCTGACCTGCTGTATGACAGCTGGGAAATCACTTCATCACTCTGTTTCCTTTCTCACCTTTTGTCCCTCTTGTCTATTTAGATGACCAAGTCAGGGCAGGGACTGTATATCACTATCTGTTTGTATAGCACCTAGCACAATGGGGGCCCAATCTCATTGCTGCTGCTGGAATATGAACGGCAGTAATTTGTCATCATTGTGTACCCACTTTGCTCATGTATAAATGACAAAGCAAGGTTCAGGGCAGTGAAGAATTAGGCCATTTAGATACATACATAGCTCATATTGCACTCACTACATTTTTAAAAATAAGTACAATAGATTACTGTACATGGTTTAAAAACATCCACCACACTGTTCCTTATCTAATCTCCCTCTGTAAGCCAACATGCTTACTTTAGATAATATGTTATGAAAATGAATACTTTATATCTATTGGAGTTTTTTTGTTTGTTTGTTTGTTTTTTTGTTATACAGAAGAACTTCCCTATAGACCTCCCTAATATAAGCTTTTTGGTGCCAGTAAAGGGGATATTACTACCAAAATCACTTCAGCAGGCCAGCCCTTGGGAGAATGCTTTCAAGACGTTAGGATTTCAGTAGAATGAGAAAAGATCAAGTAATAATAAAACTAAAAAGACCTATGAGTCTTAATGGGAAAACCTTGTAATTAATGTTTTAGTTCGATGGTAAATTCTTAATCTTACAAACAAGGTTTGAAGAGTTTAAGTATGTATAATTGATATTGCAGTCTGGAGAGTGTATCAGATCTTCTTAATCCCCACTTTTTGTCTTCTGCATTTTAAATAATTCAAGGACTTTGAAACGCTGGAGTCCTTTCTTTATGTTGTAAGACATTTCACTCCATGGGGTTTCCAGTTTAAGGTTCCCTCTATGTGTACTGCAAGAAAACCTTTTATTTAAGTCTTAAGATGAACATAAAATAAAACTACAAGCTTCACGCACAGACTCACCCCCATCCCACCCCCCCAAGAGTGTACCTTTATGGCGTTTGGACTAAATATTGCTCAGCTACATCTGCTGTTCCAGTGGGCATTCTGGCTGGACTCAAAGTTTTCAACAATACATGGCTCCCATCTGTTTATATGGAAACTATAATGCACCAAGTGCTGGGCACATAAAGTTTGACAGGTAAACCCAATTTCCATTTCAATGATTTTAACCTGTAGGAGTATCCACCAAAGTCAGTAAATAGCAATCCCGGCCACGTGACATGGGTTAGTCTTTGATAACCCTAGCCCTAGTCACATGACTGGGACCAGGAAATTAAGAGCAGTCTTTTATCAGCACTCTTATGCAACTCATTTAGCCAGTGGTTAAATGCCATAAATTATTAAAATACTTACCCCAGTTCCAAAGGGATAATAAAATTCTCAGACCTTCTGGACCATTATAATAATGACAATCGTATAAGCATATAAGAAAGAGAAAACAGAATGCTCCCAGTGTGTATCTAAGACCAGAAAATAAACAAACCAATATTGTATTATATTGCACTGTTTGAGAAATGAGATTATGTATATAAGATGTGTCTTGTAATGGGTACTTGCACTGTCATTTCCTTATTTGGGGGTGATTAAACATATAATTCTAAATCTCATAATAGAATTCGTTTTGTGGATTAATTTATTAGCTTTGGCTGAACTCCTGAAATACTATTTATTTTTGTGTTACTGAAGCAACTAGAGGCCCCAGCCAAGATCAAAGCCCCATTGTGCCATGTGCAGCGCAAACATATTGTCAGAGACCGTCCCTGTCTCAAAGAGCTCACAATGTAAATGGACAAGACAGACAAAGGTTGGGAAAGAATAGGAATTCGGGTCTTCTGAATCATAATCAGTGCTCCATCCTCCAGAAACAGCTACACCCAGTTTGGACCTTTTACTTCTAAACATGATCTACTTTGTGTTTAACTGAAACTACATGGGGCATTTAGAGATCACTTAGGCTCAGGGTCCATTAGTCTTGCATGAAGGCTCTAGAAGACAAAACAATATGTGAAGTAAATTAGTTTGGGAGATGACTTAGATGTTGCACTTTATGACAAGCAGAATAGAAACTGAAGTTAAATACTGGGGAGAAAGGGAAAAGAAAGAAAAGGAGAGAGATACCAGATAAAGTCACTCATATCATATTTTAGCAACTGTGTGTAGCTGCTTGTTAGCAGATCTGCTTTCCAACAGCAAATAATAAAATTAAGCTTTTTGTGCTGTTAATGAAATGCAAATTAAAATTGGGTGCACATTAATGCAAAGAGTTTGAATATCCATTTAATCAGATCCTCCCTGCAGGGTCCAATGATAAAAATGACAGAAGAATTGCATTACTAATTCTGGACTTGTCACTTCTCGTATGTGCTTACCTTGTAAACGAACCGTACTGTGGCACCTGGCTGCTGGGCTGAAGGTTTATGTTGATTAAGGCTACAGGAGCTTGTGGGGTAACCCTCCTGGGGATGAAGCTCAGTCTGGGAAGCCTGAAAAGGGAGAGAGAGAGAGAGAGAGAGAGAGAGAGAGAGAGGCATTAATGTAAATTGAATCATTTGGCTGCTGAGATGCTCAAGGGAAAAAGAAAACATTCAAGAACATTATAGGGGTACCCAACTTGTGGCCTGTAGTGATAGTAGCATCTACAACTAGATAGCTGATCCAGGCCCAGGGCCTGAACTCTCTCTGTTAGATCAGCAGGGGAGACAAGTGCTGCCAAATTCATGTGAGAGCTGAATAATCTACCTTGTCTATTTTCCATCCTGGAACATGGTTACTGAAGCTCTGCCCCTTCATAGGCCTCTCTATTTCTTTACACCGCTCTCTTCTGCTTCACTTCTAAACCATACTGAGAGAAACTTTCCAAGAAATAAAAGGGCAAAGGCCTCTTTGATGTAGATTTTCTGTATTAATCCTTGTGACAAGAGGGCCCTTAACCCTATTTAATAGATAAAATGTCATGTGGCAGGGGAAGAAAACAGAAACTCTGAGGAGTGATGCCACATTCTATTATACTTCCTCACATGGTGACAGCCCAGCCTCATGAATGTTGATCCGTCATGATGGCTAAATGCATTCCCAATCTCGTAGCGCTGAAACTGCCCATTTGCATTTCTTCCGAAGTCACAGTCGTGCGACTCTGTTCAGATCAGTACCAACAGCTGGACTGGCTTCTAAGGGAACTCCTTTTACAGTGAAGTAGAATGAAAATCCCAAATTATTCCAGGTTTCAGAGTAACAGCCGTGTTAGTCTGTATTTGCAAAAAGAAAAGGAGTACTTGTGGCACCTTAGAGACTAACCAATTTATTTGAGCATGAGCTTTCGTGAGCTACAGCTCACTGTAGCTCACGAAAGCTCATGCTCAAATAAATTGGTTAGTCTCTAAGGTGCCACAAGTACTCCTTTTCTTTTTCCAAATTATTCCAGTTCATTATCATGAGAAGAAATGGCACTTCTGTTGAAGCAAATCCTCCCTCCTCCATGGACTTTCTTGGAGTGGACTGGTACAGTTTTGCTGAGCCAGCCTGGACAGGGCAGCTTAGTTCAAAGAGGAGTGGAAATGGGGAGGCAGTCATCCCAGCTACATCCACTTTGCCACTTGAAGTGCCACAAAGTGGCTCTAAAAGCTGTGTATCTAGACAGAGAAGAATTTCCTCCAGGACAGGCACTGCTGACAACAGCTATATGGCTGCTTTTCAAGGACCCCCTCACAAGCCCTGGCTCAGAGGCCATGCCCCGGGCATGAGAGGTGTCCAGAAGCGGAACCACACCATGCAGAGATTCTAGACAGCTCCCGGGACAACTCCAGCAGGTCACTGTAACTTAAATAGGCCCCCAAGGCTTTCTTAGTTATGCTGGGGGCCTCCCGAACCCCGGCCGTATTCCAGGATCTGGAAGGTGCATAGGTGAGTTAAAGCCACTTTAGCACACCTCCCTGAGTGGGGTTCTGTGCTGCACCCATTAGGGTACGTCTACACAGTAGCTGGGATTGTAATTCCTAGTGAAGGTGGACATATGCTTGCTAACTCTGCTCAAGCTAGCGTGGTAAAAACAGCAGTGTGGCCATGGCAGCAAGGTGGAGGCTCAGGCTAGCCACCCGTGTACAATCCTGCTGCGTAGGTACCTATGCTGCCATGGCCATACTTCTATTTTTATGTGCTAAGCTAGCAAGTGTATGCCTATCTGCACTGGGAATTACACCTCCCAGCTACTGGGCAGATGCAGCAAAGAACCTCACCATCAGAGGCACACCTACCAACAATTAAGGTAGAGTAGCCTCTGCAGAAAGGCACTGCTGCCACTACAGAGTTTCGAGGATGGGGATCACCTAGGCAAAGGAGGTGTGTTTGTGTGTGTGTGTGTATGTGTATGCAAACACTGTCTGCTCCTGTGGCCTTCTTCACCAGTTCATCACTAGATGCCACAGAAGAGCTCATTCAGACACTGCTTATATAGACTTGTCGGGTCAGATCCTGACATGGTTGCTTTGTGATGCTCATGTGGCACAAGGGAGCCGTATTGCTTGCCTAAGTGGCCAACTGGGATTCCCATACCTGATGATTTAGAGCTGGCATATGCATTTCTTCACCCTCACCTTTAAGAACTCCCAGCATAAGGGGCATGCCAAGGTGGGCGTGGGGGGAGGGAAACGATGTGTCTCAAGTACACTGCACTCCACTGATCCCAGGCTTCTAAACCAGCCACCGCTGCAGGCAGCCATAAATTAGGCTGCTCTAACACACTCTGGGATATTAACCAGCCCAGCTCCATGTTGGGGATGAGGGAAGCAAAAAGAGGGATTAGAGCCATCAGCATCTTGTTTGGGTCCCATGTATAGCGCAGCCTCAGGCAGACCTTAGGATCAGATCATCAGGAAATTGTTCTGTTGAAAAAACAAAACAAAAAGTTGCTATAAAAAGTTCCTTTCCATTGAGGATCTAACATTAAGCATGAACCTGGCATTTCAAAGTCACAATTCAGGCTGGAATTCATAGCATTGTGTCTAGTTACTGCACAGAGTTGAATCCAGCATCTCATACTCTTCCATGATTTCCATCACATTTGCTGCAAATACCTCCCAGAGAGAATGCTGTGTGAATTAAAGATACAGTCAGCGCGGTTTTTAACTCTAACTCTCTACTCTTGCTTGAGAACTTTAAGTCTAACATTTAATCCTACATAGACATAAGTTTTGTATCTGCATTTCATTGTGCTTTTGTGTATGTGTGTGTGTGTGTTTTATTTATAGGTTACCTAATGTATGATACACATTTTAAAAAACTCCTTAATTACAGGTCAGATAAATACATAATTACAGACCTTATGAAGAAAGTATTATTTACTCACTAAACTGTAATTACAATCTTTTCATACAGTGTATTATTTACTGGATTGTCCATAATGGCTTTTTTAGAGCTGATTGTGTGAAAGTCTGTTTATAGTATTTTTTTTCGTTCAAGGGTCATTGATCAAATAGAGCATAACAACTTTCTAGAATGCATTTTTGTCTGTCAGTTTCAGTTTTATGCAATAGGTTCTCTGAGCCAGGATGATAAAAATCAGAATTTTTTTAATCAGATTTTTTTCACTTACATTGGAAATTTTATTTAAATTAAATACATTTTTTAAAAATAAACCTATTTAAAATTAAATTTGAAATTAAGATAATCTATATTAAGGCCTAAATTTACCATAATAATTTAAATAAATATCCTGTATCAAATTTTAGAGAATTAAAGGGTATGGCTTCATTAGTTAAAAACAGAATCAGTTATATACAGAACTAGTTATTTACAGAAAAGTCTTTAACTTTTGAGGTCAACTCAAGCTTTATTAACATGTCACAAGGTCATGTAGCGCATTAAGTAAGTATCTATATTATTTTCAGTCTTTACAATGGACCAAATACTGATTTTTTCCCCCACAAATGTCAATACTGTATTGGCAATTGCTGTTGTGCACAAAAGCTTTTCTCTTAAGCACTTTGGGTGTCAGGTTTGCTAGCAGGCCCAGAGAGAATAGTTTCTCCATTCATAAGCAGGTTAGGTGCCTAACTCCCATTGATGTAAATGGGAGTGTCACAAGGTTCCTTCATCACTAGGCTGCCTCCGCCTGGTCGCTCTCAGGATTAGCTTTTTCCAGATCTGACACCCCCTTCTGCTGCTCTCTGCACACCCTCCTGCCTTTCCCCCCCATTTTCTGCAACTCCAGGTGCTGTCCCTCCGTGGCTTGGCCCTTTGGCCAGGTCACTATGTGTTTTCCCCCTTTCAGGGTATCAATGTCCCTCTGTACACACTGTCTCCAGCAGTCTTCTCACCCACTGCCTAGGCTCTGCCACTTCCCCACTGGCTGGCAGGGGAACCCAGGCCCGCCCTCTACTCATGGTTCCAGGTCAGGGATGCTTTAATCAGCAGCCAAGATCTACACAGTCTTAAACCTTGCTGCCCTTTCCCTGACTCTTTTCCTACCCCTCTCTCCAAGGTTTCCTTCCTTCCCTATCTTACATCCAGAGAGTGGCTACAGGCTCCATCACTGCAGCCCCCTTTCTGCTGCCAGCTTCCTGGCTCAATACAAGCCCGCCTGGCTCCATCAGGAGTGATGGAACAGGGAGGGCCAGGGGACATGGCCCCATCACTTTTAAAAGCGGGAGGGCTTATACCCGCCCTCTTTTTACCTGCCTTAAGGGCGAGTGACATGGGGTGGGGGAAAGAGGGTAGAGAGGAGCGAGCAGGGGTGGGGCCTCAGAGGAAGAGGCAGTGTGAGGACAGGGCCATAGTTCGAATGCCATTATTCCCCCCATTTCTAGGGAGCTTCTGGTGCTCCTGGGCTCCATCATCATTTAGGAGATTACTTAAGCCACCTAATTCCCCTCAGCTGTAGCCACTTCTCAGCCTCATGAATCCCTTCTAAGCTAGTGTGGGGTTAGGCACCTGGCTGACTCAAGCCCTTTTGAAATCCCCACCAGGCTGATAGCTGTAGCTTTATGTGCCCAAATACCTCTGAAACTCTGGCCCACGGTGACCAGAAACAATCCATCAATTCACTAACTAGAGTTACTTACTTTGGTTATTAAATCAGTTACTTTTAAATGCAAGGTATGTTTTGATAAACTTATTTTATTCCTTTATATATTCAAGTTAGTTTTATTTAAATAACAAAAATATAAGTGTAAAAATTAGAGCTAAGTGAAATATTTTCAGTGATAAAAAAATGCATCAAAATGATTTTTTCATGGCACTGAAACAATTCATGAATTTGGCTCAAATTTGGTGAACAGCTTTGTCAGAAAAAAGCAAAAATTTCAAATAGTTCATTTAGAAAAACTAAACAAACCATTTTGAAAAATGTCATTTCAAAATGACATTTGAATGGAAAGTCAAATGGAAATGACATTTTCTAAACAAAAAATGTCAAAAATGTTGTTTCAATTGAACATACAAAGAGTTTTCTTTCAATCCAAACAAAAATTGTGTGTGTGGGGGGGGTCATTTCAATTGGAAAAAAAATCAGTTTTGATTTGAAACAAACCTTTTTTGGGTGGGGGGGGGGGAGTGTTGAATAAAGGGAGAGGGGACCTTTTCATTCTGCCACCAAACCAAAAAAAATCCAGTTATTATTCACTCATCTCTGGTGAAACTTAAGCTCTGAATAAATGTATGTTAAGCTACAATTGCTTAAATAAATGTGTATACGCACAGTGTATCGTCCTGGTTAGCAAAAAATACCACCAAATTTAGCGCAAAGGCCATATTTGGTTGCTAGTCAACATGTTTTAATGGTTAACAGCCAATGAGAGTGAACCTTTCTTTAGGGGAAATAGCTAAAGTACAAATGCAAAACAAGATTAAAAATCAATTATTTAAATCAAGGTTTCCTGCTTGCTAGTTTAAATTACTATTAAAATTAGTGATTTAAATATATCCACCCTGGTGTGAGCAAAGGAAAGTCTGTTTGAATTGTTACCAAAATATATTCCACTCAATGATTTGACTGTTTTAAAATTAGGCCCTAATTCTGCAAATAGTTATATAGGTGCTTAACTTGACACATAAGTAGTTGCATTGCCTTGAATAGTTAATTTCTCACTCTCTCTACCATTATATCTTCTTTTAACTTTGTAATTGTATCACGTAACCCTCTGAAGCATTGTAGGATACTGCTTGTACAAGAGACCCTATATGAAGTTGTCTGGCAGCAAATTGATTTGTACAGTGGCCATGCTGTAATG